>NC_090250.1:46653805-46793805 GCF_037325665.1 Littorina saxatilis
CTTAGAATATTGCCTTTTGTTTAAAATTGTGCTTTTTTGTATGTTTTTTTTCTTTCTTTTTTTCAGTTATACAACTTAAATAAATATATATATAATTTTTCTTCAGTTATAAAACTTATAGATATATTTTCATTCAGCACAATCTGCATGATAGTTGATACTCTCTTTCAGACAAATGAGGCCAGAACTTAAATTGGAGAAGAAGCGAGCGGATCGAAAAAATGAGCCCGTCTTTCATGAAGACTTGAAACCACGAGAAATATCCAAGGTATTTTCAATGTATACATCTATGAATACACAAGGGATTTCATCACAAGAACGCTTGAATGATCAATTATGCATGTGTGCAAACAGGCACTGGTAGTACTGTAACGGTAGGCGTATAATGTGGAAAACTTAAATTTATGAAAAGACGTTGCAGCATCTCAGTTAGAGTCAGACTTGAGTCAGTTGAGACGTGTACTGCGCTCTTGTTATGCTGTTTCAAAAGTACACTGCCTAGTAATTTTACTTTGATTTGGTTTGTATTTTAGTATGGCTAATTGAGTTACAAAAAATCATGTCATGGAACTGCATAAAGCAGCTACACTGAGCCCAAAAAGTTAAGGATATTTTTTCAGTGGTATAGCCCAGATGTTGAAGATCAGTCTTTCTTCTGCTAAAAAATGTGTTTCTGGAATCTGAGCAATATTTGGGTATGACGTCAGAGGTTCGTGACCACACCTACCCTCAAAAATGGCGTTTTTTGACGTCATGATTCACTTTCAACCGTCGAAACAGTGTCTTAAACTGAATGATATTTTACATTTTTTACATCCAAAAGTTTATTTGGTGTCTTACCTAACAGTTCATACACATTTCATTCAAATCCGTTGATTTGAGGGTAGGCGTGGTTACGGACCTGTGACGTCATACCCAAATATTACTCAGATTCCAGAAACACATTTTTGAGCAGAAGTAAGACTGATCTTCTTAACACGTATATTTCTGACCGAAAAACTGCTGTTTAACATCTGGGCTATACCACTGAAAAAATATCCGTAACTTTTTGGGCTCAGTGTATGTGCCATGGGTGGGTCTTTTGTTGTTTTGTTTTTCAGCCAGTGTGATGAAGATGATAACAAAGAGTAATTTTCTCCTTTTTCTCATTATGCTTTGAATGAAACATAAGTTGCATGCATTTACAGGATCAGATGGTGCTTCTTCCTCATGTGCCGCCCATGAACCCACCGGATAAAGGAGCCCAGGTCGTCATGCAATCCAGAGCAAGAAAATATCCTTATGCCAAGGGCGAGATCGTCACGATAAAAGGTAAGTCACACAAGGTTGTTGTGTTGCAACAAAAGGCAAGTAAACCAAGTTGGTTATGTTGAACTTGAGCATTGTCGGCCGGCCATGTTGGGTTTGATGCGTGCATGCCTGGTTTTCTCCTGTAGATGGGTGTCGGCCGGCCATGTTGGGTTTGATGCGTGCATGCCTGGTTTTCTCCTGTAGATGGGTGTCGGCACAGAAGGTCTGCCCGCTGTCCTCAGCCAACATGCTCCGTCTTCATGGCAGCTCAAATTTTTTATCGAGGTTCTCTCCTCTAGATCCGCCGTGTTTCGCCTAGGGGCTTGCGCTGCCTAGTTGATAGGGTCACCTCGTAGAGGATGTGGTCATAGACCACGCACGGTTGGTCTTGGGATAGGGAAACGTTATGCTAGTCCGGAGGGATTACGCCACAATGGCCACCTCGCGAAGACCCAGGGTCCTAGACTAGGGAGGTCCAAGGGGGAGCACCGGAAGGGCTACCCCTCTACCCGCACCTCCAACACAATCCCTTCCCCTGGTAGCTTCATCCCCAAGGAGGAAACAGAGCTACCTGCAACACCCCAGCATTGTCAATTCAGGGACGTTTTTCTACTGCAATCTAAGCCTCTGCTTTTGAAGAACTTGCTCTTGCAGGCATATAAAGTCAATTAAGTTATTATTCAAGGTGTATTTGAACTGTTTAGGCACATGTTTTATGTGGATTTTTCTCTCCCCCAGAAATGAAGAGACCCAAGGTGACATCTGTTGGAGTTGTTCCCATCAGATCCAGGTATGCATGGTTTTAATATTTCTTTCTCATACTCTTGCTTCACTTTCAGATATGTGACCCTCCACCACGAAATGAGTCGCATCTCACCTCACGCGGTTCTGCGCAAGGCATAATATAAGTCCGGGGGGTGTCTAGTAACAGTGTGAGGGTCACCATAGTCACAGGCTTATAACTCGAAAAGTGTTCACTCTTTTCTAAAACGGTTTTCACCACTGGATAGAGCATAAAAAACTCTTTTAGAAAATGTAAAAATATGAAAATCATGAAAAGGTGACATGCGACTCATTCCGTGGTGGAGGGTCACATATGTATATATTTATGCATTGGCTCCAGTATCCACAGCTGCCACTTAGGCCAACAAAAAAAATTGTCTGTTTCTGGTAACATGGCTAAAAAAAATAGGGTCGGTAGGTAGGGATTTATTTTTTATTTTTTTAATTTTTTTACCCCAAATGTAGACCAATAAAACTAACTTTAAAAATCGCGCAAAGAGACTGGATTCACTATACATAGAGACAAGACACTCAACACATTTACAAATCGTCAGCGGACTTTCGTTTTCACACGTTTTTGTTGTTCATTTTCTCACCCTGTCCTTTACCACAAAAAAAAACAAAAAAAAATTTTTGAGTTTGGAAAAAAAAAGTTTAGGGTTGGCGCCGAAATTTAGGGTCGGTCGGGTGACCAGAAACAGACAATTTTTTTTTTGTGCCTTATCTATCCTAAATCTTTATTTCAGTGCAGTAGTCTAGTGCATAAGACGCCGCCCACCTATATGGGAGGTTGAATGTTCAAATCACGGCTGCATGTGGTGGGTTAAGGGTGGAGAATTTTCTGATCTCCCAGGTCAACTTGTGTGCAGACCTGCTAGAGCCTTATCCCCCTTTGTGTGTACACATAAGCACAAGACCAAGTACGCACGGAAAGGATTCTGTAATCCATGTCAGAGTTCAGTGGGTTATACAGGGTGGTCCAAAAAAATGTAGACAGTTTTGCGTGCCTGTCATTTCTGCTACAGGGCTCCCACCTATTCTTTTTCACCTGGAATGTCTCACACAAGCATGAAAGTTTAGTAAGGCACAGTATTTTCTTCTTTGCAACATCATTTCTAGGCGTAGTTCAATAGTTCATCACATTCTCAATCCAAGCACCTCGTCCCCAGATCTTTCTCCAGATTTCTTCCTCTGGGGGTACTTGAAGGAAAGGGTTTACCACAACAATCCACAGACAATACAAGCGCTAAAGGAGAACATTCTTCGTGAAATCAGGAGGATTCCACTCGAGACCTTGGACAGAGTTATCAACAACTTCAATGTCCGTGTCGCAGCCGTAGTCTGGGTTGAGAATGTGAAAAAGAATAGGTGGGAGCCCTGTAGCAGAAATGACAGGCACGCAAAACTGTCTACATTTTTTTGGACCACCCTGTAGAATCCACAAAATACCACGCATGCATCCTCCGGAATCGGCGCAAATGGCTGCCTAAATGGTGGGGTAAAACGATCATGCACATAAAAACTCACTTGTGCCAAAAAACAGAGTGTATGTGGGAGATACAGCCCATGAACGCAGAAAAAGAAGAGGTGCTTTTAGTGCTTTACACTTTATTGTATGCCTTACAAGTTTGTATTTGAAAATAAGATTAGGTATGGTTGCTGCCGCTTACTTCTGATCGACAACTACTGTTTGAGGCATGCAAACAAGTTTTGTTTGTGAGAAAGCTTCCAATAACACTTTAACAGGGACTGAAGAAATAAGGATTCTTTTTTTTTAATTAAAAGTTGCTTGCAATGATAAGTTGCCATATTCAGACATTTGTATCACAAATTTCGGATGAGACGAAAAACCGAGGTCCCTTCGTGTACACTACATTGGGGTGTGCACGTTAAAGATCCCACGATTGACAAAAGGGTCTTTCCTGACAAAATTGTACAGGCATAGATAAAAATGTCCACCAAAATACCCGTGTGACTTGGAATAATAGGCCGTGAAAAGTAGGATATGCGCCGAAATGGCTGCGATCTGCTGGCCGATGTGAATGCGTGATGTATTGTGTAAAAAAATTCCATCTCACACGGCATAAATAAATCCCTGCGCCTTGAATATGTGCGCGATATAAATTGCATAAAATAAAAAAATAAAAAAATAAAAATAAATCCCTGCGCTTAGAACTGTACCCACGGAATACGCGCGATATAAGCCTCATATTGATTGATTGACAAGGAGAATCAATGTACATTTCTAAGCAGGGTACAGTGGAACCCGCCTTTTAAGACCTCCAAAAATGTGAGAAAATTAGGTCTTAAAAAGGGGGGAGTCTTAAAATGGAGGTAAATTTACTGAGGTTATGAACAGACACTCCGGAAAACAGGCATGGTACTCTTCCGCCGATCGGCGGAAATCCGCCGGAAAAAAAAATCCGAAAAACAAAAAAATCAATAAATAAAAATAAAAAAAAATAAAAAAATAAAAAATCTGCTGATTGACTTGAGATTATTATTTTTTCTTACTCAAGCCTTGTTATCTTTCACTTATATCCCTCTCAGCTTCAAGGAGAGGGCACTAAACACATTTGAATTAGTAAAAAGTCGTCAGCTTCAGGGGGCGTTGCCCCCTGACCCCCAAAAGGGGCGCTGCCCCTTCACCCCGCCAGGGGGCCTAAGCGGCCCCCTAGACCCCCGGCTTTATTTCAGCTGAAATTGCTATTTCTTCAGTACCATGCCTGGGAAAAGTAAGGTCTTAAAAGGGGGGTTCCGTTAAATTATCATTAAATTACCATGAAATTACCATTAAATTAGAATAAAAAAACAAGAAAGGTAGGTTGTTGGAACGTTTGTTATGGACAAAACAATACATTCACAGATATTTCGACCCAACGGTCTTTTAAGTGGACAGACAAACAAATATTAAAACAACACTTATCTTGATAGTTCTATCAGTTTACGTCCACTCGTCAGGAAGCCGAGCGAATGAATGATTGTATGATGAAATGAATGACGTAGAAAGGGAATGACGTCAGCGTCGAAAGAATGTCCTAAAGGTAAATAGAACATGGCACAGAGAGAGAGAGAGAGAGAGGGAGAGAGACAGAGAGACAGAGACAGAGACAGAGAGAGAGAGAGAGAGAGAGAAAGACCTGGATTGTTGTTTGAGTGTTTTGTTGTTTGTTTTTGCATTACTATATATTTTTCATGTTGTTGTTGTTGTTGCAGTTTTGACATTGACAAGATGAAGATTGTGATACAAGGACAATGTAAAAACGTGGAGCCTTCTGTGGATGAAATTGAGATGGTAATCCTGGAATTTTCATTCTCATTGTAACTGTAAGGCAAGGGCCACTCATAGTACTTAAGTTGCCCAATTAACATCAGGCTTAATACTTTTTTGGTTTACACAGCACAGCCATACCATTACAGATGAAGCAAGAATGAATCTGATTCAACTTGCATTGCTTTGCACAGCACAGCCATACCATTACAGATGAAGCAAGAATGAATCTGATTCAACTTGCATTGGTTTGCACAGCACAGCCATACCATTACAGATCAGGGGTGAGTTTTGGCGCTCGCCCGCTCGCCCCCGGCGACTTCAAATCGCGTCGGGCGGGTTCGAAATTCCTCTAAAATCGCCCGCCTGGCGAGTTCAAATTTTACTGAAGCACAAAGTTGTTAGGCAACGTAGTCAATCGGAACGGCCGGCGAACAAATATCTCTGCGGGCGATCTCAAAATCTGTCACTTCTCTACTGCCCACTCATCCCCCCCCACCTTCCCCCACTTTCAGAAGGACTCAGGACTACCACCAATCAAGGCCAGACACATTGGCTAGACAGCTACCCCCCTCCGCCTCACTTGACCGTGTCATCACCCCTCCAGTGCCACGAGCCGCTGGCGATGCATCAGCAGTCAAAATAGTTAAACCCACCTTCGTCCCCCCTCTTTGCGCTATTCACTTCACCCCCTCTCTTATATCTTATCCTGCGCTCACCAATCCTTCAGAGACTTTCACATGTTGTAAAACAGTTTCCTCTCAGATAAAAACTCGGTCATTGACCCGAGTAAGAAGGTCAGTGTCTCGACAGGCAGCTGTGTTCAGGTTGCAAGTACCGGTCATTGACCCAGGTCTCAAGGCCAACCAGCTTTTACAATGCATCTGCCTTTGATCTGACCGCCCATCCAGAGCAAACATATTCCCCCTAGCCCTCTGTATTTTTCCCTAGCCCTCTGTATTGTGCCTGCTATGTACCACTGATCCAGTTTCTGGGAAATGTATAATTATGTCATTGACTGCAGGGATACTCATTGAGACCATTTTCCAAAATATGTTAACACCAGCTTTGCTGACCAACTTAGTACAAGTAGTGACAGTACTACTGCTGTCAATTATTTCCCTTCAACTAAGGAAGTAAAAAAAAACCAACCCGATCCACTATATGTGATAAAGAAGAAAAGACAGACCTTCAACAATAGGACAAGGGATGCAACTCTGCTGAATCAAAAGCATAAAGATCACCTGTGAACAATTCTAGGATCAGGAAATCTGAACATCTGTTTGTTTTCATTAGGAAATAGAAATGAAATATAATGCTTTTGATTATTTATGACTTAAGCTGTGGTAAATTTGGCTGGTATGCAACTTTTATACTTCTGCTTGATCTAACAGTAATATTAATAACACAGACATAAAGAAAAAGAAACAAAACAAGAAAGCAACTTAGAATTTTTTTTTTTGTAGTCAGCTTTTTATACTTGGTTTTACACAACAAAAAACATAATTTAAATTAAAAAAAAATGCTGATTTACTCTTTTGTAGTGTGTGTTTATGTGGTAAGTAGAGTTCCATAGTAAATTACTTTGTAAATTGTGTGGTAGGGGGTAACTTTTAGTGAGGTTTAGTGTGTGATTGTGTGACAGGGTGTGAATGTGGTTTTGATTTCTTGTTTCTTTGTGGCGGCTTTTATTTTAAATTCTTTATAAAAACAAGGTTAATTATCATTATATTAAAACATAGCACTTTAGTCATCAAGTTTTGTGTGTGTTTGTGGTAGTTATTAGTAGTGCAAATCCACATGTATGCATTATAAGTATGAATGTACGTCTTTTGTGTATGTGGTTAGCACGCGACGAGCCGCTGGGGCGGTTGTAAGAAATCCCGGCAGGTTGGGGGCCGGTTGGGATTTTGGGGGGCCGGTTCAATTTTTGACTTACCGGCCCCCCTGGCCGGTAGCAAAAAAAGTTAAGGTACACCCCTGCAGATGAAGCAAGAATGAATCTGATTCAACTTGCATTGGTTTGCACAGCACAGCCATACCAATTACAGATGAAGCAAGAATGAATCTGATTCAATTTGCATTGGTTGAGACCCCCCTCACATATTTCAACCGCAGGTGCCAAAACACCACACAACTGCGTTGACCTATTTTTCTAACTTTACTCCAGATTTTACACAGATGACAAATGAAATACATGTCCGAAGACAACAGCAACAATAAACCCCTGCAATTTTTAATACCTAAGGCTGGTCAGTTGAAACATAAGATTACAAAACAGCTTTGTGTCATTTTGTGAAGAAATAACGTTTTTGGAGTAAGAAATTACTCTTTGAGCAAACCAACATTTTCTTCATACATGTTGTACTTCTGGTCTACCTGATCTGAAAGGAGTTGTGTCCCTTAGTTTCATGCCTGGTAAAGTTGGCAGCATCTGCAGAATCTTTCATTAATTTTGCAGGCCAGCCTTGCCCAGGAAAACGTCATTCCACCGCTGGTACTGGACGATATTACAGGGGCAGACAGCTTGCAGAAGGAAGGAACAATGCCATCCACAAGGGAAGTGGTGCCTCAGAAAGCCAAGAAGCCAGCCATCTTGTCCTCTGTTGGAACCATAGGCAGCGTGCCCATGGTGCAGAGAGCCAAGCCTCCCCCCAAACCCGCCGTCATTCAGTACCATGGCAGGGCACCCATTGTTAGGGCAGACGGTGAGTAGACTGTTTGGTGGTGTTATGAGACTGTTGGTGTTATTAGTATTGTTGCTGTTATTTAGACTGTAAATACTCTTTTAGATTTTGCTTCTTCAAAGAAGACTCATCTACACACAGCAAAATTGTCCGTAGCCAAGAGAGCCTATAAGTGTCTTCTTGCTTTGGTGTGGTCTGTTCTTAGGGTTGTTGTTCGTGTTACATGTATTCTGATGTGGCTGTTGAAAACAGTGAAAAAGAAACCTACAGTCATGCTCACATTTTTATATTCTTTGGATTCAACTTCAACACATTGCTAACAATAAGTGTGGCTGCTCTACAACAATAAAGAAATCTTTTCATTTGTTTTGTGATACTGGACAGCATGATAACGTATGGCATGACAGTATACAGCATTACAATGTACAACATCTAGTCACATGTCTGCTAAGTGTCTTAGCACATGACAATCTCATTGATTGTGCACATGTCGTTGTGCCACAGTGTACAGCAGCAAGAGTGGCCGCAGTCTGCAGTCCTCTCTGCTGACAGATGACCTGCAGTTGCCAGATGAGACAGTGTACAGCAAGTATGACGAAGCCATCGCCATGATGGATGCCGATGTGGACACTGCTGTTGCCTGGGCAACTGTTAGCAGAGTGTCGTCGACACCTTCCCCTGCACCTGGGGTAGGTAGATTTTTTTATTGTAGTTTCGTCTGGTAGCCGAAATGGAAAATCAGCAGTGAGAACAAATTCATTTAATCTTGGATGTCATTGCTTGACACTCTTTTTTGCTGCCACTGTAGTAAATAGAAAACCTCAGACTGGGGCAGACATTCAATGCAGATTTCTGCAAGGCACAGATAAGACCTGAATTTGAATTCCGTTTACCACTTCCTTTCTGTGTAAAACACATTTCAATTGAAACAATTGTTTTGACCACACATAAACAGGCATCAATTTGTTTTGTTCTATCTACATTTTTCAGATGTCTGTCAGGTGTTCAAAATGAGTCCATGTTAAACAAATGTTGTTGGGTTAGTGATGACCTGGAAACAATACAGAGGGGAATAGAGAATCTGTGCTTTCTGTCTTCAGAATTGCAAGTTGTTGGCCTGCAGTTTTTGACATATATACTGATTGACTCCTTCCTACTGGAGCCATGGGGTTTTCATTGCAAGACCTTGTATAATACAGTGGATCCCCCCTTTTAAGACCTTCAGAAATCGGAGAAAATGAGGTCTTAAAAAGGAGGGTGTCTTAAAAATGGAGGTAACTTTAGAGAGCTTATGAACAGAAAATCTGAAAAAGATAAGGTCTTAAAATGGCGGGGGTCTTAACTCATTGTCTCCCAGGTACGGATATATCCGTACCCACTCACATGGCTCTATCTGACCACGTACTGATATATCCGCTCAGACTGTTAGCTTCAGTCGCTTCCTGTAACGTCCATCTTAACGCCTGCATTTCAGCGTGTTGATACACAGTTACTACAATTCTGAGTGACCTGCTGCAGCACATCTGGTCTCGGCTAAAAAAAACTTGGTCAACATAGGTGGGGTAGAAAGTGTTAAAAGGGGGGTTCCACTGTATGGTCATTACTTTTCAAAGAAAATATCCCCCTCTGTATCACAGATCAAGTCAGTGAAGCAGCTACTGGAGGAGGCCAAGAAGATCAGCGCCCCCACGTCTCAGCCCCTCTACCAGGCTCACCTCAAGCCTCCATCAGCCAAGAGCACCAGGAGTACCAAGATCGCTGCCAGTAGTACCAGGGACTCCCCTGCGGATGGCAGGAAGAGCGGGCGCAGGAGAGACGGGCGAGACCAGCGGAAGAGCCTTGTGAAAAGCCCAGGTAACGGGGTTGTAAATAATATCAATGGATGATATTTATCAACCACAGAACTCCAGGGCAGCCCTGAAAGTGGCGAGTATTTTATTCGCCATGGCAAGTAGAAACAGGTAACTGGCGAGTAGAAATGTTCATCTACTCGCCAAATGCGAGTAAAGTTGCTGAAACAAATGGTTTGTTTGGATAGTAACATTTGCTCTCTGTCTAGTAAATTTTGAGAAGAGTCTAGCTAAAGGCTAGTGCACCTTTTTTTTTTTTACTTTCTTGGCTGCAGGGTGACCCTGCTCAAAGCTCTGAACAATAAAGTTAAAAGAAAAAGTAGTAAGAACAATATTGACAGCGCATACACAAGATTTAACTCTGAGAAGGATGCAGGTGCAGGTTTACTTGTTAACACTGTAAAACTGAAACAAGTACGCTCACTAATTAAATGAACACATGTATGTATGCATGTTTTACAGAGTAAGTGAGACTGTACAACTGAAGAGAACGACTCATCAGTGTATTATGTGTTGTACTTTCAGGCAGCAAGAGCGGAGGGAAGGAGGTGGATGCAGGGGCAGGCGGGGACCAGACGCCAAAGGAACGTTCAGTGGATGAAATTGTCGCCACGCTCAAACAGCAGGCTGCTAGCGGCGTGTAAGTTCTCATGCCTGTGGGTTTTTTTTTAGGACACCTAAATAGGCTATTGTTTGCTGCTATAGGCTAACCCTCCCCTCCCTGATCCAAATTCCCCCCTTCTACCTCCCCCCTCCCCTCATTCATTGTTCTCTACTTCTCAGTACAACAAGAGGCGTTTTGCAAAGTTGTGCATGATATTTGGGCTATGTTGCTAACTGTTCTGAGAAGCAGGAAACTTTCTCTCACCGTATTCACCGTATTGTTAACAGAAAGGAAATAAACGCATATCAGTTTCTTAAACCTAATGTTAACACCTAAGCATTATTTTGCTGTGAACAGCTTGTATGCAAATGATTTCTTCATCGTTGATGTGGTCTTTAGATTACGATGCAGTTTGCTTTTATCTGTAGTTCTACAGTATTTCTTAACTGGCGTCCTAACAAGCATATATATGAGAAAAACAAGGCGTGGGGTGTCTGATTGCTGATGATTAACATGAAGCTATGTTGTACGCAGGATGACAGAAGCAGACAGGAAAATCCAGGAAATCATGGAGCGCGTCATGTCACGCACCACTCTCCCTGATGCAGGTATGCCTGAAGTGTTGCTTTGTGTTTGGCTGACTGAAACATGGGTTTGTCAGCTTTACAGTCTCAGTGTGCTCCTGTAGGGTTCTGCTGCCCTTTTTCCCAACCTTCTTCTTCTTCTTCAGCGTTCCAGAATATTCTGGTTACGGGTGAGCTCGTTTGCCCATTTGGATTCCCCACACTATACTCTGAGAGCATAGTCTGCTCACTCCTCTTTTGTTGAGTAGGCATGCTGGGTATTTTCGTGTTTCCATAACCCACTGAACTCCGACATGGATTACAGGATCTTTTCCGTGCGCACTTGGTCTTGTGCTTGCGTGTACACACGAAGGGGGTTAAGTCACTAGCAGGTCTGCACACAAGTTGACCTGGAAGATCGGAAAAATCTCCACTCTTAACCCACCAGGCGGGAGCGACCGGGATTCAAACTCACGACCTCCCAACCATTTATGGACCCTGACCCCCCACCCCCCCCCCCCCCCCCATCTCACTACCGCTTTAAGGCCTTCCTGATTTAAGACTTTCCTCCTTTTCAGACCTCAGATTTTAGTTTTGTGAAGGTCTTAAAAATAGGGGAGGGAGCCACTTTTGTCTTTTCCATTTTCATTTTTGACTCGGCTTTGCTATCTTCGATAAAAGCATTGAATGTTGGCTGTGTGACCCACACCTCAGAATAATCTAAATTTTCTTGTAACTGCTGTGAAATTATTTGTGAGAAAGTTTACTTTCGTGCCATCCACTTCTCTCCAAATCCCAATGATTTAGTTTTAATGACATGTGCTCCTCTTCCCTTCACTACCTTCAGTCCGAACACCTTTCTCTCCGCCATCCCTTTCTGTCTGTTTTTACCTTCCTTCACAGTTTGGGGTGTTAGCAGTGAGTGCGACTGAGTTCTGCTATTCAGTGTTCAGTGCTGCTTCTAAATTTGATGTGTGCTATGAGTGCATTTGGGTTGGGTTGTGCTTGTGTTTGCACACAGGTCAGATCTTCAGTGTGTGTTTTTATTTTATTTTTCAGCTCTGTTATTATAGAATTCTGTCTGTAAAACAGGAAGGAGTTATTTCTCATTGTGAGCAAAAGTATGCTTTCCTGCAGGTTATGTCTTGAGATTCAAACGCCGAACACGAAGTACGTTTTGTCATTCAAGTTCTGAGTTGGTTATAAGGGGATAATTTATGACGGCTTACTTGTGCCAAAACCTAGGGTTATCGTTTTCACGTGAAAATTAGTAATTAACAGTGTTAATTACTAATTTTCATTTTTGCCTCGTTTTCGGTCACAGTAGTCGGATTTTAAGAGTCCGCACTGAGAGGCTTCAACGCCCGGCAAACATCACTCTCACACTATTTCTAAAATATCTTTTTATAGAAGGCCTTATCGAGCAAGTAATTCGACGGGAAGATGCATTTCACTGTTTTCTGCAATAGCGCTATCCTAAACGTTGTTTTGGGTATCTTAGAAAAGAATAATCGACCCTGAAAACTTTCGAAACGAAGCTGTTCGTAGCAGACGGACTTTTGATCGGCTGTGGTCTCACACTTTCACAGATATCTTTCAATATAATTCCTTATTCGACAAGTTGTCAGGCAGACAGCTGTACTTCATATTTGTTTCCACTACCACACTCATACATTTGCTTAAAAGTGTATTAGGGAAGGACAATCGATCCGAAAATGTTCGAACCGAGAGAGGAAAAATGGCGGCCGGTCGGACATGTGCAAAAGGTCCGACGACTAGCAGACGGATCTCTTCATCGAGACTCACACACTTTCACAAATATCTTTCGATAGAATTCATTAATCAACAAGTTTTCGGACAGACAGTTGTATGTCACGGTTATCTACACATGCGCTCAGCTCTTGGTGTTAATTTACATCTAATTAAAGAACTATGGACCAGAAAAGTTTCGAATCGAAGGATGTTTTGCTCTGGCAGGTGAAACAGTCGCGCATGCGCATTGAGCCCCCACAGTCACGAGGTACAAGAAAATTAGTAATTAACGCGTGAAAATTACTAATTTTTAGTTTTGGCACTCGTAAGCCGTCAGGAAGCGAGCCAAAACTGAAAATTAGACATTAACACTTGAAAATTAGTTATTAACACTAGAAAATTAGTAATTAACACGTGAAAATTAGTAATTTTCCCGTCAGAATTGTAATTTTCTCGTGAAAATTAGTAACTTTCACGGGTTAATTACTAATTTTTAGTTTTGGCGCTAGTAAGCCGTCATAATAATTGCCACGTAATATTAGCATCTGATGATCACCTCCTCTCCACATTTGCACATTGCAGGAGATTAGTTTCAACAAATTAATCAATATTCTAGGTAGCTATTAACTGCCGGGGAATTCATCTCCAGGTAAACTGTCTTTCTGTTGTATTCTGATTTGTTTTCTGAGTTATTTAATTTTTTAATACAAACAATTTCAGTGCTAACTGTCAAACTTATAATGCCCATATCTGTGCAGAGTTAGTTGTGGGATCATTTCTGTAACCTGTCACTGGTAGTGGAAGCTTTGACATTGTTTTTTTTAATGTTGCTGTTTTCAGCATTTAGTAGATTAATGTGGTTGTGGAAGATGTGTGTGTTGTCGCTTATGTTGCACTTGGGGTGAGCATTGGTTGCACATGCTTTGTTTCAGATGATTCTGTGTCCACTGGTTCACCAAACTTCCCACCAGGTATTAATTAATCTTGATAATTAGAAATTCTCAAACTTGACTAAATGTAAAAAGGTGGCCACATCACCAGCACCAGTCGAAATTTATATTGATTAATATAGTTATGTTCTTTGATATGAATATAAATACACTGTACAATTCTGGTTGGTTAATGTGTGTTGTGTATAGGCAAGAGGTAACAGTGTTGGTGTAATCATGGTTGTATTTGTATGATGCTATAATCTTTGGAAAGTTCTGCTGTTGTGATGAACTTGTAATTGAACTTGAAATGATGATATACATTTCTCACGCTCATAGTGTACCATTGTTTCTTGTCTGTTTTAAAGCCCCAGCAGGGTCATTCATTGACACTAACTCCAGCTACAGCAGAAGTGGTATCAACAAATATAAATTTTTGATTTTGTTTCTTTTTTGCATAAATATAGCAAAAAGCTAGGCTTTCACTTTCAGAAAAGTAGCATCTCTCTGGTATTTATTTGCCATTGCGTTTTACAACTGTTCAGCGCATGATTCTTGATATCAATTACACATATCTGCATTTGTGAAGGTACAGTTGACCAGTTACACCGACTCATGTCTTTGCTGTATTGTAGATACGCATACAATTTTCTGGCTGTGAGAGGCTTTGTCAGTTTGTACCACTGGCAATTTTGTCTTAGATAGAAAATCTGTGAAGGCTCAGTCTATCTGCTTTCTTACTCACCAATATTCACACAGACTGACGGTGACTTGATATATTGAAACATGCAACCCTTTTACCTATTGAAAAATTCAGAAGATAATTAATATGCGACAGTTTTCAACAGATGCTGCCAATGAAATCTCTCCATGATAGCTATAAAATCTCTTGTTGACTTTTTCAGCTCCAGGAATCTTTTCTAGTTTAATTGACAATAGACGATCAGAAAGAACTCTGTCAAATTTGTATGACTTGTGGGAGAGTTGCTTTCCCTTGCTTTCCTTGTTTTTCCATAGAAACACTGAGTCAAGCTACACCTGACATTGTAGGCCAATGACTAGCGAGTGGTGTGTCTCTGTATGCGGCGACGATCTGTGTCTGTGAAATAATGCGAACAGCTGACATCCCAGTGAGGATTTATAACTCTGATCTATGCTTCCTGCACTGTCCGCTCTTTTCGTTGAAAAATTGGCACATTGGACCTGACAATCGGCATTGCGGGTGTGATTGCATCACACGGTGCACTGATCGAGCGACAATGTGTTGAGACGTCTGATGTGTAGCTTGACTCACTGTTTGCAAGGAAAAGCATCTCTACCACAACCAATAAAAACCTGACTTGTTTTCAAAATTCGTTTATTGAACAATTGCTTGTTTAATAATATAGAACAGCTAGTACATGTACATGTATTGCTCTTTTCATTTTGTAATTGCTGTCATGACTGGTTGTTTTAGAGCCAGTGTTGGCTTTGTAATTTAATTAAATTTGTATGTAATTAATCTTTCGAAGTTTGTTGTTATGCATGCTGTTTCGCATGAATAATTCTGATGAACAGCTTTTGAAAGCCGAGTTATTTTAGGTTTATTTGATACAGTGCTAAAATATTCTGTTTGTAGTTAAATGATGGAGAAACAATTGGATGGCACAATTGATTTGATTGTAAAGTAATATAATGTTTTATATTGAAACAAATAAGAACTGCAGATGTGCATTGAGTGTGAGGGTAAGGAATGGGGGAAGCAACTTTATAATTTTAAAAAAACCCATACAAATGGGAAATGCTCCCAGGCATGTAGAAAATTGTGTTTTGGAGTTACACCTGACTGTTTGAAATATAAGTACTCTTGATCAACGTACACTCTACTTTTTGAGAATGCTGTGTAGAGAAAATGTGATGAATTTGGTATGAGCTGACTTACGGTTGTTTTATGGATGATGCCAGTGCCAGCAAAATCTCAGTTTCTTGATTATTTAGTGAACATAAATAGTATTTGTGTGTTGTGCGATACTGTTGCTAGTCTGTCAAGTAGTGATTAGCATGCAGCATGCTTTGTGTTGTGTCTGTGGCAGCCAGTGAAACAGGAAGCGACTTTCATGCGTCTGGCTCTGAAGACATGCGCTCCTCACCGAATTCTCCGTCTGCGGAAGACCACATGTTTGGGGTGATAAGTCCCTCTGACGGACTGGAGGGTATGAAGACCTGAACTTGAGCCTTGTCTGTCCTCATATTGCTCTCCCTTTCTTGCTTTGATTGACCAGTATTGGCGTTAACCGGTAATTACCAGTATTTTACCGGTTGAAATGAGAAAATACCAGAAAATAATTGGCTGCTGGTATGACCTACCGGTTGATTTTTAGAACTACCGGTTTTTTGCTGGTAAACAACAAAACCAGTACTCTGAGTTGGACTCTTACTGGTTCCAATGACCAGCCTACCTTTTTTTCTGGATAGTTTTCATCATAAAAGTTTGTGTACCAGTTTGAACAAATATTAGCGCCATCACTGATTGACTTCAAAAACTGTGATACTGTATTAAATAACATGTGATTTAACTGGTAGTAATAGTAAGTCAAGGCGACTGATACAATGGAGGGTAGGAATATATATATAATTTTGCACAAGAGGGTTTTCACATTATGACCGTTTTTTACCAGCCATTTAGGCAGCCATATTCTGATTTTGGAGAATATTTTTCTTACTATTGTGGTTTATACATAATGATACCCTCAGTAAATGCACAGAAGAGAAAGATCATTGCAAGTAAGTCATTGTTTTTGCTGTCTTAGCAAGCTCCCATGGGTGCTAGGTCGATCAGTGCCGTCTACATGTATTTTGAAGGATAATTATTTGCTAATGAGTGCAGTGTTCATGTGTTCAACGCTAGTTCGGGGATGGAAGGGTGTATGGGAAATAGTTGTTTAGTTTGAATTTAGTGTTGCATTCTGGGATTTTATTGAACAATTATTTTGTGCCGAATGGGCTAATAATTATTAGTTGTTTTGACTATGTTTTGTAAAGTTTTTGTTGTAAGACCAGAATACAAGTCTGTGTTTTGATTTTCTAGTTTATCATGTTCTTTTGATTGTCTAATTTCTTGTCAGAAAAGTGTGCAAAATTATGCCAGGTCCTAGAATTGCAAAGGTAAATTTAAAATGTTGTCACAAGTGTAAGTGAAATTGTTTTAATGTGATAAGGATGTTGTGAACTGTGGGTGTATTAGTGTCAGTGAATAATCATATCTTTTTGAGTAAAAATTGGTACAACTGATACCTAGGCACTTAATAGACGTTTTTCGGGAATAACACTTTAAGGATTTTCAGCGGTCTGGAAGTAGAAGGGTAAGAGCCCCTCAGTGTTCCTCGGACAAGTTCCGTAGCATGTTCCATGCTTCCGATCGGCTCTATTCTGCGATCGGGACGAACAACTATAAACTGTAATGTGTATGCTATTGCAGCATGCACTAAATATGATACATGTACTATTTTCTTTTGAAAATATAATGATCGGAGCCACGAATCACCATGGATGGCTTGCTGAGCATAAGTGTTTTCCTAAACTCTTGTGTCTTCAAGCCAAACCCACGTGACCTTGATGACAAGACACGTTGTTCCAGCGATTACTTCCGCTACAAATTCTTAACTGCGATGAACTCGTTAACACTGAGTTACACATCAGACTTATTTGTTCGTCCCGATCACAGGATACAGCCCACCAGAAGCGTGGAACAATGCTTCGGATGTTGTGAAAACCTTGTCCGAGGTAAAGGGGCTCTTATTCTTCCAGACAAATCGGCAATTGTACATGCTGTTTGTTATATTAGATCCATAGCTAATAATATTAGCAGTCAGTGTTTTGGTTTCTTTGCCAATATAAGTTTGGAAATGTAACTATCCCTGAATAGTTCATGTTTTTTTTAATGTGACATTTTTTTATCCCTGAATAGTTCAGGTGATGGTTTTGTTAGCTTTAATCTTGCAGTAAGTAAAGAAAAGTGATGCTAATATGTTATTCGCTATAGCTTCAAGGACTTTAGAGATCATGCTTTGGAGTCATTGCAACATCACATTGTCATTTTTTTTGCCACACAGAATTCCAACGTGATGTGAACATTCCAACGCTCATTGTGGAGGAGGATGAACCTCTGGATGACGATGGTGAGCTAGGGATCAAAGATTATTTCATTTGAAGTTTTCAATTTTGAAGTCTGACTGTCGCTGTTTAAAGACCTAATTTTCACAGTGGAAATGGGCTGTGAACTTATTGAAGCCTAACAATGATAATTCTGATTGACACTTGCCTGAAAGTCAACAAAGTTTGCTTTTCTCCAAAATTTGTGTTCACTGTGAAAATTAGGTCTTAAAAGAGACATGAGTCAGAGTTAATAACTTACTTAACATGAAGGTAAATTCACAGACGTTTTGAACAGAAAAGTCTGAGAATCAGGCTTATAAATTGGGAGAAGTCTTAAATTGAAGGGGTGGGGCTTTAGGGGTAACATCCTGCACGGAAAGTGTACACTATTATCTGAGAGAATCAGGCTAATCAATTTGGAGAAGTCTTAAATTGAAGGGGTGGGGCTTTAGGGGTAACATCTTGCACGGAAAGTGTACACTATTATCTGAGAGAATCGGGCTAATCAATTTGGAGAAGTCTTAAATTGAAGGGGTGGGGCTTTAGGGGTAACATCTTGCACGGAAAGTGTACACTATTATCTGAGAGAATCAGGCTAATCAATTTGGAAAAGTCTTAAATTGGAGGGGTGGGGGTTTGGGGGGGTAAAGTCTTGCACGAAAAGTGTACGCTATGTGGGGGGTGAATATCAATGAGGTGTGATGCCGGTGTTTTATGGTATCTGTGTGTACAGCATACTCGGCCCTGACACTGACCGGAAGAACAGCGGACACACTGGCTGCTGCAACAGACATTGTAAGTGATCAGGTCAGTTGTTGTTTTGTGAGTTCTTTTTTTATCACAGCGTCTTGCATGTGTTTCTTGAAGGTTATCCCTTGAAGGGTTCATTTCTACAGTTATTGAGTTTTTTTAATAGAATTTATTATTGGAGGACTGGACAAATACTTCTCTGACCAAAGAAATCATTCACAATTTGTGATAAATTGTCAGAAACAGGGTACTAGCTAGTTGACAGTGCTTAGTTTGACCAAGACTAGTAATTAAACAAGTCTTGTAAACAGGCTTTTGCATTTTGTACCCTTCAGATCAAGATGATTTCTGATGACAGTGTACGTAACTTCAATGTGCACAACCTCTGCTTTGTGTATCACACAGCTAGTCTGTAACCAAGATGTTTCAGCTTGACTGCATGCATGGTGACAGTGCAACTTGTTCAAAACCTCTGCTTTTGTATGTCACACAGCCCAGCTAGTCTGCAGGCAATCCAAATCTTTGCAATTTTGCAGATTTCCGCGAAAGAAGAACATGTACATGTGCCTGTAACTAACATGTTGTATAGTTTAACCCAGGTGAGAGGGTCAAAATAGTGTTTTTCTTTACATGCACAATTTGTCTTTTACCAGAGGTGGTTAAATTCATATTATAAGGCCAAACAGCTTCAGATTCTGGTGGCGTGTTCCCCACTAGGGGACCTACACGGCCCCCGTTATTTATTTCCTTGAAACTCATACTTCCTTGAATGGATAATTGCCTGCCCTGTAACCAAGATGTGTGAGCTAGATCGATGACAGTTTAATATGTTGATACAAAAAACAAAAAAACAAAAATCCCTGCGCTTAGAACTGTACCCACGGAATACGCGCGATATAAGCCTCATATTGATTGATTGATTGATACCTGTGTTGTGTGTGTGACAGAAGGAGGAGATGGACGGGGAGCTGAGACAGGAGGAGGACATGGATGTTGGCATGGAGGATCACCTCAACATCCAGCAGGTAGGAGCACTCCGCTTTTCACTGTTTGAGGATTATTTTCATTTTCTTTTTCATTTTCATTACTTTATTGTCCCATCGCTGGGAAATTTGGGTCGTTTCTTCCCAGTGGAAAGCTAGCAGCAACAGAGTCGCGCTACCCAGGTGTATGCATGTTTAGGTGTAATCAGTCACGGCAGAATGACCGAGGTCTTTCACATGCCACAGTGGTGAGACACGGATGGAACATGGATACCGTCTCTGAGTCTGCAAATAAAGTTGACTAGTGTCCGGCCCGGCCCGGATTCCAACCTGTGAGCCTAGCATCACAAGTCCAGTGCTCTACCCACTGACCTACCGGGCCCCTTGTGTAGCGTTCATTATCCCTGTCAGCTGAAAATGAAGGGTCAACATTTTAGAAAACATGAAATATGGAACAAATTAAATTACATATCTTACCCAACTCACATATAGCAATTAACCCTAGTTCAGTGCTGGTTACGCTGTACGCGTCCCCTTGGTAACCAAGGGAGACCACTCTAAAAAAGAGAGTGACCTATCCCATAATGCCAGACTAACCACTAGCCTGACTTCCGTATGCGCGCGCATACACCACCATCTTATCATTCCAAAACTCAGCGTCAGACTGGCTGGTCGCATTTACGTACGCTCTGGCTGTTGTTCAGCCGATGTTGCTTGGTCTGTGGGACCGGGTTTCTTCTCCTTGGTATTCTTTCGTCGTCTTACCTTGCTACTGTATTGAGGTGAGATTGTTCTTGTTTTGTACTTGTATTAAGGCGTTGTTTGGCCATTTTGGACTTGTGAAATTTTTCTGAAAATTTTTTTCTGAAATTTTTTTGACCAAGTCTGTCTTGCTATGGCTGATACCGTTTGGTTGGGGCAGAGTTCTAAGCAGGTGCTGCTGAGTCCTCTCCTCCGAAAAGACGCCTAGATAATCTAAACAAACCGTCGGCTGTGTTTGAACTTGACTCAGGCTAATGTGTTGATGTTTTGCTAGACTTGCCTTATGCCGCCATTTTGTCGGCGGCCATTTTGCCGGAGTAGCCTTTGGTTATGGCCGCTCATGTTGCTGAGCCGGCTAAAGCGGTTTCTGCTCCTGCTGTTTTCTGGGCTGGCGGCCGCGGTCGTGGCTTCGCTTTTGCTTGCACTTTGTTCACAGGTATCTTCACTGGCGGAAGAATTTTCGTCTACGCGAGCTGAACTCCGTTCACTCCCTCCCGGGGTGACAGGATCGTCATCTTTGGCCAAGTTTGTGGCGGGCCCTTCCGCTGCGGTGACCAGAGCGCGGATGTTCACGCTGTTCAGGATGGGGACTAGGTTATCCCACTTTCGTTGGGTGTGCCGTCTCCTGGTGGTTCGCTGTCACAAGGTATGTCTGCTACACGAGTACCCGGGTTCTCCGGGGAAAGTGTAGCGCGTCTACAGTAAAAAGTAGCCATGGGCATCGCGCTCGCGGGTGAAAGTTCTGATACTCCGCCTGGCCATCGACCGCTAAGCGGCCGGTCAGGGGGGGGTAGGGACACTGTAGAGCGTACGGAAGGTTGTTGCTTTCTGCCGCGTCATTTGACGTTTGGTTAGTCTGTGCGGCTTCCGCTTCCGCCCTGGGGGCAGGAAGAAGACAGTTAAGATGGCTCTCTGTTTGACTATGGCAGTCAAGCAGGGGGTCACTGTCACAGGGTTGGTCTGCTACACGAGTACCCGGGTTCTCCGGGGAAAGTGTAGCGCGTCTACAGTCAAAAGTAGCCACGGGCATCGCGCTCACGGGTGAAAGTTCTGATACCCCGTCTGGCCATCGCCGCTAAGCGGCCGGTCAGGGGGGGGTAGGGACACTGTAGAGGGTACGGAAGGTTGATGCTTTCTGCCGCGTCGTTGGACGTTGGTCAGTCTGTGCGGCTTCCGCTTCCGCCCTGGGGGCAGGAAGAAGACAGTAAAGATGGCTCTCTGTTTGACTATGGCAGTCAAGCAGGGCGTCAACTTCCGAATTGCGCTGAGGTGCATGAAGGCTGTCTGGACGATGGTGCTTACGCTTTGACGGATGGCGTGGGGTTCCTGTTGCCGTCTAAGTTCAAGCGCAGTGGTGCTTGCAACTGAAACGGCAGCAATCCACGGCCGGTTCCGCTGCCGTTTTTGCGGCTGTGGCTTCGGCCGTTAACACTGTGGTGTTTGGTAGGCGGCTCTCGTCAGCCTTCGGCTTTAGGTTCCGCTACTGCGGTTCCTCTGCCGTTACACAGGCTGCGTTCACTTCCTCTTCCAGTCTTTCAGCTGGGATGAGGCAAGTGGATGAAGAATCTGTTCACGAAGTTCCGGCTTCAGGGGTTTTTCCCTGCCTTTCCCTCTTCTTGGCATGTGTTGCCCTGTCGGGATTGGTTGCCGGTTCTCATCCTTTCAGGATGATGAGGGTATAGAAGATGGGCTTCTGTGGCAGAGGGTGATACCTCTTTTTGCCTTTCGGCTAAGCTGCCGTCTTTTTGGCGCTGGCAGCAGGGGTTGCTACACGCTACTTTCCCGGAGGGGTTAGCGGTAGCATCGTCATATGCCGTTTTTTCTCCATCTTTTTTGGCGTGTTTGTTCCTCCTCAGGATCAATCTGCGTACTCTAACGTTGTTTTGGCCCCACCTCTGCCTTTGCTGGCGGCTTTTGGGGAGGCTTTGATTGCTGCGGTTTGCGGCTCCTTTAGCTGATTTGAGCCTTTGAAGGGAAGTCTTTGAACGTCTAGTTCTTAGCTCCTTCATCGGCGGTGGGGGAATTGCGGAAGGTTTCTTACGAGTCTACTTCCTCTCTTCTTCCTTCGGAGCAGCGCTTGGCTGAGCACCTGTTGCGGTGTGGCTTTAGCTTGCGTCATCCGCTCAAGTAGCGCATCGCTCGCTGAGCGTGTTGCGTAGGCTCGGTTAGCGCCAAGCCTAGGAACTTAAGGTTTTCTTTTGTTCTGCCTACGGAACTACCCCCGGGTAGCCTGGGGTTGACGGGCGTCCTTTTTTGGGATGTGTATAGCAAGGGGAAACTGTCTGTTTGTAAGAACAATTTTCCCCGGGCTGTAGAAGACACATTTATAAAGGATTTAGCTTTGCTGTTCGCATGGGAGAAGGCCTCGGCCGTCAGTATTGTTCTGTTGGGAGTCGTTAATCTCTCCCTTGCGTGAGGATTTTCTTTCGTTTCCTCTTCTTTGCGAGTGGACTCTTCCCTATCAAAGGGAAGCTCACAGCAAAGAAAAGCCCTCGGTCTGTCTTATCAAGGAAAAGCGCTAAGCTGGCTGTTCTCAGCTTCTGCTGTTAGCTTCTTCCCGGCTTGTCACGTTGCCAAATACCCACCATTTTATCCCCGCGGGGCTTCTTACTGGTCGGGTTCAGTGGGCAAACAATAGCACGTTTTCGTTCATACTATTGACAGTTATGTCAACTGGAGTCTGAGTGCTTGGATTCACTTTTCTTTCTGCCTTCGTGTTTTACACAGCGGCCGGAGGCGGATTAGGACTATCACTTTATTGGGGTCCTTCCTTGGGTCTTTTACGAAGATCGTGCTGATGTTTTCTTCCACGTTTGGGGGCACAAATGTCAGGGGATAACATGTGTTGTTTCAGTCAGACAGCACCTCAGTGGTCTGGTTTCTCAATAAGCAAAGGGGGGGCATCTCGCTCCTTAGTGTGGCCACATCGGGCATGCGAGATTTTGTTGTGGTGTTACCACCACTAGTTCTTTTTAGCAGTGAAGTACCTTCCGGAGAGGCTCTATGGCTTGGCAGACTCTCTAAGTCAGTTGGCCGAGTAGGTCCACACGGATTGGACTCTATCTCTCTATGCGCTTCTACTCCTTCTGGTGGTGTTGGAGGTGCTGCTGATAGAAGTTTTTTGCCTCATGGTACTATCACCTTCTGCTAAATGTTCGTCTCCCCGTTCCCGGTTAATACTCTTGATTTTACGGTGTGCGGCTTGTGGGTCGCACACTATGGGCCCATTCTCATTGGTTGACAGCCTTTAAGGCCTTTAGGGCTGTCGGGAGGGCGCCGTTGTTTACACTTGAGCCACACGGGTGTCTACTGTTCGGGAGTCATGGAGACGCTCAGGGGCTTCTGCCTCAACTCCGGATTTGGTCTAGAGACCCCAGAGGGGTCAGCGTCTTAGTTTTCATATCACATTGACTGGCTTGAAACAAAGGAATTAATATTAACGGAAAGAACTCCACTTCTCTCCGTTCATTGCAGGTGGCGAACCTCCTATTTTGGCTTTCCGAATTTTCTCCCATGTCTCTGTTTTGAGACGTTACGCGGTATCAGTTGCACTGAACTGGCTAGGCTGGGAAATTTTTTCTCGTGGGCTCTTTGTAGCCAGCGTGACTAGGGAAGCCTCCCTTTTGGTTGGCTGAAAGCAGATCTCCAGTCCCGACTTGAGATTGGCTCCTAGTTTTGGAGCTTTTGAGATCGGTTTGTTGAATTCCTGGCAAAATTAGCCTTACTAATCTTAGCACGGGAAGCGGTCATACTTACTCTGGTAGCTTCCGAGGGAGGTGGGAGTAAGTTCGTTTTTCTATCGGGTTTCTTTGGAGAAAGACTGATCTATGGTGCTTAGGTTTTGTTCGAATTTCGGACGAGTATTTAGAAACCTGGGGAACCAGTTCTGATAATACATTTCAATCCTTTTGCTTTATTTCGGCTCTGCTAGAGCCCTATTAGCCTTTTGAACTTTTCAAGTTTGTCACGTTTCAATATATCACTTAAGGTGATTATGAACCGGTTAATTACTACTAATTAACTAACCACACCACGATCCACTCTCGCAGTCATACAATTAAATAGAGTCAACAAAAGTATAAGTTTCAGACGCCTGTTTATGTATAAACTCACCACCTCCCTCGAGCCTTCACTCAAAATATGTTCCTTTTACGTTCTCAACACGTAAAAAACCCGTGGTCACTGACAAAATGCCAGTGGTATATAGAAAATTAACGTAACACGCTGAACCCGTGTAAATACAGTCAAAATGAGAATGTTCTGTTCAAAAGCTCTAGTTCATGCAGGTGTCACCACCCCACGTTGTCACTACTCCAATGAAATCATAGATAAGAAAAGACAACGGTGGTCAACGGGGTGCGTAAGACATGGTGCACTTAGCTTTCTTTCTGTATGCTGGTTAGCCGGTATGCTGGTTAGCCGGGTTGCTGGTTAGCCGGTTTGCTGGTTAGCCGGTTCGCTGGTTAGCCGGTCCGCTGGTTAGCCGGTTCGCTGGTTAGCCGGTCTGCTGGTTAGCCGGTTAGCGTAGCTTCCTCAGGTCCCAGCTCCAACGTCTGCAGCTAGCAAAGTCCCGCCAAAGGCAGCCGTGCAGCAGTTACAGGAAAACGAACCCGAAACGAAGGCTGCAAACAGAAAGCATCGGTGCACTAAACATGTCAGCTACCCCTCACCCACCACCTTAAAACATGTCATCTTTAAATATCTCATCGAGCACGTGGGCCTGCACAAAACGGACTTTTTACAACAACAAAACAGTCATTTTCCGTCCTTCTCTCCCTATCTGCAAAAACCATATACAGATTAGTATTTTAGCGTCACAGAGAGTAAATTATGCGCTAACCTGGAAAGAACAACAGAGAGTATTTCATTCCACAAACACAGACTCATCAACAGCGTTAAATAATGATTTATTACCTCAAAAGCCTATGATTGTACTCTCATGGAAGCAAAATCCGCTTCCTCCCTGGAACAGCCTCTGTTCGTCAACAGTGACCGAAAACCTCCAGAACCCCTTGTCGAATCCTTATGCGAAAGCCATCGCCGACGAAGGAAAGTTGACGACTTGTCCTCAGCAAAATACGTGGCAGAGAAAAGGAATAACTTGTGGAAGTTCCCCTAGAGTGCCGAATATAATACTCGGTGAAAAACCATCATACTCTAGAAACTGTGTATTAGATCCTTCCCCTTCTGCCGCTGGGTGTCAAGTGCGCCGCCCTTGTGTCTCTCCCAGACAACCTAGCCAATAACACGTGACTGACCTTGTCACAAAACCAGTCCAGCTATACACAATTCTGCCTCCCAAGCAGAAAAAAGACACGAGAAACTCAATCCCTGAAAATCCCGTGCGCGCTGTCAGCGAAAAACCGTCAGCCCTATGACAGCAAAAAAAAAACCACTGTGAAACTCGTGCACTACAAAACATCCGTGCTAGTTGAGCACTATCAGCAAACTCTGCTGTAGCCCAATATCACGCACAGGCGCTTTCTATCATAATCGACCAAGAACAGGCACTCCACTGAGTGACACTTTCTTGGTCTCTGTCACCCGATCGTGACACACCTCCCCTCTTCAAGACGAAACCTCGGTTTCGCTCACAGTCATGTTCTCCTCTACAGCCCGAGAGAGAAAGTCAGCTCCAACATTGTTGGCGCCCGGAATGACGCGTACCGTGAATTGGTACGGTTGGAGAATCAACGCCCAGCGCATAAGTCTGGCGTTTGCCAACCTTGCAACCTGAAGATATTGCAGAGGTTGATGGTCTGTTTCCAGACAGAAAGGTCGTCCTCAAGAACGAGCAACCCCTCGTTTCACCCCTGATAACTGCAACCTTCTCTGTCTTCTTGTCTTTGTTCTTCTGGTCTTTGTTCTTCTCCCCGTAGGCAGTCCTCTCTATGTAGGCGCGCAGCAGGTTGGCATGGTACAGGCGTGCTTTCCCGTTCATGACGATCCGGTAGTCGTTCTGGCCCACCTTCGCTGTCACCTCAAAAGGTCCTTGCCACTGCAGTTGTAGCTTGTTGTGTTTGACAGGTAGAAGTAGCAACACCCGTTCTCCAATCTTGAAGCTGCGCGGCCGTGCCTTGCGGTCGAATCCTCGCGCATAACGCTGTGCTGCTCTCCCCAGGTTCTCTTGAGCCAGTTTGCAGGTCTCTTCAATCCTGTTCCTGAGTTCTACTATGTAGGTCGCTGTCGTCTGCACCTCCTCGTCAGCTTCTTCGTCCGTCCAAGCCTGACGCAGGATAGCCATGGGACCGCGTACCTGTCTGCCGTACAACAGCTCGAATGGGGAAAAGCCCAAGCTCTCCTGAGGAACCTCGCGGTATGCAAAAAGCAATGCTGGGATGTACCTGTCCCACGTGCGTGGTTTCTCCTGAGCTAGTTTCCTCAGCATGGTCTTCAAGGTGCCATTGAACCTTTCCACCAGTCCGTTGCACTGAGCATGGTAAGGAGTGGTGAAGTGCTGCTCCAGTGATAGCAGTCGTGCTGCCTCCGCCATCACTCCTCCCGTGAACTGCGTGCCTCTGTCGGTGAGTACCTCTGATGGAATTCCCAGCCGGGACCACATAGTAACCAGAGCCTCAGCTACTCGCGTGGCTTCAATCGATTTCAGAGGGATCGCCTCTGGGTATCGAGTAGCGTAGTCCACCATGGTCAAAATGTATCTGTTTCCGTCCTCAGACGCAGGCAAGATGGGCCCGATGATGTCCACTGCCACCCGACGAAAGGGTTCGTCGATGAGCGGCATCTTCTCTAAGGGGACCTTCCTCACCCTTCCTTTGGCAACCACCTTCTGGCACTTATCGCAGGACGCACAGAAACGTCGGACATCCGTGCAGATGCCTGGCCAGTAAAAGTGGCGCCAGACACGATCCGTGGTCTTCTTGGTGCCAAGATGACCTCCCAGAATCGAGTCGTGTGCCGTTGCCATGACACCCTCGCGAAACTCGCGAGGCACGACAACCTGTTTGAATGTACCTTCTTGGTTGCTGAACTCCCGGTAGAGCAACTTCTTGTCCCTGAGGAACTTTGACCTCCCATGCTTCCCGCTCAGCTTCACCTTCCCCGACTTCGCGTGCTCCCGAGGAGTCGCTAATGTCGGATCAGATGCCTGAGCCTTCGCGAGAAGCGCGGGGGTCACGTTCCCCAGGGCAGCTCGTGCAGCAGGTAGGGGTTTGAGAGGTTTGTCCTCTCGCTCCGCCTGTGCCCGCGTGAGCACTGAAATGACGTCGGGAGACCGATAAACGGGAACCTCCCTGGTGACGCCGTCCACAAACTGAACCCGGTTTCCAATGAGCAGGTCGCATGGAGGATCGTCCATGACGACGGCCACAATGGTCCCCGTGAACAACGGTGTTACGACCTTGATCACTGCCGTGTTCAAGTCGTAAGCGTGAGATGCCTCGGCCATTCTCACCCTGATGCTGTCTCCTGTGTAGGCCATAGCTGGAACTAGACTCGCCCGAACCACTATCATGTCTGCTCCTGTGTCCCGCAGACCTTCGCCCTTCACTCCGTTAACGTAGACGTTGCAGTGGGGCTGGAAATGTTTCCTGGAGCACGGAACGCAGAGTTGTGGAATTGTGCATGAGCTCGTGACGTCCCTTAGCTCCTCACTGCCAACAAAGTGTACGCCCTTCTGGTCAGCCTGTCTCCTGTGGCAGTCCTTCTTCACGTGGCCCTGCTTGTTGCAGTAGTAACACTGGATGTCAGATCTGGAACTTGATCCCTTGTGTCCCTGATCGTCCTTCCCGTCCTTGGGTCCTGAAGAACCTGAATTTCCCGATTTTCCCGGCCGTGAGCCTGAAGATTTGCCAGAGATCGCCTGGGCGTCCTCGTGTACTCTGATCCAGTCGGCTGCTTCCTGAGTAGTCTTTGGCTGGTGTTCCTGCACGAAGGTCACCACCTCAGGTCGCAGGCTGGACATCAGTTGTTCCATGACTATGAGGTCGGCAAGGTCGTCAACGGTCCAGTTCTTCTCGGCCATCTCCACCCAGCGCCGCAGGTAGAGATTAAGGCGTGCCACAAACTGATGGCTCAGCTCGCCGCTCAGTCTCTTGCTGTTACGCAGACGTCGTCTGTAGGCTTCCGCAGTCAGGTTGAAGCGCTGGAGTAACGCCTTCTTTAGTGCCTGATAGTCTCTCGCCTCGTCGTCCTCCAAAGCGTTGTAGAGCTGCAATGCGCGTCCTTTTAAGCAGGTGCTAAGGCGGCTAGCCCACGTGGCCTCTTCCCACTTCTGGTCAGATGCAATGCGCTCAAACCGGCGTAAAAAGTCGTCGAGCTCGTCCTTGTCATCGTCGAACGTCGGCAGTCTCGTACGGTCGGCAACAAATGTCGGCGCGCTAGCCTGAGTAAGCGTACCCTTCTCGGCCTGTAGCCTAGCTAGTTCTAACTGGAGATCGCGATCCGCCTGCTCTTTCTCTTTCCGTTCCTGTCTGTCACACTCGGCCTGTCGTTCCTGTCTGTCAAGCTCGTCTTTCTTATCCTGTCGGTCACGTTCGGCCTGTCGTTCCCTTTCTTGTCTGTCACGTTCGTCTTGTCGTTCGGCCTGTCGTTCCCTTTCTTGTCTGTCACGTTCATCTTTCTCTTTCCGTTCTTGTCTGTCACGTTCGTCTTGTCGTTCCTGTCTCTCACGTTCGGCCTGTCGTTCTTGTCTGTCAAGCTCTTCTTTTCTCGTCTGTCGCTCTATGTCTTCCTTACGTTCTAACTCCTTGCGCTTAAGCAAACTACGCGCTCTAACGCGTGCGTCTCGCTCTGTCTGTTCCTCGCTACCAGGAGTCTCAAAAGTTAATCTCTTCGTAGGAGATCCCCCTGTAGCCATGGTTAGTTTAGCAAAGCTTTATCACAAAAGTAAGTCTAACGCAGCTATAGCTAGAACACGCGGTGATGAAATGGATACAAAAATCCAGCAACCGGAAAATGCAGAAGAAAAATCCAAACGGTGTAGAACAAATCGCGTAGCCTACTTTATCGGCTGCTTTTTGCGGTGAAACAAAGTGTTTCCCACAGCCGTGACCTACTTTATCGGCTGCTTTTTGCGGTGAAACAGAGTGTCTCCCACAGCCTTGGTTAGGACAGAAGTCCTCGGACCCTTCCCCCCCAAAATTCCAACAAAGTCAAAATATGGAGAAAAATCCAAGTAAAACAAGACGGTAGAAATGTAACCTGTTACAAAATGCGAAACAACAATGTAGAGAAAACTGAGTAAAACGAATAACAAATCCGCTAACCCCGCTCAGCTCTCTGCAACGGAAAACTCTGAACGTACAACAACAAAGATTCACAAACAAAGGAAAGGGAAGTAATCACAGTTAGCGCATACAATAGCTCACAAATTTCAATTTACATTTCCTGCAAGATGTGAATCGCTTAAGGTGTGGTATATGATCAAAACTATACAAAAAAGGGTAGCACCAAGCAGAAAATAAGTCGAGCACTGACGAGATTATCTGCTCTTAGTTATCCTTAATTGGTGGGTCTTTATCAGTTGGAAATTAACTGAGTAAATCCCGGCTTGGCCCCCATGTGTCACGTTTCAATATATCACTTAAGGTGATTATGAACCGGTTAATTACTACTAATTAACTAACCACACCACGATCCACTCTCGCAGTCATACAATTAAATAGAGTCAACAAAAGTATAAGTTTCAGACGCCTGTTTATGTATAAACTCACCACCTCCCTCGAGCCTTCACTCAAAATATGTTCCTTTTACGTTCTCAACACGTAAAAAACCCGTGGTCACTGACAAAATGCCAGTGGTATATAGAAAATTAACGTAACACGCTGAACCCGTGTAAATACAGTCAAAATGAGAATGTTCTGTTCAAAAGCTCTAGTTCATGCAGGTGTCACCACCCCACGTTGTCACTACTCCAATGAAATCATAGATAAGAAAAGACAACGGTGGTCAACGGGGTGCGTAAGACATGGTGCACTTAGCTTTCTTTCTGTATGCTGGTTAGCCGGTATGCTGGTTAGCCGGGTTGCTGGTTAGCCGGTTTGCTGGTTAGCCGGTTCGCTGGTTAGCCGGTCCGCTGGTTAGCCGGTTCGCTGGTTAGCCGGTCTGCTGGTTAGCCGGTTAGCGTAGCTTCCTCAGGTCCCAGCTCCAACGTCTGCAGCTAGCAAAGTCCCGCCAAAGGCAGCCGTGCAGCAGTTACAGGAAAACGAACCCGAAACGAAGGCTGCAAACAGAAAGCATCGGTGCACTAAACATGTCAGCTACCCCTCACCCACCACCTTAAAACATGTCATCTTTAAATATCTCATCGAGCACGTGGGCCTGCACAAAACGGACTTTTTACAACAACAAAACAGTCATTTTCCGTCCTTCTCTCCCTATCTGCAAAAACCATATACAGATTAGTATTTTAGCGTCACAGAGAGTAAATTATGCGCTAACCTGGAAAGAACAACAGAGAGTATTTCATTCCACAAACACAGACTCATCAACAGCGTTAAATAATGATTTATTACCTCAAAAGCCTATGATTGTACTCTCATGGAAGCAAAATCCGCTTCCTCCCTGGAACAGCCTCTGTTCGTCAACAGTGACCGAAAACCTCCAGAACCCCTTGTCGAATCCTTATGCGAAAGCCATCGCCGACGAAGGAAAGTTGACGACTTGTCCTCAGCAAAATACGTGGCAGAGAAAAGGAATAACTTGTGGAAGTTCCCCTAGAGTGCCGAATATAATACTCGGTGAAAAACCATCATACTCTAGAAACTGTGTATTAGATCCTTCCCCTTCTGCCGCTGGGTGTCAAGTGCGCCGCCCTTGTGTCTCTCCCAGACAACCTAGCCAATAACACGTGACTGACCTTGTCACAAAACCAGTCCAGCTATACACAATTCTGCCTCCCAAGCAGAAAAAAGACACGAGAAACTCAATCCCTGAAAATCCCGTGCGCGCTGTCAGCGAAAAACCGTCAGCCCTATGACAGCAAAAAAAAACCCACTGTGAAACTCGTGCACTACAAAACATCCGTGCTAGTTGAGCACTATCAGCAAACTCTGCTGTAGCCCAATATCACGCACAGGCGCTTTCTATCATAATCGACCAAGAACAGGCACTCCACTGAGTGACACTTTCTTGGTCTCTGTCACCCGATCGTGACAAAGTTGAATATTTTTCTTACTCGCTCTGATTAGTTTAGATCATCAGAACAAGGGTTTTTATTTATTTCCATCAACTCTCGTGGAGGCATTGACTTAGTGAAGTCAGCCTTGGCTAGATGGTCTGCCACGTTGATTAGGCATGCCTACAGTGGTGGCAAGAAAAGGGGGGGGGGGGGCAATCAGTCTTCCTTCTTCAGGCAGCACGGACTCAAGAAGTCAGAGTGTGGGCCTCTTCTTTACCTGTTCTCAAGTCTGAGAGACTTATATAAGTCATTAATGCAGCTCATTGAACGTGCGAGTACTTGGGCATGAGGTTCTAATGGCGGGATATTTTAGGTACCCGCTATTATAGTACACGTTTACTAGACATCAGGAAATGCCTTTTAAAATGTTTACCTACGGGACGTATCTGGTGCTCGGCAGTTCAGATCTTTCGGTCTGCCAGCTTTTGTAGCTGTAGGCTAGATACTGGCAAGATGTTGGCTTGGTTCAGGAGGCCAGAATCTTTTAGGATATCACTTAACACAGCAAGGTGTAAGGATATTGTGAATTTAATTTGAACCAAGGGATTCTCCAGTTTGATCAGACAGGTTTTTTACCTGCTGATAAACATAGTCTGGGGTTGTTAGGGCAGTTTTGCCTCTCTCTGTAGCTGTGACATATGAGGCAAGGGCATGGGCCTCCTCTTTGACAGTCCTCCGGTCAGGTCATTTAGGCTGAAGACTGGAGTAGGCTTACTGGCGGTCTGAGGTGGTTTTTTAGAAACTTCTTCCTCAGAGGTGTCTTGAGACAGGGCGACATTTCCGCGCTATCTGTTATGGTAGCCGCGGGACAGGTCCTAATATCATAATTCCACTAGATTCCCACTCTGCTTGGCCCTCTTTGGTGGCTGCAGGGCGGTTTCTTGTGGGTTGATTTGGTGAGTACCCTCCTCCTATGATAGCAATCTGCTATATGTGAGTTGGGTAAGATATGTAATTTAATTAAAAATTTTAGTAGTAAATTTTCATTTGATTAATATACTTACCCAACTCACATCGTTTATTCCCTCCCGCCTCCCCGCTGTGGTGGTATGGGGGTCTAAAAAAGAAGTGAGTTGGGCTTCGTTTTGGAATGATAAGATGGTGGTGTATGCGCGCGCATACGGAAGTCAGGCTAGTGGTTAGTCTGGCATTATGGGATAGGTCACTCTCTTTTTTAGAGTGGTCTCCCTTGGTTACCAAGGGGACGCGTACAGCGTAACCAGCACTGAACTAGGGTTAATTGCTATATGTGAGTTGGGTAAGTATATTAATCAAATGAAAATTTACTACTAAAATTTTTAAATACTGCATGTGAGAAGAACTAGAAGATAAAAATAAAAATGTACTCACCAGATACAAACACAAACAGTAAAGCAATGAATTGTACCGGTTTTGGGTCTGAGAAATAAAGGGACAGAAGTGCTCTTAATGCATATGATATGTGCAACACGAGTAAGTGAGAGTCATGCAGAACCATGAATCTCCTGGCACCTGAAAGAATAACTGTGCATTGAAATAAACAAGGGACTTTCATGCTCAAAACGATTAAGATTCTTCCATACCTGTTTTAACCTTCAGGTCTTCATCATTTGTCAGTCACCGTTATTTCCTGTTATTATTTTTTAATCGAAATAGAACACTGTGGAGAAGGAATATTTCTTTCACGCTTATACCCCTTATACGGCAAAGAGCTTAATAATAAATGATAATAATAAATTGCTTTTCTATAGCGCGAGTCCAATCAATTGGCTCCAGGCGTTTTACAATTTCATTCTAAAACAAACAACCAAAAATGTAACGAGCTTACACAGCATAATTAACATCCTGATTGTGATTGACTTTTCAGGCCTGGCAGGACCTGTTGGCACCCCCAGATGCAACGTATGAAGAGTTGGTCAGTGTGATCGGTGAGCCGCTGGACTTTCACACTCGAGGGATTCCTGGACCAGTAACGGGTGAACGACCAACAGTGAACAGCTCCTCCGTGTCTTTCCTGTCCACCTGGGCTCCCACTGGGCTCACTCTTGCTGTGAGTTTTTTTTTATGAATCTTTTCCCATACTTTCTGTGTCAGCAGTACTGTCAAACCTGTCCATAACAACAATTTAATCACATATTCTTACTCCAATTCTTATGAATGCATTGACTTTAGTCCCACATGCTAGATGTCGAAAAACCTCTCAAATTACCTGCCCTTAGTAGGGTGGTAACCAAGCTAAAAGCGACGCCATAGCCGTTGCTATGGCCTGACCTTGCTCGGTTACCCATAACACCCTGCGCACCACGTGAGCGCCAGCATCCGTAATAATCATTCTCGACTTTCGACAACACACGGTGGACGTGTCCGAATTTCGCTCTCACTTTTGGCCTTCACATGCCTGCTCGTCCGTGAGACTAGCCGGTTCTTGGGGGTCTACCTGTCCGTCTACCTTTTGGGTGAGATCTTTCCTTTTTACGTTTGGAATGTAAATGTTGATAGCTTTGTTTTGAACACGCACGCAGATAATTTTGTTCTGGGTGACTGTTTTTCGCCGGTCTTAAAATGGCCGACAACAAAGCTAAACTGAGTGCGAGACTGGAAGGCGACAAGGCTCTTAGCCCAGTTAAGAAAGCTAAAGCTAAGGGTAAAGCCAAGAACGCTGATTTGCCTATTATGCGGGTAGAAGATCCGTCAAATAGCACTTCGTTTGATGTTCCTATCCCTCCGAGGACGGGTTCCGTTCGTTCACAGCTCGCGTCCCCTGATGGGGGTGAGGAGCCGGGGCCTTCAGCCCTGGGCTCGTTAAAGTCCGAATTGTTTGATTTTATTTCTCAACAGTTTGCGTCTCGCTCTGGGGTCCCTCCTCTGCCTCCGGCGGTAGGGGATCCTTCCTCCCTGGCTCGGCTGGGGTCGTCGTCGTCGTCGACTCCGGCGACTCCTGCGGATGGGGGGGGGTGGCCGGGCGGCCATTTCTTCTGCGCACTTGCTTGGTGCACCTGACCAGTTCGGGCCTTCCCTCTCTGCCTCTGGTAGTGCTGCGGTTGCGCTCGAACACTCTCTCCGTAAGGAGAGGGGGTCTGCTTCCTCTCTTTCTCTTCCCGCTCAGCTTGCTTTTAGCAACACTGCAGTGGGAAGTCAGCTCTCTCCCCCTTGTGGGAGAGGGAGAGAGGGGGCATGGTAAGTCACAGCCTGGGCTTGGTCCCACCTTGTCCCACTGGGGGCAGGGGGCTGTGTCAGCTTCTCACTCTTTCCCACCCACTGGGCGGGACTGGGTGGGGGCTGGTGTAGCGGCTCACCCTTTCTCGCCCGCCGGGCATGATCGGGTGTCCGCTGTTGGACTGGCGTCTCAGTCAGTGCCGCTATTGTCCACTGCTAGCAGCCGCCCCTCTCCCCAGCAGGGGTGGTGGGGTGGTGGGGCAACGGGACTACAGCAGGTTGACGGGTGGGGGTGGCCTTTCACGGTCTCGCCTCTCACTCAGTCTTACCCCTCGCAGGGTTCGCTTGCTGCAGCTACGAGCCAACTCCCACCGCATGCAGCGGGCGGGGTAGCTGAAACTGGCCAGACTGGTTTTGACTGTTGGGGCCAAGCGCCCGGTCAGCGGTCTACTGACAATGGGCCTGGCGCGGCTTTGTTGGGTGGCCCCCTCCCCCCGCCTTCTTGGCGGGCCTCTGTGCCTACTGTCTACCCTTCTACCCCAGTGGGGCAGGGGGGGGATGGTGGGTGGCAAGCGGGATCGGGTCACGCTTTTGTTGCTCCTGTCTCCCCTCCTGTGTACAGTGATACTGTAGAGGCTGGGGATTCGGATTCTTCTGTGGAAGATGAGGAGTGTGTAGTCTTGCCTTTTGGGTTTAGGCAAGCCATGAGAAGAGCGGCTTATGTGGCAGCTCGTTACTTTCCGGAGGGGGTGGTGGATTCAGGACAGGATGTCTCTTTTCCACCATCCGCTGCGAATGATTTTCGGCCTTCGCAGGAGAGTTCACAATCGTTTCGTTTTGTGGAATCGCCTGCCGTGGCTTATCACATGTCGCAACTTTTGGCTCGACCGGCCCCTCAGGGCAGCGGTCTGTCGCCAACTCCTTTCCCTTTGTTGCATGCTCATGATACAGCGCCTGCTTCAGCCGATCCATGGCTAGCGTCAAACGCGCAGGCCACTGCTTTTTCGCCGTTAGTGCAGAAAAAGCTGGACTGGAATGTGAAGTCAAGGAACTTTGTTCAGACTTTTGCTTTGCCGAGGGCAACTTTGCCAATTCCGCCGGAGTTGCTTGCCTTGTTGCCAAAGCAACCTTCTGCTAAGGAAGGGGTCTCGTTCTCGGACGCTTCTCTCTCTTCTCTGGAGGAGATAGGGCGTCTTGATCTTGAATTGGCTTCTATGGCAGAGTCTTTGCTCCGAGCTCTTACTCGAGCTGTTGCTGGCTCTTTGGAGCCTTTTAGACTCAGGGAAGACGCCTCAGCCAGTGACATCCCCATACTGCTTGCTGCTTTGGGGATGGTGAATTCTGAGAGGATGAGCATTTCAGCGAGGCTGTATGCTCATGCTGTCTTTTCACGGCGTGATTTGCTGCTTTCTCAAGCAGGCTTTTCCCAGCAGTCCACTGTGGACTCACTGCGTTCCTCGCCTTTTGTTGAGGGCTCTCTCCTGGGTAGAGTAGCCCTGGATGCAAGGCAGCGGGAAGTTCAGGAGGCTAAAGACAGACATCTCGTTGGGATTTCGTTTAAAATCCCAAAGAAATCTCAGTCTTCTTCTAAGCCTTTCTGGAACAAGAAGCAGCACAGCTCCTCTCGTCCTAAGGAACAGGGAGATAAGGCCGCACCAGCTAAGGGTGCTCCTTATCCTAAGAAACTCTCGTTCGGGAAGGGGAGGGGTGGGGCTCGAAAGCCCTCCCCCCAATGAGGCTCTCCCGATCACATCACCCCTGTTCCCCCCACTCTTGTGGTGGCGGGGGGCCCCACCAGGGCTATTTCCATGTGGCAGGCGTTAGTGCACAGCCAATGGATTTTGCGGGTGGTGCGATCGGGATTCCGGCTGTTGTGGGAGGGGGAAAAGGCTCCCTTGACCAGGGTTCCTCCTCCCTTTCGTTTTCCGGCCAGCCAAGAGGCCAGAGTGGCCATAGAAACAGAGATCAGGTCTCTTTTGGCCAAGAAGGCTATAGAAGAGATTGTGGATCACTCCTCGCCGGGGTTTTACGGACGCCTGTTTGTAGTGCCCAAGGCGTCGGGCCGCTGGAGGCCTGTTCTCGATCTTTCGTTCTTGAACAAGTTTCTTCGGAAGATCAAGTTTCGTATGGAAACACCAGCTTCGGTCAGGGAGGCCCTACGCCGGGGAGATTGGGTGACTTCGGTGGATTTGACGGACGCCTACTTTCATATCCTTATGCATCAAGTGGACAGAAAGTGGCTTCGTTTCCGCTGGGGTCATCGGATCTTTCAATTCAGGGCTCTGCCCTTCGGGCTGTCCCTGGCCCCGTGGGTTTTCACTATGGTGATCAGGCAGTTGGCCGCGCTGATCAGGCAAAGAGGTATTCGTCTACGGACGTACCTCGACGACTGGTTGATTCTGAATCAGAGTCAATCAGTGTGCCACTTGAACACTCAGGTGGTGTTGAACCGGGCTCTGAGCCTGGGGTTCTCTGTGAACCAAGCGAAGTCGGAATTGACTCCCTCGCAGAGGTTTGTTTACCTCGGTATGGCGTTCGACACTGTCGCTTGGACGGTCCGGCCTACGCAGGAGAGAATTCAGAAGCTTCATGCTCTCATTTTGGCCGTGGCTGGCAGCCAGCAGGCTTCGGTGAGGGTCCTTACCTCGATTCTGGGCCAAATGGAATCTATGGCAACTCTGGTTCCCTTAGGGAGGGTGTACAAGAGGCCTTTCCAGGCTGCGCTCAGCTCTCTCTGGGAGCCGGCTTCGCAGGATTGGGACAAAATCGTCCCCACGCAGGGATGGTTCAGTCACGCGACTGCTCGGTGGTTGGACCTAGACTGGATCTCTCAGGGGGTTCCCATCTCTCTGCCCCCTCCGGACATAGACCTATTTACGGATGCGTCAATGGCCGGGTGGGGGGCTCACATCGGGGGCCAGGCGGCCTCCGGTCTTTGGACTCAGTCCCAGCGTCTTTGGCATATCAATCGCCTGGAGTTGGAGGCGGTTGCCCTCGGTTTGCTTGTGTTTCTCCCTCTGGTGGGCGGCAGACATGTCCGGTTGCACACGGACAATACCACTGTCGCTGCTTACATCAACAAGCAGGGAGGAGCTCGGTCGTTTTCCCTGTCAGACAGGGCGTGCGAGGTTCTGGTGTGGTGCCACTCGCATCGGGTCAGGATCTCAGCAGAGTTTCTTCCGGGCAAGCTCAACGCACTGGCGGATGCGCTCAGCAGGTCCTCTCAGGTGTTGCACACCGAATGGACGATCACTCATGGGGCGCTCCAACGCCTGTGGGCACAGGTGGAGAAGCCCATGATCGATCTATTTGCAACGAGGTTTTCAAAGAGACTTCCCATTTTCGTGTCTCCCTTTCCGGACACGGAAGCTTGGGCAAGCAATGCGTTGGAGATCTCGTGGAGCGGCCTTCAGGCCTACGCATATCCTCCCTTTCCTCTGCTCAGCAGAGTGGTGAGGAAAGCCGAGCTGGATCGTCCGGAGCTCCTGCTGCTGGTAGCCCCCTGGTGGCCTTCCCAGCAGTGGTTTCCAGATCTGCTGTTGTTGGCAAAAGGAGTTCCGATCCCTCTAAATCTAGTGCGGGGAGAGCTCGTTCAGCCAAGAACAGGCATCCCGCACAGAGACCCGCAGGCCCTGCGCCTACACGTTTGGAGACTGTGAGGTCGGAACTGCGGAAATCTGGCGCTTCAGACTTGACGCTGGATTTGGTCTCTAAGGCGCATAGGTCCTCGACTGCGTCTGTGTATGCTTGCCATTGGGCTGCCTGGGCCAAGTGGTGTAGGGAGGCGGGGGTCAATGCTGTGGCCCCGCGCTCTTTACAGGTGGCAAATCATCTCTCTTTTTTGTCTGCGCAGGGCAGTTCGGCCTCTGCTTTGAGAGTCCGACGTTCTGCTATATCTGCTACTCTGAGACAGATAGGCAGATTGATTAACGTTAACGGAGTGATTGCTAGTGTGATCAAAGGGGCCGCTCTCCAGGAAGCGCAGAGACGGACCTCTGTCCCGGCATGGGACTTATTTTTGGTTTTAGAATATTTGCGGTCTGCGGCGTTTGAGCCTTTGCAGGCTGCTAGCCTGACTGATTTAACACGCAAGACGGTTTTTCTGCTTCTTCTGGCTACCGCTCGGCGAGGCAGTGAGATACATGCCTTGTCGGGTTTGTCGGAAGACATCGCGTTTGAGCGCGATGGTTCAATGTCACTTCATTTCCGGCCTGGTTTTCTCGCGAAAAATCAAAAGCCAGGCCAATCCCTGCCCGTGGTCCGGGTCCCCCCGCTTGGGACTATTCTGGCTTCGCACGATCCTGACTTAGCTAACTGTCCAGTTAGGGCCTTGAAGTCTTACTTGGCTCGCACTCAGTTGGTTAGGGCCAAAAGCCAAAAACTTTTGTTCATTTCATTGAACACAAAATATGACAGGGACATATCGAAATTGACCCTTACAAGATGGGTGGCGACCCTCATTAGACGAGCATATGAGTGGTGGCTCTCTCAGGAGAGGGGGGGGGGCGTTCAGTCCTTCCTCTGACATCAGCTCGAGTACATGAGGCCAGAGCCTGGGTGTCCTCTGTGGCCGTCTTACGTTCAGGGCGATTAAGCGATGTCTTGCAGACAGCTTACTGGAAGTCAGACGATGTTTTCATCAGCTTCTACCTTCGTGACATCTCTTGCACGCGACTGGATGGCTCCAGTGCATTGCCGGCTTTGGTCGCTGCAGGGCAGGTGCTTGCAAGGACATAAGTAAGTTCCCTCCGCCTTTAGGAGGAATCTGCATTCATAAGAATTGGAGTAAGAATATGTGATTAAATCGAAAATTTTTAATTAAATTTTGATTTAATATAATATACTTACCCAATTCTTATAGTTAATACCCTCCCATCCGTCCCCGCTGGATTATGTCCTTGGGGGTTTGTTTGACTAATAGTCTCGAATGATTATTTCGGATGCTGGCGCTCACGTGGTGCGCAGGGTGTTATGGGTAACCGAGCAAGGTCAGGCCATAGCAACGGCTATGGCGTCGCTTTTAGCTTGGTTACCACCCTACTAAGGGCAGGTAATTTGAGAGGTTTTTCGACATCTAGCATGTGGGACTAAAGTCAATGCATTCATAAGAATTGGGTAAGTATATTATATTAAATCAAAATTTAATTAAAAATTTTCGATTTAAGGGACTGACTGACTATTAGGGTTTAACGTCCTCTTAGACCAGTTGGTCTATATTGGGACAGGTGTTGGTAATATGCTGAAGATATGGTGTGATACTCTTCTTCGACACACCAGCATTGGGTTTGTCTCGTCAAAGTATCGAAATACGATCATGATAATCAGAGACTGCGTGTCTTACTCCGAGAAATAAATCTCTCGCCAAACGTGGGGTTCGAACTCACGCTGATAGCGACCAACTGGATACAAAGCCAGCGCGCTACCAACTGAGCTACTTCCCCGCCCAATTTAAGGGACCAACAAAAAGAGGTTGTTATAGACAGGTGGCTGTTATGGAAAGGTGAAGTATATTGAACATAATTCTTGGCATGGAGAGATGCACTTATCCCTGATCCACAATGCTGATCCTTTGCATATGCATGGATGAATGAATGCTAAGAGAGTACAACAGCATAAACATGTGAACACCTTCTGTCCAGGTTTGTGTGTGTGTCGGGGGGACAGAATGTATGTGTGGTATGTATGTGCTGATATGTTCTTGCCTTTGCTTCTGCCTCTATGTGTGTGTTATTGTTGTGTTTTTGTTGATGTCTTATGTTTATATGCATTAGGAGTTTTAAACATTATACAGGAGTGGTGCCACAAGAACATGCCTTATTTCTAACTGTTCCGTTTGTAAATGTTCAGGAGAAAGGAGTGACGAAAAAGCCGAAGGCCCCTGAGGAGCCGACAAGAAGCATTCACCATTTCTGCAAGATGACAGATGCCTTTCAGCTTCCTCAAGAGTTCCGCAACGTGGCGCGTAAATACCACACACCTGACATCTACCGCGGCGTCTTTCCTGATCAACAGTATAGGGTGAGTTCCTCCCCTGTCTCTCTGTCTCTGTCTCGCAATCATTCCCTACCTGTTGATGCTTTCAGCATGTTACTTCATTGCCTCTTTAGCAGCAGGCAGGCTGGGCTATTTCTAGCACCCAGCCTTCCCCCACAGCGGAGACAACACAGCAGCTGCAGGCTCGCTTGGTGCCAGCCACTGATAAGTCCACTCTCCCGGTAAAGGGCGGAAGCATTTGAGTATCACAATCAAGCAAGCTTAACTGTGTGCTGGCTGCAGCTGTTGGTAGCCAAATGATTCCCTCTACCTTTGTTATTTTGACGGGCCCCTTCCCTGACTAAAATGCAAGCCAGGAACAGCTCACAGTGTACACATTGCAAATTATAAGGATCATTCTTCTTATATCTGTTCGCGTTTTGTGTTGTAACAGCACACCCACCGTCTATCTTAAACTTTGAGGGCTCTACATAATCTCCATGAGTGCCTCGACCCCATGACCAGGAGGACTTTTTCAAGTTCTGTGAGACATTCACAAAAGCGTTATTTGTAATACTGTATCGCTTCGATTCACTCGATAAATATGTGTTGGTACAGATGCGGCAGACATTTTTTTGCATTTTCAAAATTCAGCCAAGTGTACGTTCTTGCCCATTCTGTATGGAAACTAGCAGACAATAACAGTCTGAAAATCAGTACCAAGTGTACGCATGATAATGCACACAAAAAAAGTGCGAACCATGACCCTCTCTTTTCATGTGTAGTGCGATGGAGGACTCCTCCAAGAACTTCTGAGACGTTTTTATTGGCTTCTACTTCTAGTACATAATGTTCACAGGAACACCCTGTTTGGGAAGCCCTGATATGTCCGAAAGTACTATCTTAAAACTGTAAGCAGCCTTATGTGCCTGAAACAGTTACCCTGCTGACTTTACACAGGGGGAGACAACCAATCTGGATGGACTGCACTTTCTGTATCAAGAGGTTATAAAAGTGTAACTTCAATAGCCAGATGCAAATTTCATTAGCCTGACCTGCCTATGGACTTTGCAATTTGGCTAATAACAATATAAAGCACTATCTCTTCACTTCATCTAGACTCCTCAGACCTTAAATGTTTTGAATTGTCTCAATCTCTCACAGTTTGATGGGGAGGAGCTGCAGCGTGTTGAAGAAGAGATGGGTGATAAAGCGGGAAGCTCTTCACGGGAAGCGGACCGTGTGGGTGCTGCCGCTCAACGTATCGTGGACGAGGCAAACCGCAACCTGCCGGCAGCCAACAGTCTGGAAGCATGGAAGGCAAAGGCAGAAAAGGCTGTGAGTCTCTCGCGTTGTGGAATCACTTTAACCCATTGATCGCCACAATATGTATTAAATACGTTTTTGCTATCATCATAAAATCAATGCTCTAATAAGGGAAACAACTGCTGTAAATTGCCCTTTGAATCTCAGCAAGATGATTGTCTCCCTTTGATACATTTTCTCAGTTTTAGTCTAATTGATATACTTCGTATGTTGTTTTTTTGTGTGTTTTTATGTTCACAAGCTCACATAAAATCATTTATGCAACAAACTCAGACTCACACCAAATTTGTGATAGATAAAGGACGCTTTATTTTTTAAAGCGACTGAGGTCAGACTTGTATATATATACATTATAAAAATATAAGGTGGTCCCGCTGTACATGGTTAAAAAAATCACGCGGTTATATAAACCGTACTTCTCACATTCACCTGCTAGCGGGACCACCAAACACAAAAATCCCACAAAGCATTTAACTGGCCAAGTAGACCTAAAAAGGGGGATAACATCTCATTTTCACACTTTCTCATATATTTACATCAAGCAAATCAGTCATTCATTCTGACTAGAGATTCTCATATTATGCATCAATAAAGCCTCAATAAAATATCATTATGTACACAATATCAAAGGTGTGGGCGTTGACCGCCCACCTGTGAGCATTCAGAAAAAACTTAGAAAGAAAAATTGACTAGCATGGTATCAACAAAAATTCTCCTGGGCAAGCAAATTTCAGAAGACACAAAAATTGGCAAGATATCAAGCTCCTTGGCAGTTGTAAAAAAAAGGTGGAGTATACAAGGGGGTGGATGGCGGGTCAGCGAAAATTCAGCTTTCTTTGTCCACTTTTGCAGGATGATTGAGGGCTATTTTTAGAACTACCCAACATCCTTTGCAATACCCACCCCCGAATACATCCGGGTTAACACAGAATAAAGTCGTCTGCTATTGTAGCAGACCGAGGTAAAAAGTAACTGTACACATTGTGTCATCATGTGTTGCATAAATTCCCTTTATGTTCACAAGCTCACATAAAATCATTTATGCAACAAACTCAGACTCACACCAAATTTGTGATAGATAAAGGACGCTTTATTTTTTAAAGCGACTGAGGTCAGACTTGTATATATATACATTATAAAAATATAAGGTGGTCCCGCTGTACATGGTTCAAAAAATCACGCGGTTATATAAACCGTACTTCTCACATTCACCTGCTAGCGGGACCACCAAACACAAAAATCCCACAAAGCATTTAACTGGCCAAGTAGACCTAAAAAGGGGGATAACATCTCATTTTCACACTTTCTCATATATTTACATCAAGCAAATCAGTCATTCATTCTGACTAGAGATTCTCATATTATGCATCAATAAAGCCTCAATAAAATATCATTATGTACACAATATCAAAGGTGTGGGCGTTGACCGCCACATCTGTGGAATCGCTAAACAGGGGGTTCCACAGCAACCCCACGCCAGATCCTGTACAAAATTATGCGACAAAACAGGGTCAACCTCCCAGGTCTTGTTACAAATCGGCCAAGTTATGTATATGACAGATTCACTATTATTAGGTCCTATCAGCAAGGCTGGCTATGTATGGCCGACCTCCAAGCACGCCAGCCCTGTGCCTTCTGTCACTATGAACGTGTTTACCTTTGACTAAGTTTGGTTGTTCGATCTCCAACGTAGGTACCTATCCAGGTCAACCTCCTGGGTGAGCTTCCCTTGTTGACTTAAGTTTATATGGCCCCATCTTCACTCTCCAACTTAAGCCCCTACCCAGGCCAACCTCCTGGACAAGGCCTTCAGTTTTTGAATAAATTGACTAGTGTGTTTTTTTTAACTACATTTTTGAGATAGTCAAGAAATTAACAGCAGTACTTATACATTGAGACCATTTCATGAAGAGGACTTCCCCTGATAATGGACACAAGCTGATGCCTGGTGTTCTGATAGCGTAACTTTGACATGCCTCTCATGAAAAGCCATCTGTAATGGCTAGTCCCTTGGGTGTCTTTCATCGTAAATATCACTGTGATGGTGGTTGTCCCATGAATGTTAGACTTAAAAAATGTTGGATGTACTTTGCTCTTGTACAGCGCTAGCTAGCATTACAAATGAATAGAGGTTGAAGAAATGTTGAACTTAAAAAGTTTATTTACTGAAATTACAAAACGCATAATTATATATAAAAATAAAAAAAAATGTTGCAGTAATTAATTTAAAGAAATTGAAATTAGATGAGATGATTTTGTTTCACAATCGAAAACAACAGAATATTAGGGAGGAGAGACAGGTAGTGCAGTAAGAGGTAGGTGCCACTTTCCACCACAATATTTTCTGACACAAGTCTACCCACAAAACCACTCACAATCACTTCTCTCCACAGCTTTCCCATGCAGGGGTCGAGGTAACCGGCACACACATCAACCCCGCCGTGGACGAATCACGCGTGTACTGGGCTCCAGCGCCTCCTAAGATGGAGGTTGCTCCAGCAAAGGTCAGACAACTCTTGTTTCCCAAGTACCAGTCGGGAGAGGTGGATGAATTTGGCCGTCTGGTGTTGAAAGCTCCGGTGGAGCCGGAGAGCGAGAGCGAAGAAGAGGAGGAAGAGGAGAGTCCTGAGGAGATCGAGAACAGAGAGCTTGTACAGAGGTACGCAAGGAAGGTTGCATGAAGAACTTTTGTAGTTTACAGAGAAACCCCTGTGTAAGAACTTCCGAAGTCTGAGAAAATCAGGCCCTAGAAAGGCGGTAGTCTTAAAAAGGAAGTAAATTTAGGAAGGTTAAGAAGAGAACATGTGAGAAATCAGTGTCTTAAAAGGGTGGAGAGAGGTCTTAGGAGGAGGGGGGGCACGGGTCCATTTTATTTATGCCTAGATTTGTCTTTTCTAACTGTGGTTTCTCTTGCAATCCAGCTCTTTGCTTATCTTCATTGTCCTTTCTCATCCCATTTGGTTTTGGCTTGCTTGTGACCAAGCACTGAGTACACTTGTTTACATAATCTGCTTGTGAATTTGAGAAAAACAACAACGAACAAACAGATGAATTTGAGGTATACAATATTCCTCATGTATGGGCCATAAAAAAGGGCATGTTAGACAACATTTTGGGGGAGTTGTTGGTGTTGTGTCGCTGTACTTTCTAACCAACCCTTGGATTTTGTGACCTTTGCGGTGATGATCCCAAAAACAGATAGACTACCAGCAATCCAAAATTCAGAATCAAAAATCAAGAATGGTATTGGTAGGTGATTGGAACGGTTATTATTGACAAAACAAAATGTTCTCTGCGGTGATATTCATTTCAAGAACGCATGAATGTCTGACACAGAATCTTGGGGCGTCGGCACCAGTCATGTGAGGACCTGACCAAGCTGATGAAGATGGAGATCAAGCGAGAGGAGCTGATCCGCGACAGGGTGCTGGATGTCCGCACCTACCGACCCTGGGTCACCCCTCCGCCCACACCCATAGAGGAGCCAGGTGTGTTGGAACCCTTCTGTATCTATTCTTCTCTCCCAGCCCCCACCCTTAGCTTCCATTTCCCTCTCACCCCCACCCATCCCAAATCATTGTGGTACATACACTGAGCACAAAAAGTTAAGGATATTTTTTCAGTGGTATAGCCCAGATGTTAAACAGCAGTTTTTTGGTCAGAAATACACGTGTATTTGAAGAACAGTCTTTCGTCTGTTCAAAAGTGGGTTTCTGAAATCTGAGTAATATTTGGGTATGACGTCACAGCCCCGTGACCACGCCTACCCTCAAAAACGTCGTTTTTTGATGGCATGATTCACTTTTCAACCGTCAAAACAGTGACTTAAACTGAATGATATTTTACATTTTTTACATCCGAAAGTTTATTTGGTGTCTTACCTAACAGTTCATACACATTTTGTTCAAATCCGTCGCGCAGTCAGGCTGATCTAGCGTGTAAAAGAGAGCGACCACAATCCTGAAAAACGGCAAATAATCCAGGGTTTTTGTGGTGTTTTTGCTGGGTAGCTGCAGTTGATATGCAATAAATCTAAAACTACAAATAGCAGTCTCTCCAAATTTCACAGAGCGATGACAAAGACCCTTATCAGAATATGTTCCAGTACTTCAAATACACGTGTATTTCTGACCAAAAAACTGCTGTTTAAGATCCGGCTATACCACTGAAAAAATATCCTTAACTTTTTGTGCTCAGTGTATGTCTGTTCCAGCTAAATTCCTATCATGTGCAGTTTTCTTTCGTAACCTTGAAAAGTACAAACAAAAGTTTCTTCTCCTGATGCTGTTTTTAAGAGGTATCAAAGCAAAGGGATTAGATTGTGAGGAGGTGTGGATGGGGTATGTATATATATAGAGAGGAGAGGGGATGAAGTAGAAAATGATGCAAGTACTTTCGTTTTAGATCTTGAACGTAGCCCTTTCATATTATGTTTAATCAGTCTTCAAGATATAAATGAAGAAAATGCCCAACAGTAATATTCTACTTAAGAAATAAAAGTCCACTTTATTGACCTTTTGCTTTTTATTGACTCACTTGAGAAAAAGTGACTCTATGTAATCGGTCAGTGTTAGTCTGTCCGGCCGGCCGTCCGGCCGGCCGGCCGTCCGTAGACACCACCTTAACGTTGGACTTTTCTCGGAAACTATCAAAGCGATCGGGCTCATATTTTGTTTAGTCGTGACCTCCAATGACCTCTACACTTTAACGATGGTTTCGTTGACCTTTGACCTTTTTCAAGGTCACAGGTCAGCGTCAAAGGAAAAATTATACATTTTATATCTTTGACAAAGTTCATCGGATGTGATTGAAACTTTGTAGGATTATTCTTTACATCAAAGTATTTACATCTGTAGCCTTTTACGAACGTTATCAGAAAAACAAGGGAGATAACTAGCCTTTTCTGTTCGGCAACACACAACTTAACGTTGGGCTTTTCTCGGAAACTATAAAAGTGACCGGGCTCAAATTTTATGTGAACGTGACTCATTGTGTTGTGAATAGCAATTTCTTCCTGTCCATCTGATGCCTCATATAATATTCAGAACTGCGAAAGTGACTCGATCGAGCGTTTGCCCTTCTTGTTCTACTTGCCTTTGTAAGTTGAGTGAAAGGTTTTGACTGCAGTTGATTCCCTGTGTTGTGTGAACAGACCCCAAGCAGACCAAAGCGCAGACTAGAGGGGTTTCCAACAGGAGTCCAAGTCGTGCCCAGCCTGCCCAGCCCCCACCAACGCCCCCCAGCGAGCATGGGGAGGGGGATGGACCGGGCAAGGGAAAGATCCTGGGCCCCTATGATGACTCGCTCTTCTCTCCTGTCTACTTCCCTGCCCCCAGGTAAGTACAGTGGAACGCGAAATTTTGACGCCTCAAAAAATCTCACAAAATCGAGTCTTTAAAAGGAGGGAGTGGGGGTACATTTACAGAGGTTGTGAACAAAAAATCTGAAAAATGAGGGTCTCGAAAGGGAGGAAGTCTTAAACCTGAGGGTCTTAAAAGGGGGGTTGCACTATTTCAAATAGCTGTGCTGACAAAGAATTTAGGGGGAGGGGGTAATTCCAACAATTGAATGTGCACTCCGGCAGGTCCGTGCTGGAAAGAAATGAAGTTGAAAACCAAGCAAGAGGAACAAGTACCGTATTTGACGGATTACAAGACGCACCGTTTTATAAGCCGCACCCCCGACTTTTAAAAAAAAAATTGGGACGAGCCACGTATAGGCCGCGTCACTATATTAGCCGCCGTTGAAAAAAATATAATCAGATCGTGTCAATCAATCAAAACAACCAGGCAAACGAAAGTACGGTATTTGGCGAAATCGTCTCCGAGAATAAACAAGTGAAACAAAGAAGAAAAGTGAAAAAGTTTGAAGAAAAATATCACACACACAATTTGTAACCAACACACACATGTAGTCCCGCCCGGAATAAGCTTTTGTGGGATGATTTACGACTTTTGCGCACATTTCGAGCAGACGAAAACACAACATGGCGGCTCTCGCTCCTCCAACTATCGCGAGACACAAAAAAATGAAACGCGCGAGATCCTGATACATCCGGTGTTTCTCTGTACGCTATCTTGTCACGACGACTTGTTGACAAACGAAGATTCGCGAAAGAAAGAGAAAATAATTTAACGCCGAGTCTTGAGTAGAGAGCTAATAAAGTACCGGTAATCGCTAATCGAACGAAATGAAAATGCGCGGCGACTTCCATTAGGTGAATGCTATTCAAGTTTAGGTAACGTTTTAGCCGCATCTTTTTACAAGCCGCAATGCGATTTCTTTTTGAAAAAAAGTTGCGGCTTGTAGTCCGTCAAATACGGTAGTCAGATTTAAAAATAAAATCATCTGTTGACTCCTTGTTTACATTTTTCAGTCATGACTGTTTGCCAACCACTGCTTACTTGTCACACTTCTTCTTCTTCTGCGTTCGATGTATATTATCGTGGGAGCGTAGACAGCCTATTTTCTCCCCACGCCAAGTTGGCTGCTGTCTTCCGTCTTCGGTGGTTGAGGTTCTTACTCAGGGTTGCCTCCTCCCCAAGAGTAGCTGCCTTGCTGGGCTGTCGAGTCCACTCTACCCGGGTTTGTTGTCGAAGTTTTCCTTCTCGTAGCCTTTGCCTTTCCCAAGGCGCACACAAGGCAGTGCGGGTTTTGAAATCGGAGTTGTCCTTCTCCTAGATGAGCGACCATCCAAGGTTGACGAGCCCCATCTGCCCGAAGCAGCTGGTTTTAAGGCGCCAGGGACCCGCCTGCATCCCTTCTCCTGTTAGTCGAAGACAGGGCCCGCCACGTGAAGGCCAGGAGCTGGATTTGACTGTCAGAGGTGTTTGGAGACACGAAGCCATATGGAGCATTTCTTGGGAAGTAGGCGCTTATCTCTACTTCCACCCCGGCATAACCCCGGCATAACAGTCCTTGACTGTTTGCCAACCACTGCTTACTTGTCACACTGAAAAGCAAAGCATGCCCAAAACAAAACCGATCTTCTGTACGGTTGAGTGCAAATCACATTCTAGATGTCGACAAACAGACTTTTGATCCTGCAGCCAGGACATAAAATTGTGAGACTTTATTAATGAAAATCTAAAACAGAGGCAGAGGGCTACTTAAAGATCTGATAAACAAAGGGAAATAAGCGCTCTAAATGCATTGGACATATGTAACAGAGGAAGTGAGAGTTATACGGAACCAATCTCCTGGCACCTGAGAGAATAACAAGCATAGAAATGAACAAGTGACTTTCATCATAAAAAAAGGACGATCTCCACAAGCTCATGACTGTGTTCCTCATTCTCCAAGGCACTTACGTACACAGTCATACACGAGAACCTGCATTTATTCCTGATTATTATTTAAGTATTATTTATTCATTTATTACTTATTATTTGTGTGCGACTTACTGTTTTTCTTGTCAGACGCACAGAGTCACTGCCTCGTTTGTTGGCTGACCTTGATGACACCCTAATGGTTCCTCTCGACTTCAATGCAGCCATGGAAGAAGTAAGTCTTTCTGCGTGAAATTGTTGTCTTCTTCTTTGTACATTTAGTCAAGTTTTGACTAAATGTTTTAACGTAGAGGGGGGAATCAAGACGAGGGTGTGGTGTATGTGTGTGTGTGTGTGTGTGTCTTGTCTGTGCGTGTGTGTGTGTAGAGCGATTCAGACCAAACTACTGGACCGATCTTTATGAAATTTTACATGAGAGTTCCTGGGAATGATATCCCCGGACGTTTTTGACTCACATGCGAAGCAAAAGTGAGTCTATGTACTCACCCGAGTCGTCCGTCCGTCCGTCCGTCCGTCCGGAAAACTTTAACGTTGGATATTTCTTGGACACTATTCAGTCTATCAGTACCAAATTTGGCAAGATGGTGTATGATGACAAGGCCCCCAAAAACATACATAGCATCTTGACCTTGCTTCAAGGTCAAGGTCGCAGGGGCCATAAATGTTGCCTAAAAAACAGCTATTTTTCACATTTTTCCCATTTTCTCTGAAGTTTTTGAGATTCAATACCTCACCTATATATGATATATAGGGCAAAGTAAGCCCCATCTTTTGATACCAGTTTGGTTTACCTTGCTTCAAGGTCAAGGTCACAGGAGCTCTTCAAAGTTGGATTGTATACATATTTTGAAGTGACCTTGACCCTGAACTATGGAAGATAACTGTTTCAAACTTAAAAATGATGTGGGGCACATGTTATACTTTCATCATGAGACACATTTGGTCACATATGATCAAGGTCAAGGTCACTTTGACCCTTATGAAATGTGACCAAAATAAGGTAGTGAACCACTAAAAGTGACCATATCTCATGGTAGAAAGAGCCAATAAGCACCATTGTACTTCCTATGTCTTGAATTAACAGCTTTGTGTTGCATGACCTTGGATGACCTTGACCTTGGGTCAAGGTCACATGTATTTTGGTAGGAAAAATGTGTAAAGCATGTGAGTCGTATGGGCTTTGCCCTTCTTGTTTTTATTTTTTTGATAAATGTCTTTGATGACGTCATATCTGGCTTTTTGTAAAAGTTGAGGCGGCACTGTCACACCCTCATTTTTGAGTCACTTGAGAAAAAGTGACTCTATGTAATCGGTCAGTGTTAGTCTGTCCGGCCGGCCGTCCGTAGACACCACCTTAACGTTGGACTTTTCTCGGAAACTATCAAAGCGATCGGGCTCATATTTTGTTTAGTCGTGACCTCCAATGACCTCTACACTTTAACGATGGTTTCGTTGACCTTTGACCTTTTTCAAGGTCACAGGTCAGCGTCAAAGGAAAAATTAGACATTTTATATCTTTGACAAAGTTCATCGGATGTGATTGAAACTTTGTAGGATTATTCTTTACATCAAAGTATTTACATCTGTAGCCTTTTACGAACGTTATCAGAAAAACAAGGGAGATAACTAGCCTTTTCTGTTCGGCAACACACAACTTAACGTTGGGCTTTTCTCGGAAACTATAAAAGTGACCGGGCTCAAATTTTATGTGAACGTGACTCATTGTGTTGTGAATAGCAATTTCTTCCTGTCCATCTGATGCCTCATATAATATTCAGAACTGCGAAAGTGACTCGATCGAGCGTTTGCTCTTCTTGTTAAATCAAATTGATAGAAATTTTGGCCAAGCAATCTTTGGCGAAGGCCGGACTTCGGTATTGCATTTCAGTTTGGTGGCTTAAAAATTAATTAATGACTTTGGTCATTAAAAATCTGAAAATTGTAAAAAATTAAAAAAAATTATAAAACGATCCAAATTTACGTTCATCTTATTCTTCATCATTTCCTGATTCCAAAAACATATAAATATGTTATATTTGGATTAAAAACAAGCTCTGAAAATTAAAAATATAAAAATTATGATCAAAATTAAATTGTCGAAATCAATTTAAAAACACTTTCATCTTATTCCTTGTTGGTTCCTGATTCCAAAAACATATAGATATGATATGTTTGGATTAAAAACACGCTCAGAAAGTTAAAACAAAGATAGGATACAGAAAAGCATGCTATCATCCTTCTCAGCGCAACTTATACTACCCCGCTATTCTTGTCAATTTCACTGCCTTTGCCACGAGCGGTGGACTGACGATGCTACGAGTATACGGTCTTGCTGAAAAATTGCATTGCGTTCAGTTTCATTCTCTGAGTTCGACAGCTTGACTAAATGTTGTATTTTCGCCTTACGCGACTTGTTTCTACTTTGTTTGTTGGTGTGCATGAAGGAGACCCTAGAATTTGTGTGCCTGAAGATGACCCTAGGGTTGAAACATTGCTGTTATTCGTTCCTTATCCTTCCTTCACACATGAGTACAGTATTTTTCTATCTTTTTATTTGTGAAATTGTTTAGTTTTCTGTCAGCTGGACAATGAGATGTTGCAGGGACTGATGGTAGTAGTTTAATTAAGGCTCTAATGTTAGACGTCACGGAGAACTAAGTTAACATTTGGTATGAGTCTATGACACAGATTGAAGGTCTTAAGCTAGTAGCTCCGTGAATACTACAGTGTAGTCCGGGTACAACGAATCTCAAGGGAGATACATTTTAGTTTGTTATATCAGCAATTCGCTGTAGAGTTTTCAACCCTAAATGACCCAAAGACAAGTTTTCCCACTCACCTTCAAATGATCGTCCCATCGATCTTTTCTTGGAGAGTACAATCTCTGCATGTTTTCAACAGCTTCATAATATAATCCATAGGGAGAGGCATAGTTCAAATGTTCACTTTACTTTCACAATTTTAGACGTAAAATTTAAAAAGTCGTGTAAAAGCATGTACATGTACATTCTGATCAATCTCCGTGTCCGTCAAAAAAAACTCCGAAAACCCCTGAAAACCCCATCTAGACTAACTAAATCTATCTTCAAAGTGAAGTATTGGACATGCCTGTGAAGTAAGCCTGATTCATGCTACATGCACCCTTATATTTGTGTTGAGAGCCGGATTTTCGACGAAATCGATGCAACAATTTCAGTGCAAGGGAGGTAACTCTTGTTACTCAAAAGCACAAGTATTGATGACGTCATGTGATTAGTGCTTCCGCTCCTTCGTAAATCATCGCACAAATACGAAAATAAAGCCATGAACGGTGAAAGTTGCAAATATAAGTTACGCTGCTCAGAACTGGCACACTTCTCCACTGCACACTCCAATTTGGAGATAATATCCAAGTCACAGACATCGCTGCACTTTGCCTGCAAGTAGCGACGTAGGGTATTGGCAGCAACACGTGCTTCTGTGGCAGTCATAGCTCAGCACAGTCATAGCTCAGCAGCTGATTGGAATAGTAAAAACACAGCGGCGGTGGCTGTTCCGTGCACCTCCCGCTGTTTGTTCAGAGTTCGCTCATCACGCGATGTGCACTTGTGTTTGTGTATTTTTGTGTATTTTTGTCTTTGGAGACAATTATTGACATCAGTTCGTTGTAGCCTTGTGACTTTTAGAGACAAAACGGCTCTGGGGCGATGAAAACGTGTTTGTTAAAAGAGGGGTTCGTTATGCAAATGAGTTCAAAAGGTTCGATGTAGCCGGAAAGTAACAAGTAAGAAATAGAAGGCTGTCTGCCGGGAAATCAATGGCAGTTTGTTAAGAGAGGGATTAAATTACATATTCTTACCCCAATTCTCATAAATGCATTGACTTCAATCTCACATGCTAGATGTCGAAAAACTACTCAAATTACCTGCCTTTAGCCAAATGTAAAGGAGCTAAAAATGTAGCTGAGAAATGACAACAATAGCCAATGTAATGGAGCAAAGAATTTTGTCTAAGCAATGACAACCACAAAATCAATTCATTATTTAAATGCTCTGTGTGATTTCAACTGGTGTGATTTGTCCTGCTTAGATCCGAGAGCAGCGTCAGTTAATCGAGAAAGCCAAGCGACAGCGACGCATGCAGGATGCGGAGGAGGAACTTGCTACAATGGAGGAAACAAACACAGTACGTTAATAGTTTTGTTTGCTTTTGTAATTTGAGATGGTTGACCCCAAGTTAAACATGTAATATAATAGATCAGATAGTTGAACTGATGTCAGTCACAGAGAGTGGAGGATACTAACAGGATATGATAGTTTATTTATTTTTTAGTTGAGATGGTTGATCCCAAGTTAAACATATATTCCCCCAAAAGCGCCGTATGGCTGCCTGAATGGCGGGGTAAAAACGATCATGCATGTAAAATCCCACTCGTGCAAAAACATGAGTGAACGTGGGAGTTTCAGCCCATGAACGAAGAAGTAGAAGAAACATATAATAAGTGCACAATGGATCAGAGAGTTGAGTTAAGTTCATGTCATTCTGTGAGTTGATCGGAGGCAAAAAAGACAGTTTGACCACAAAAGAAGGGTGCCAGTCAAGCACTTGAGATTGAAAAGGTACGTGTATCCACAGTATGCGTGCACAGACGTTCACATGCTTGGGTGAAATTTGACCCAGGCAGGCATTTTTGCAGTGGAACATGCATATGATATTGCCTTCTGTTGATCTAATCAGGCTAGTTGCTCTTTCTTTTGAAGGTTTTCAATTTGTTTTAATACTTTCAATAAGGATTGTAGTTGGAGACACTGGTACCCACAGTGTCAATGCAGACCTTAACTTTACTTCAAATGTACAACCAGTAATGTTAAGTGCAAGGAGGAGGTAGAGTAGTAGCCAGCATTGTAACTGACTGTCTTATTGTTCTCATATGTTGTTTAATATCAATTTTCCATGCTTTAATACCATGTGCAGTGTCGCCGAGAGACGATTCATGAACCACCACCTAACGTTGACATTCTGCGCATTTATCGCACGCCAAAGAAAGGTAGTAAGGAATGAATCAATCTGTGCGTGCAGGGTAAAGTTAAAATAACAAGGATTTATCAGCACTGCTAAACACGGCATGCAAGTCCTTTGTGGTTCTTATGAGAGTGTTTCTGTATCTTATCTTTTTCTCTGTCTGTTTGTCTGTCGGTCTGACTCTGTTTGTCTGTCTGTCTGCCTGTTTGTTAGTCTGTCTCTCTCTCTGTTTGTCTGTCTGTCTGCCTGTTTGTTAGTCTGTCTCTCTCTCTGTTTGTCTGTCTGTCTGCCTGTTTGTCAGTCTGTCTCTCTCTCTGTTTGTCTGTCTGCCTGCCTGTAAGCAACTGTGTTTGTGAGTAAATCTGAATATGTTAGTGTGAACGTTGCTACGTTGATACTCGCGTTTATAGGCACATTGTTTTATTTATCCACCTGTCTGTCTGCATATAGTTTGAGGTTGTGTGTTTGTGCCACTGGGTGCGTGACTGTGACCATTGGTTTTGTTATTTTAACTGTTAACTTATTCTAACCCATTGTCATGTTCCGCAGAAGATGAGCTGACCCCTGCAGAAAAAGCTCTGCTGGCTGGAAGAAGTTACGTCGTTCTCACCAAGAAGTATGTTTTTGTGTTTGTTTTGTTCAACATTGTGAGAAATATAGTGTTTATTGTGTGTGTGTGTGTGTGTGTGTGTGTGTGTGTGTGTGTGTGTGTGTGTGTTTGTGCATGTGTGTGTGTGTGCAAGTGTGTGTGCATAAACCCATGTGACCTGAGTGCAGCATTTGATACTATTGATCATGCCGTGCTCTTGTCCCGCCTTCAAAACTCTTTTGGCATTTCTCAGTCTGTCCTTTCTTGGTTTCAGTCCTATCTCACCGATCGCTACCAGTCTGTCTCTGTGAACGGCCTATCTTCTTCTGCTTCTCCTCTACAGTACAGTGTGCCCCAGGGCTCCGTCCTGGGGCCTATTCTGTTCGTCCTTTACACCCAGCCCATCCCTTCAATTGCTGCTCACCACTTTCTCTCTCACCACAGCTTCTCCGACGACAACCAACTCTATCTCTCTGGACCTATCTCTGACCTCCCTCGCCTCATTGCCTCCACCCAGTCTTGCATCACCGACCTCAAGGCGTGGATGGACCTGAACAAGCTGAAGCTTAATGAGGAGAAAACCGAAATGATTCTTGTCTCTCCCAAAAAACATCTCAATCATCCTTCTCTTCCCTCGTCTGTCGATCTGAATGGTTCTTCTATTGCTCTTTCTCCTGCTGTCCGCAACCTAGGTGTCACTCTTGACCAGTCCCTGTCCTTCCATCAGCATGTTGCCAATGTCTGTCGCACTTGCTTCTTTGAAATCCGCCGCATCTCCTCCATCCGTCATCTCCTCACTGAGGATGCCACCAAAACTCTGCTCTGTGCCTTTGTCCTATCCCGACTCGATTATTGCAATTCCATTCTTTCTGGCTCTCCCAACTACATCATCGAAAAGCTTCAGCGTGTTCAGAATCATGCCGCCCGCCTCATCTTTCGCTCTTCCAAGCACGACCACATCACCCCTCTTCTTCAAACCCTACACTGGCTGCCTGTTCAACAGAGGATTCAGTTCAAGATCTCCACACTCTGCCTTAGAAACTTTGATCTATCGTCCCCTAGCTATCTTCTGACCTTCTTGATGTCTACTCCCCCTCTCGCTCCCTAAGATCCTCCGCAGACACCCGCCTTTTTAGGATACCACCAGCACGCACCAAAACATGGCCAGCGCACCTTCTCTTACCAGGCCCCATCCATCTGGAACCAACTCCCGCACTCACTCAGGCACGCCACATCTATGCAATCATTCAAAACCTCACTCAAAACACACCTCTTCCCTCACTAGTCTGTTAATGAACACCCATCCCCCTCTCCTGCTGGTCCTTAATCTGTCTCCTTCTCTCTCCTTCTTCTTCCCTTTCCTGCTCTATTCTTCTTCTCTCAACTAACTTTATGTATCCAATAATTTATTTATTTATTTATGACTGTTTTTCCGTCTTCAGAATGCATGTGCCTGTAGTTGGTATGAGTGAGTGCATCACGTTCTCGCTGTGCGTCTGTCTGCGAGTGTATGAGTCCGAGTGTCTTGGTCCTTGTCGATTTGTGTTTCGTATAATGTTCACTATGTATTATATATTTTGTAAGCGCCTAGGGCTATATTTAGATTAGGCGCACAAATGTTCATAATAATAATAATAATAATAATGTGAATGTGCTGGTGTGTGTGTGTGTTTGCCCCCATCATATTGATTTGATAGAACCTTTTATTGTCAAAATAATCTGAATTTGGCCCTGAGTTTTCAGACTCATGATGTCAGAGAAATACCTACAGGAAAAAAAAAGATTTTAGCCTGACTATTTCTCAGTGTGGTTTTACATGTTGTTCTTGTAAGATAACAAAATATAATCATTTTTCTGATCATCGCTTTTTTTGTGCAGGAAGAAGAAGAGAGTGAAGCACCCACTGGACATGGCGCGCCTGGAGTCCATAGAGAAGTTTCTGTCCATGCCTCCCCACAGGCTGACGCGAACCAATTCTCTGCCTAAACTCAAACGTACTGTAGAGAGAGAGCTGCGAGTGCCTCAGTAAGTTGAAGTGTTTGCTTTGCACCTTTGTGTGTGTGTGTACGTCACATATTGTGTGTGTGTGTGTGTGTGTGTGTGTGTTGTGTTGTGTTGTGTTGTGTTGTGTTGTGTTGTGTGTGTGGTTGTGTGTGTGTGTGTGTGGGTGTGTGTGTGTGTGTGTGTGTTGTGTTTGTGTTGTGTTGTGTTGTGTTGTGTTGTGTTGTATTTGTGAGTGCCCATCTATGTGAGTATGTGTGACAGTGTGCCTGCGTTTGTACACTTTTGTGTCTATGAATGTGTGTGTGTTTATACCTGTGGGCATTTTGTGTGTGTGTTTATACCTGTGGGCATTTTGTGTGTGTGTTTATACCTGTGGGCATTTTGTGTGTGTATGAAAAAAAAGAGAGAGAGTGCATACATCTTGATTGTTTCTGGGAAGATTGCTGCATTTCTCAAACAAGTGATTTTTGGTACTTAAGTCACAAATATTAAATGGCTTCTGTCTTTGTTGCAGCTCTAATTTTGGGTATTACTAACGTGAGGTTCTTCAAACACGTTTTCTTTTTCATTTTCAGAAAAGTGAGACATCGCAAAGGCAGCCTTCCAGGTATCTTGGACTTTGATCTCTACAAGACTTTCAAGCGCAAACCGTAAGTTGTGTTTTGTGTTTTATGTCCATTTTATCGGCAAAAGCACAATTGAAGAATCAGTCTTCAAGATTTTACAATGTTACCACGTTACAATGTCTTCTTTAACACTCAAGTGTTACTGTTCTCACTGAGTTCATAGCAAAACTTGTTGCCCAAAATTCTTTGACACAGCTACGTTTGAAAATGTTTGTCTTCAGGAAAGATAATCAATTTGTTTGCCTCACTAGCTCACACACTTCTGTAAGATGGCGTTGTCATCCAGTATTCTCCCAACGAATCACCTTAAATCCTCCGCCTCCAACTTCCAACCCCTAAACCAGTACAGTGGAAATTCCTCCTTTGAAGACCTCAACAAATCTCACAAAAACAAGGTCTTAAAAGGGAGGAGGTCTTAAACTGGGGGGTCTTAAACTGGGGGGTCTTAAACTGGGGGGTCTTAAACTGGGTGGGGTCTTAAACTGGGGGGTCTTAAACTGGGGGTCTTAAACTGGGGGGTCTTAAACTGGGGGGTCTTAAACGGGGGGGTCTTAAATGGGGGGGTCTTAAACTGGGGGGTCTTAAACTGGGGGGTCTTAAACTGGGGGGGTCTTAAACTGGGGGAAGTCTTAAACTGGGGGAAGTCTTAAACTGGGGGGTTCAACTGTGAAAAGAACCACACTGAACTGAATAATTTTGTAACTGTGCAGAAAAGAGTCAGATGAGCGTGAGTGGGTACGAGACGTCTGGAACAAGTGGTTTGACGAGGTGTACCCCCCGCCCCCCCCTGATTCAGAGGATGACTTTGAGGATGACGCCTCGCAGACCGACGCTCACACCGCCATCAGCTCCGATGTTTACTCCAGAGATCACAGGAAAAGGTATCAAAGTTTGTCATCAAGAACAAGAAAGCATAGTTTATGGAGCAAAACATCTCAAAGTAATGAGACATTGCGGTGTTATGTGGTCATCGGTTTTACTCCAGAGATCACAGGAAAAGGTATCAAAGTTTGTCATCAAATACAAGAAAGCATATTATAGTTTATGGAGAAAAACATCTCAAAGTAATTTGTATTGAAACATTGCGGTGTTATTTGGCCATTGTCTTGAATGAGTAATGTGCCTTTGAATTGTATTGGTCATAGTACGTTTGTTTATGTTTGGTCGTTATCTTTGCCTGTGCGTGTATTGTATGTTTGGTCGTTTTTTTTGCCTGTGCATGTATAGTTTGTTGGTTATGTTTGGTCGGTTTCTTTGCCTGTGCGTGTATAGTATGCTTGGTCGATGTATGTATTGTAAAGCGCTAAGAGTAGACATTTTTCTAGAATAGCGCTATAAAAGTTTGCATTATTATTATTATTATTATTATTATTATTATTATTATTATTATTATTATTGGGTATGCGTAAGCCTTGCGTACACAAAATTGCCTTGAAAATAGCTGTGTAACAATAACACTTAAGGCAAACGATTCATCTCGGAGCCTGCATGAGAAGAGACTGTTAAAAGGGGAGAAGTCTGAAATGGAGGGTCTTCAATGGAACGTTCCATGGTAGAATTCCAGCAGTATTTTTTGTTGTGGCGATTTTTGTATTCCTTTTTAAACAATTAGCAAATTACAATAGAAAGACGACAGCGTCTGTCTATCCCTCAATGGATGTACATCCAAATCGTCCCCGTTACAGCAAAAAGAATTGTGTTGAATTGTCTATCCCTCAATGGAAGTACATCCAAATCATCGCCGTTACAGCAAAAAGGATTGTGTTGAATTGCCGTCTATCCCTCAATGGATGTACATCCAAATCGTCCCCGTTACAGCAAAAAGGATTGTGTTGAATTGTCTATCCCTCAATGGATGTACATCCAAATCATCGCCGTTACAGCAAAAAAAATTGTGTTGAATTGTCTATCCCTCAATGGAAGTACATCCAAATCATCACCGTTACAGCAAAAAGGATTGTGTTGAATTGTCTATCCCTCAATGGAAGTACATCCAAATCGTCGCCGTTACAGCAAAAAGGATTGTGTTGAATTGTCTATGTTTAGATTGCTCTAGTTCCTGTGCTGATGCTTGTGTGTGGCAAATGTTCACTTCCAAACATTAGTAAGCTATTGAAAAAACAACAACAAAAACATACGCCAGGTGAGTGGGAAAAAAGCACCACATTTTTTTTTATTAGTGAATATTGTGTGTGTTGCAGCAAAGGGAGTGTTCCGGATATTCTGTCAGAGGAGATCGATATGATTGAGCCTTTTGCTGACGCAGAGGAGAATGCAGAGATTATAACTGTAAGTTAACTGTGGCTCACTGCATTGTGGCATGTTATCACTTACGGTTTGTTTACAGTTATGGAATATTGTTTTTGCCATTGGTTGTCACATATTTTGTGTTGACACGTACTTTTTCTTCTTCTTATCCTTTCTTTGTCATGGCTGTTACTCTCACTAAAATTTAAATAATTTTGTAAATTATTGCATATAAATTATAATTGTATTCAGGTTTGTCCACTTTTGCACGTGTGGTATATAAAGAGCTTGTTATAATTCCATCATAATATTTATTTCAGTGAAATTTCGTCTCAGGAAACCAAGATAATGTTGACTTTATAAACATTTGGTGAATATTTTCATCTTAGAAATTGGATCTGGTTGTAATCTTGATCTGCTCATCTAAAAAATTGATAAACCAAGGTTTTTAACAGAGGAAAGTCTTAGATTGGGGAGTCTAGAAGGAGATGTTCCACTCTAATGGTACATTTTTATTTTGTTGTCAAAGCAGTTTGATTACTGATCCTAATTGTTTTTTGTCTGCTGCAGATTTTGAGAGAAGAAGTGGACAAACTGACAAACTTGATTGACAGCATGACCCCGCCCATGGCCTTTGACCTGGCTCGAAGAGGAGCGTTGTACAGAAAGGTTAGTATTATGCACTAATGTATCTAGAGACCTTTTCAGAATCTGAGCAGCTGTTGCAAGATTTTCGCAGGACGAACTTTGTAATGCTTTGAAATTCCCAAGAAATTGAACAATGAGTCTTTTCAGCTGTTGCGAGATTGTTGTACCACATGCTTTAAAATGCTTTGGAATTTGTGAGTGCTTGGAATATTGATAGGGTCTATTGCACTTTATATTTCCCTTCTTTGAGTCATGTGACATCAGGGTCCGACTAAAACTCTTATTTAGGCGACTGGCTGGGTTGGGTTTTTAAACGTAAAAAAAAATGTACGTACATTTAGTGTGTGTGGGTGTGTGTGTGTGTGTGTGTGTGTCTGTTTGACTTTCTGTGTGTATGTGTCTGTCTGTCTGTCTGTCTGTCTGTCTGTCTGTCTGTGTGAGAGTTTAGTGAAGTTGGCATTAGAGTTGATATGATGGATTGGCTTGAAGGGTTTATGAGCATGTTCATTTTTTTTCTTCTGAGTTTTGTTCAGATCTTTTAATATCTGTCGATCTTTTCTTTCAGCTTGGAATGTTGCATAAAGCTGGGGAAGACTTGAGCAGGTAAGGTACCTGACAGCAGGACAGTTTACGAAACACTCATCTTTAAGTGTGTTTGTTCTTCTGTTCTGCTTTTTACGTACGATATGGCATAAATGATCAACAGCATGATAACCTTATCAAATAAAACACTGTTTGGGAATGTTTAAAAAAAGAAAACTTGCCTTGAAACACAAAGATTGTACAGGGAAACCCCACTTTAACACCTTGTTCAATTACACTTTTTAGGTCTGAAAGGGGAGGTTCCACTGTTACTCCATACAGTGGTACCTGCGATGTGTGGCCCCTCTCATGAGCGGACACCTCCCTTAAAAGGACACATTCTGAGGTCCCTTTGTCTATTATCTCTACACAAGTATACCTGTCATGACAGGCCACCTGTAATGTAGGGACACGTTTTGTTGGGCCCAAGGGTGTCCTTTCATCCCAGGTACCACTGTAATTAACGGAAAGGTACTCTTTCTGAGAGCAAGTTAAAGAAAAGACACACTGTATGAAGAATGATTTTGTATTTGGATACATGAATATTACTTGCCAATTTCCCATGGTGTTCTTTTTTGCTGTTTAATATTGACATCTCTTGAACCCTGTGAGTTTTATGAAATGAATATCTGACTGATTTCAGAGCCATCAAAATGGAACCAATGTTGCTGGATGCCTACTGGCACAGGCACTTGCTGTACGTCTTGCAAGACAAGAAACAACAGGCGCTGGATGATCTGAACTACATCATGAAGCACAACAAGACTCATGCTGGTGCATACAGATCCATGTGAGTTGTAGGAGTGAAATGGCGGTGTATGTGTGACTGAGTTTTTGATTTTGGAGAAAGTGTTCAGTTAGTTCCTATTATAACTTTTTTGTTGTTGTAGTGTCCTAGGCTTTTGCGCATCTTTGCGCAGGATCTAGATGTACATCCGGGAACTTTACATGCGATGTCTGCACGAGGTCCAACGACTTCACACCACAACTCTGTGCCTTTCTATTTTGATATTACACTGTTGAACTGGATCAGCCTCATGTTCACGTACGCTTGTGCTGCTGTATGAACTCTCTCGCACCCAACACCAACAACATTACACTGGCGACGAGTCATTCCGGCGAGAAAAACAGTGAAAATAGATCGACACACAGGTAAGTGACGTCACGCTGTCATTGTGGTACGCCGAACATTCAGTTACAACGACGAAGCGGCAGTAAATCTAGACTTAAATATTGCTGCACCTGTCGACATGGCTACTGCTCTTCCAACTTTCGACAAGTTTGTTGTCTTTTCATCCTCCACTGAACACACAGTAGGCCAAAGATGGAAGAAATGGCTGAAACGATTCGAAGTGTTGCTCACAGCAATGAACATTACTGATGGTGCCAGAAAGCAAGCTCTACTGCTCCACTATGCTGGGGAGGAAGTCTTTGACATTTTTGAATCATTTTCGGCTGCACAGAAGGGAGAAGATGAGGGCGATGCTGATGATTCATACGCCAAAGTCAAGACATCTCTATCAACCTACTTTGAACCAAAGAAGAATGTTGAGTTTGAGGTTTTCAAATTTCGTCAGATGAAACAAGAACCTGGTGAAACTGTCGACAACTTTTGCACAAGACTCAGACTTCTTGCTGCAACTTGTGACTTCACCAACACAGATCGTGAACTCAAGAGTCAAATCTTGCAAGGCTGCACCTCAACACGCCTGCGCCGCCGAGGTCTGCGAGATGAAATGGAGTTAGAGAATCTTCTCAAGACAGCAAGATCACTTGAAATTTCTGACGTACAAGCAACAGAAATGGAAGCTGACGAGGCTGTGAATGCAGTCTACAGAAACAAGCACCCCCAGCAAGGCGGACGAAGAAGCAACACTCAGAGTCAGCAGCAGCCGCTTCAAGAAAACCGTGGTCAGACATCATGGTCACACCAACACGGAGGCACAACCAGTTCTCGTCCTTGCGCTTGGTGTGGAGGTCATTGTCGCTCAAGAACGAGCTGCCCCGCTCGCGACAAACAATGCAGATCTTGTTCAAAGATGGGACATTTTGCTAAGGTCTGTCGCTCGAAACCTCAAGGTCGTTCCAACGCATCGCACGACGCTCACATGATCAACACACGGGCAGATTCACCCAGTCAACATTCGTCAGACTCAGAACGCTCAGAGTCAGAGTATGCCTATGGGGTCTCATCTGTCACTAGCAAGACGCCCAAAGTCAACCTTCAAATGTACGGGGAGTCCGTTCCCTTCTTCATCGACACGGGGGCATCAGTGAACATCCTCGATGACGACGTGTTCCGGAAAATCAATGCCCCAGCGCTGAAAATAAAGCCAACCTCCACCAACATCTTTGCCTACGGCTCCAGCCAGCCGCTCAAGGTCAGAGGAACCTTCGAGACGACAGTGTCGTACAAGAAGACCAGGGTCACCACGACCTTCTTTGTTGTTCAGTCAACACCACACGCCAGATGTGGAAATCTTCTCAGCGCAAAGACAGCACAAGAACTTGAACTCCTACACTACACGTTTGTCACATCAACATCAGCACCACCCCAAACGGTCGCTGATCATCTTGTCGAAAAAACTCCTCAACTCTTTGAAGGGATGGGGAAGCTGAAAGATGTCAAGGTCAAATTCTACGTAGATGAGTCAGTTCAGCCCACAGCGCAACCTCATCGTCGAATCCCTTTTCACCTGAGGAAGAAAGTTGAAGCCGAACTCAAACGACTCGAGCAGCTTGATGTCATTGAAAAGGTAGACGGCCCAACGCCCTGGGTGTCTCCGATCGTCGTCGCACCGAAGCCGAAGAAGCCAGAAGAGATTCGCATCTGCGTCGACATGCGCCTTCCGAATCAAGCCATCAAGAGAACACGTCACATCATGCCTACGATTGACGACATCTTGTCAAAGCTCAACCAAGCCACTGTCTTCTCCAAGCTTGACCTTAACTCTGGCTATCATCAGTTGGAGTTGGATGAAGAATCGCGCAACATAACAACGTTTTCAACACATGTAGGGCTTCGCCGCTACAAGCGCCTGAACTTTGGTGTCACGTCTGCAGCTGAGATTTTCCAAAATCACATCGCTGAACTGCTGACAGACATTTCTGGCTCTCTCAACACATCAGATGACATCCTCATCTACGGCAAGAGCCAAGAAGAACATGATCAAGCGCTGAAACGGGTGTTCAACAGGCTCTTGGAGAAGAATCTCACTTTGAACAAAGGCAAGTGTGAATTCAACAAGGATCAGATTGAGTTCTACGGCTTCATGTTCGGCAAGACGGGCGTCTCCCCAGACCCCAAGAAGGTGACAGCGATTCAAAACATGAAGACTCCAACCAACGTCAAAAAAGTCCGGAGCTTCCTCGGTCTCACCAACTACGTCTCACGTTTCATCGCTGACTACGCCAATATCACAAAACCTTTGAGAGATCTGACCAAGAGCAACGTGGAATGGACATGGAGTCCAGACCAAGAAGCCGCCTTCAACCGCCTTAAGACTGAACTAACAGGAGTGAAAACGATGTCCTACTTCAACCCCAACCTTGAAACAGAGGTCCTGGTGGATGCCAGTCCTTTCGGCATCGGAGCTGTTCTTACACAACGCGACAAGCATATGTCACACATCATCTCTTACGCCAGCCGTGCGCTGACAGACGTGGAGTCCAGATATTCTCAAACGGAGCGAGAGGCCCTTGCAGTCGTCTGGGCGTGCGAACACTATCATCTCTACCTCTTCGGTCATCACTTCACAGTGTTGTCAGATCACAAGCCACTAGAGGGAATCTACAACAAGCCCACATCAAGAACCTCGAGTCGCATCGAACGATGGAATCTTCGACTGCAAGCGTACGACTTCACTCTCAAGTATCGACCTGGGAGTGACAACCCAGCTGACTATCTCAGTCGTCATCCCACTGAAAACGCCAACGCTACTACACGTCATGAGTCTAAAGTAGCAGACGAATATATCAGCTTCCTGTTGAGTCACACTGTCCCCAAGGCCATGACTCTGCAAGAAATCACTGAAGCAACTAAAACTGACCCAACGCTCAAAGCAGTAACTAGAGCTCTCAAGTCCGGACAGTGGTGCACACCGCATGACTTTGACATTGACATCACTTCGTTCAACATCTTCAAGACTGTCCGAGATGAACTTTCCTTCAGTGACGAACACAACGTCCTCCTGCGTTCAAGTAGAATTGTGATCCCTAGAAGCCTACAGTCACGAGCAATCGATATTGCCCACGAAGGCCATCAGGGTATGGTCAAAACGAAGCAGCTCGTTTGAGAAAAGGTGTGGTTTCCTCACATCGATCGTCTTGTCGAGACGAAAGTCCAGTCCTGCCTTGCTTGTCTCTCGACAACCCCAGATCACCCCGCAGAACCCCTCAAGATGACCACCCTTCCAGATCGTCCCTGGTCCGAAGTCAGCATTGACTTTTGTGGACCTTTCCCCTCTGGAGAATACCTCCTTGTTGCTATTGACGCTTATTCCAGGTTTCCAGAGGTTGAAATCCTCACTTCGACCAGCGCCAAGGCTACAGTCCCAAAACTTGATGCAATATTTGCTCGCCACGGCGTCCCAGACATTGTCAAGTCCGACAATGGTCCGCCTTTCAACAGCCATGACTTTGCACAGTTTGCAGACTACTTGGGATTTCAGCATCGCAAAGTTACACCTCTGTGGCCTCAAGCAAACGGAGGTGTTGAACGCTTCATGTCCACCATCAAAAAGACCGTCCAGGCAGCACAAGTGGAGAAGAAAGCCTGGAAGCAGGAACTGTATCGGTTTCTGCGTAACTATCGTGCAACTCCCCACAGCACGACTGGGGTGAGCCCCGCTGAAGCGCTCTTCAACAGGAAGATGAAAATCAAGCTGCCTGAAATCAGCAAGAAGACGTCCCCTACAAAGCTTGACAAGAAGATCCGACTTCAGGATGAAGTCAACAAAAAGAAGATGAAGGAATATGCTGATGTGAAGCGCAGAGCTACAGAACCTGACATTCAAGTCGGTGACCCAGTTCTCGTCCGACAGCGCCCAGAAAACAAACTCTGCCCTCACTACTCTCCAACCCCCATGAAAGTGACCTCACGCAAAGGGTCCATGGTCACTGCTGATGGAGGGGGTCGCAAGGTCACACGCAACTCCTTGTTCTTCAAGAAGGTCCCGTTGCAAATGCCTCCTCATGCAGAGCCGCCCGAAGTCAGTCCTGATGCAGAGCCGGAAGATGTAGAACCCACTGTGCCACAATTTGATACCTGCCCACCTGAGTCACCTGAGCCACCGCCTGACTTACCCAGAAGGTCGTCCAGGGTGCGGCGTCTGCCACAGTACTTGCAAGACTATGAATGACCTTTGCGGATTGAATTTTGCGAAATGACTTTTGCTTCATTTGTTAGTTTTAAAATTTAAAGTTTGCATGCGTTTCTTTTATTTTAATTTCACTTCATCCTATCTCACCTAAGTGTCGGTCAGAGATGTATTACTTGTTTTATTTTTCAGCTTTGCTTTCAACGGAGTTTTACAAATGTGTTTTTATTCAGAGGTGAGGAGGGATGTAGTGTCCTAGGCTTTTGCGCATCTTTGCGCAGGATCTAGATGTACATCCGGGAACTTTACATGCGATGTCTGCACGAGGTCCAACGACTTCACACCACAACTCTGTGCCTTTCTATTTTGATATTACACTGTTGAACTGGATCAGCCTCATGTTCACGTACGCTTGTGCTGCTGTATGAACTCTCTCGCACCCAACACCAACAACATTACAGCAGTGACTTTACTGTGGTTGGCACTTCATTTTTGCTGTGAGATTAAATCAGTAAAAGAAAGGTGTGCTACTAATCTGGAGGAGCAAGTTAACCAGGATCTCACTTCTGTCATGTCCTGTTTGACGAGAACAGTATCCTTGTACTCTTCCTTGCTACCTTTGCATCCCCTGACCATAAACAGACTAAGGACCCAGTAGCAATCCTGTGCATACAGGACATTCTAATGCAGTCATTACACCCCCGGTATAGGGGTGTGTATAGGATTCGGTCGATGTGTTTGTTTGTGTGTTTGTGTGTTTGTGTTCGCATATAGATCTCAAGAATGAACGGACCGATCGTCACCAAACTTGGTGAACAGGTTCTATACATTCCTGAGACGGTCCTTACAAAAATTGGGACCAGTCAAACACACGGTTAGGGAGTTATTGGTGGATTAAGATTAAGATTAGGATTCGCTCCATGTGTTTGTTTGTTTGTTTGTGTTCGCATATAGATCTCAAGAATGAACGGACCGATCGTCACCAAACTTGGTGAACAGGTTCTATACATTCCTGAGACGGTCCTTACAAAAATTGGGACCAGTCAAACACACGGTTAGGGAGTTATTGGTGGATTAAGATTCTACAAGGACTTATAGAGGGAGATATTAATGGTCAAAGGGAAATAACCTTCTCAGTTGGTGGCAGTGAGAATGGTTATTTCCCTTTGACCAACGGGGGTGTTTTTCCTACCTCGGAGGAATTTCTTGTTTTAATGTGTTTTCTCAAGAATTTTCTGAACTTTCTGTTCATCATCAGAGCTTCCAGAGCGAGTTATTTACTTTCTGTCGCATCTTCATACCATTGCCTATTTATGTGTGCAGGGCAGAGATTTATCGCAAACAGGACGACCTAACCATGGCCGTATTGAACTACTCACAAGCCATCAAGATGAACCCTACCGACCATGACGCTTACTTCCAGCGCGCTCAGTTGTATGAGCAGGTCAGTGCTTTGTCACACTGTGTCTGCGAGTGTTTCTGTCATAGCTTTTTAGGTTAAAGGTACCGAACTTCCAGCATACACGATCATGTTCACTGCCACAGTATTGGCGTTAACCGGTAATTACCGGTATTTTACCGGTTGAAATGAGAAAATACCGGAACAAAATTGGCTGCCGGTATGACCTACCGGTTGGTTTTTAGAACTACCTGGGTTTTTTGCTGGTAAAACAACAAAACCAGTACTCTGAGTTGGACTCTTACTGGTTCCAATGACCAGCCTACAGGTTGTTTTCTGGACTGTTTGCATCATAAAAGTTTGCGTACTGGTTTGAAAAAATACTAGCGCCATCACTGCTGCCACAGATCTGTCAGGCACTCTCTGTTACCCCGATAAAAAAAATTAGACCTACAGCAATTTAAAACCTATGGTCCTTGGACCGTTCCATAGTATGCAGATTCTTTTCCTTTATGAATATGAATGTTCGATACTTCGCATTGTACAAACAAAAAAATGATGTTTAACATTCTTGTCCTAATCCTTACATGGGATTTTAAAAGGGAAATACATCTAATTGAAGGGTGTTTTAGTTGGACATTTTGACTTTCATGTTTCAGCATTAGAGATGATGGTTTGTACGTAGTGTGACATGACATGGTGAAGTTTGTTGATTTCAGAGGGGAGAGAAGTTGCTGGCCCTAGAGGATTACTCTAACTGCATGAAGTTGATGCCTACACGCACAGACGCCATCATGAAACACGGCATGCACTACTTCCTGAATGAGTGAGTTTACTTACACAGGGCTATATAACACCTTTCCAGTTCTCCCCGGAAATTCGGTTTTTGAAAACTTTTAAAACCGGAAAATCCTGTTTCTTAAAGTAAAACTTTAATTTTTGGTTAATTGTTTTGGTTTGGATCGTTGATGGAGGCAGAATGTGTATTTTATAATTTATTAACATACATTTTGGTACCAGGAGAGGCTGTTCTTTGCCCCTGCTGCCGTGAACCCTGGCCTTTCAGGTTTTTCACGTTGGTGCTAGCCCTGCTTACACTCAGGAATAAAAGTCATCTTTGATGTGGAATTGAGCAGGCAAGATAATACAGTCAAGCCTGTCCATAACGACCACCCAAGGGACGGACCAAGAGTGGTCGTTGTTGGCAGGTGGTCTTATCCGAGAGGTGGTCACAAGGGCAGGTCTGACTAGCAAAATCTACCCTTCAGGCTATTGGAGAGGCATTTAGGATCTTCTTTATATTTCAATGCAATAGACAAATGTTGAGTTAAGACTTTCCCTGGCATGCTGAGATGTTTGGATTGGGGAAGCAGGATTTAGTATGTTGACTTTGAAAGTAGCCAGGGTAAGTATGCAAGAGTCGAGATTAGAGACTTTTTGTCCGGAATAAACCGAGCTCTCGATGAAGTGTATCCCGAACTCAAGTCACTAAACTCAATTCTGGCATTCCAGTCCTGAATATTATGAAAAGGACTCCCAGCTGCATGAAAACATCATGCTGTGATAAGCGGGTACTATTTTGAAATATGGTTGATGCTGGTAAACTTGAATACAGAAAGGGGAATGTTGAATCCATGAGGCATAAGCCAAGTCATCATCCAGTTTGTTGAGCTGTCCACGGTTTTCACCTACACCAGGCAGCTTACCTTTGAAATCAGCTGCTTATGGCAGTGAAAGAGTTACATAGGCCCAGAGGTTCAAGTTGCGTGCTTTAGAACGACTTCTGTTCAAGGTCTGTACAACATGCTTCTGTCTCTTGCACTTCCAGAACTGTATATTCTTTTCTTTTTATCAGGAACTGGGTCAGCGCTATCAACGACTTCACCGAGTTACTGAGAGTGGACCCCCTTAATGCCGAGGGTCGTCTGTTTCGTGGACGAGCGCACGCCAAAATGAGCCAGTGGTCGGCAGCGTCGGAGGACTTGTCTTCGGCTATCCACCTGGACCCCAGGAAGTGGGAGGCCTTCTACCATCGGGCGTGTGTGCTCAGAAAGTGAGTGACATGCTGGCACTGGATGGAATGCGACAATGATTGCTTTCGGGAAGTATTGTTGGTAGGGGAAACAAAATGAAGAAGAAGACGTGAAAAGAGGACAGAGATAAAGGAAAGAAGAGGAAAAGGAAAGGTTCCAATCTCTGCAGTGATATCTTCAAAGACTCAAAGATTTTACTGTCCTTATCAGAACAAAGAAAATTGCCTCGCAGTGTCAGGCGGTTTAAAACACAAAATGCATCTTATTTACAAACATTTCAAAATTGCACTAAAAACATCCAAGAATTTCTAAGCAGTCACTCACGGAAACAGACACACACACATACACATTTGTGATTTATGGTGAGATTCTTACAGTTTTGCGTTGCGTGTTTCAGAGCTCACCCCAAGCGTGCCCTGCAGGACTACAGCGTGTCTCTGCTGATCAACGACAGTGAGGACAACATCATGTCCTACCTCCATCGCGGTATCCTCTACAACGCTCAAGGAAGGTAGTGGCCTTAAAATTCTCTTTGTTTTGGTTACAAGCCTACATCTTCATTCAAATTATTTCTGTTTTCGGGTAGGGGTCTTGAATATCTCCCTGTGTTGTTCAATAGACTTCAAATTCTCTCTGTTTTGGGTACAAGCCTACATCTTAGAATTATTTTTCTTTGGGCTAGGGCTCTTGAAATTCTAGAATTGTTTTTCTTTTGGCTTAGGGATCTTGAAATTCTCCATGTGTTGTTCAATGGACTTCAAATTCTTTCTCTTTTGGTCAGCACATTTGAAATTCTCTGTTTTTTACACTGTCTTCCCTGTCAGGACCTGTGATAAGCTGAGAAAATGTATGGCATTTGTAAACAGAAAATTGTAGGAGTCTTGTGTTGGGCAGCCTTAACACACAGCCTTCTCTGTAAATAGTCAAACAGACTGGTTGGTTTTGCTGTGTTCATTTCTGTCTTTCACCTGTGTTACATAAACTGTGGCATTTCTTTGTAGCCTAGCGTTATGCAGAGGGCTCCACTCCTCTTAGTTGTGTGACCGAGTGTCAGAACACAACAATCACCTTTGGAGGCAAAGTCCAATCTTACAGGATTGAGAATTTTAGAGCTCATTTCTTAGCCCTATAAAAACTGTTATGGTTACACAAGTGGTTGTTGTGTTACGACACTCAGTTACATTTGCAAAGCAGCACAGGCTGTAGAATGTTTGTTTAAACTTTTAAACATTATCAGTGCTTGCAGTGTGATATACTGTTTTGGTCTCAGACCTCAGTCTTTGGGCACAGACGCATAATTCTTTTATGTGACTCAGTGTTCTGAGCCCTGGCCGGTTTCCCATCCGGCAGTTTTGACATGTGGGAGATGAGAAACACAAATGACTTTCCCTACTTTCATACCATCCTGACGAAGGCACAATTTATCTGCCGAAATATTGAAAAAGACAAATCTAACCTGGTTACTGATGTGTCCACTTTTTTTAAATGTAGGAGATCTTCTGACAGAACAATGTTCTTTGTTTTGTAGCCAGAACATTTGGACCTATTTATCATTTCAATTCAGGTCCAACTGACCTATTTTTCCAACACTGGATGTACTGTGTTTCAGACCTGAAGATGCCATTCCAGACTTTGAAGCAGTTCTGAAACTGAACAAAGACATCGCTTGTGCTCACGTCAACCTCGGTCTCATCTTCATGACCAAGTATATGAACCACCACAGGTATGATGTGCAATTTGTGTGCGTATTTGTTTGGGTGTGCTAATTGTATGGGATTGTTTTGCTTGTCCAGTTAAATTGTGTTGTATCCTTGGATTGCACAAATATTGATATATAGTTCCAAGCAGAGATTTTGTGTGTGTGCAGAGCTATCAAGAAGTTCACGTCAGCCATCAAGGTGGACCCGACCTACGTGAGGGCGTACGTGTGTCGCGGAGAAGCCTACCACAAGATCCACGAGACCAAGCTGGCCCTGAAGGACTTCACTCGCGCCATCCACCTGCGTCCTGATGTCCACCACTACTACATGTTTAGGGTGGGTACCGTTCACTTGTCTTTGGAATTCGGTATTTACAAAGACCTCCTGTTGACGTCCCCCAACAGAACAACCTTGAGAAGGGTCTCTGCCTCCTCAGCCATCACGCCCCCCTCCTCCACGACTGTCCCAGTCAGGGGACTGATGATGATGATGATTTACAGTAGACTGCACACACATACACACACACACCCCCCCCCCCCCTTTTTTTAAGTCCATCAACATTTTCGGAGATCAGGTAGTCGTTTGTTAAAAGGGGGGGGGGGGGGGGGGGGGGTCCATATATACATATACTATTGTCTGTTTTAGATCTGTAGAAAAATATGTGTAATTTGTGTAATGCTTATCAATTTATCAATCGCTATTTGTACCGTACTTTCCGGGTCATAAGGCGCGACTTTTTTCCTCGAGTTCGACCCCTGCGTCTTGTATAACGAAGCGTCTAATCCGTGTATGAAATAGGAAAAAAAATCAAAGAGACCGCCTGAGTACCAGTCAAACAACTTGTGATAATGCATGTTTCAGCTACTAGGTACTGCCCTGCCTTTGATCTGGCCGCACACACAGAGCACACAGATTTCCACTCTGTTAAACTCGGTCACTGACCCCGGTGCAGGAAGTGTTTCCTCTCTCAGATATGACAGGGGAACCACCTCTCATGGCAAAAACTGGGTCATTGACCCCTGGGAAGAAGGTCGTGTCTATAAACAAGGCCACCCAGCTATCACAATGCCTTTGATCTGGCCGCACACACAGAGCACACATATTTTCACTCAGTTAAAGTCGGTCACTGACCGGTCACTGACCCCGGTGCAGGAAGTGTTTCCTCTCTCAGATATGACAGGGGAACCACCTCTCATGGCAAAAACTGGGTCATTTTGGTGCGCCCTATCAGCCCCCTGCTCGCCGAACGTGGAGACGAACTCACGCTGACAGCGGCCAACTGGATACAAATCCAGCGCGCTACCGACTGAGCTACATCCCCGCCCTGTTTTAGGTTATTATTTCGATGGTTCTTTCTTTTGCTGTGTCTTTTGGTTTTTTCTAGTTGATGATCTTGTGTGACTGATTGCAGGGTCAGCTTGTGTTGGAGCTCGGCAACCTGGAACTGGCCGCCTTTTGTGTTAGGTGAGAGACTCTATCCTCACCGATGATTGCGATAATAACTCACGTCATTAGTTGCGTTCATTCACAACATTTCATAGCTATTTATTGCAAATTGCATGTGTGAACAGAGAATGATGTTTGAATGGGCTAAAGCTTTGATGATGACCTAGAAAAAGTCAGTGAGTGGCATGTATTGAGAAAGGAATACATGTACCACTTTCATTTGGACAATGAGAAAACTTGTTTCCGAAAGTGTTCCCACCCATAGGAAGAAGCAACTAAGCTTGCAAGTGTGCAAGTGGAACCAATGTCTTTAGAACATTTACATTCATAGTGAATCCGAATTTATTTTGTAGAAATAGATCGCTTTATGACTGTAACTGGAAGCACTTGCCTGTATTGTTTCCTACTGAAATATGTTTTCACACAAGCAGGAGGATAGGTGATTTTAGTCATATGTCAGTAAAAAAATACATCAAATTACTTTGAAAACTACCACTGGGCTGAATTTCATTCTCCTTTTTGACATAACAAGTTATTGACTCTGCCCCTCCCTTTTATGTTAAGGATACTATCATTGCTGTATTTGATGACATCACTGGTGAGTTTCAGATCTTGAGAACTAAGATTATTCCTTTAAACTGCTGTGCAGGCACGCGTCAGAGATAGGAGGCCAGGGCACCAGCAATGCCTTTGGTGATCGGCCCACACAGCAGGCGGCTGTACAGTCCTTCCTCAAGAACTATGACAAGGTGGGTGGATACAGTGTCACAAGTGCCCTTTCTTTCTTGGCTTCATTTGTAGTTTCAACTCAATTTTCAGCGTAAAATAAAGCAGACTGCACTTTTTTTGTGTGCAAAGCTTTGCATGTTTCAGCTGACACAATTTTCGTGGATTCTTTCTTAGTTTGAACTGAAGTTTCAGCGTAGAATGAAGAAGACTGCACTTTTTTTGTGTGCAAAGCTTTGCAGGTTTCTTCAAATACTATTTTCATTGAAAATTACTCTATTATTATAACTCAGATTTATTTATTTCCCACCTATGCCCCTTCTTCTTTCCCATTTTCTTTACTTTATGATGATTTATTATCACTTTAAAAAAATTCATTTATCTTGTTTTTTGTTTTTTTGTGTGCTTAAGTACTGGAACTTGCAGAGCCTCTCTTCAGCGTGTTTAAAATTTTTAACAACAGAAGGAACCGTAGCAGTAGCCGCTGCCATAACAACAGCAACAACAACAACTCATACTACTACATTGGAACCGGGGCCTTTTAAGATCCCCCCAATTTAAGACTTCCTCCCTTTTAAGACTTTAACAAAAAAAATTCAGACTTTCTATTCATAACCTCTGTATAATTACCCCCATTTTAAGACTCCCTCCTTTTTAAAGGTCCTTGTCTACATTTGTATACCAAAATCGCCATTTGACCATTAAAATGCAGAGTCTATTATCTACAAATATCAACAATACACCCCCTTTTCGATCAGGAAAGACAAAGCCAGTGTAGCCGTTTGAAAATTCATTGTAGTATTCCAGCGTAGTACTGATAGTAGGATATCCTTATTTGGAAAATGCCAAGCGCAAAACTCCTCTCAAATCCCGTGCATTTCGTGCGTTTAAAAAAAAGCGTGGACAGCGCTCCAGTGTCAAACTGTTGTTGCACTTGTTTGGGCGTGGCTATAAGCATAGTGACATGAATTTGATTGGTCAGTATTTTTAGGCAAAGCACATGTTCTCAGCAAACAGAAAACAAAATATTGGAAGCGTGAGTCACGCTACCCAAAAATAAAATCTTTTTTTACATATATTTTTTTTCTATCACTTTTTTCCCCATGGTTTATTCATCATCTGACATAACTTTTTAGCAAAATCTAACCATAAGATTATTGAAAAAAAGCAAAAATGTAGACGACCACCTTTAAGACCTGGTTTTGTCAGATTTTTGAGAGGTCTGAATAGGAGGGTTCCACTGTACTACAGAGATAACTTAAAAAGAATTAAAAGTTAAACAAAAATGTGTGACTTTCAGGCTATCGATGCCCTGGTGAGAGCCACGCGAGTGAAGCCGGTGATGCCGCTGTTCATGCTGTTGGGCAAAACGGAGATGAAAGCCAAGCAGTTCAAGGAAGCCGCCGCCAGCTTTGAGAAAGCTCTGGACCTCATGGTGAGGACATTTGTAGGCTGTTTCAACATCGTTTTGTCTCGCTGTTTGCTGGTTTAATTGTGGGTGTGCAGTTTGCTTGTTTTGAGAAATCGATTACAGTCAGGGTTTATATGTGACTAGCTCATACCTGTCAAGTCCTACGCATTCTGCGTAATTCTTACGGTTTTTCGGTGTTTTTTGGGTCCTACGTCGTATACCTCAAACCATACGCATTTTCAGCATTTAAAAAAAAATAAAATAAAAAATAAATTTTTTTTTTTGTTTTTTTTGTTGCTGGCATGGACTGCCGTTCATTCATTTCTGAGGAGGAGCTTGCACCAGCCACACAACAGAAGTTCTGACATGATGTGCGCCAGTTCTACGTGGCCTGTGTGAGGAAAATGTTGAATACATTTCCATTTGGCAGTGAAACCCTGCAACACCTTCAAGTGCTGGATCACAGTCTGGGAGCTGACACACTGACTGCCTTCTTGCAGGTCAAAATTAACTCTGATGCATGCTGCCATGATTTTAAGGTGACTGGCAGCATGATTGACAAAGCAAAGATTTGCACAGATGAATACAACAAAGAACACAAGTGACAAGTGACAAAAAAAATGAACGAACAAGAGTGCAGTGTAAATGTATTACATGTAGTGGTAAATAAAGAGCAGTTTGTGTAGAAAGGAATTTATGTGTTTTACTTTTAGTTTGCGAAAAACAATCTGATTGGTTTAGTGTGTATGCGTGAGAAGTTGAATTTGTGCGTTTGTCCTGATCCACGCATTAACTATGGTTTTTGATCCCCAACTATGGTTTCTTATGCCATTTACTATGGTCAGAGGCCAAAAGTACTTGACAGGTATGCTAGCTCATTTGTTGACTTTTTTGTGTAATATTTTGTGATCAAGTTCAAGTTTGTCGTTTCATTTGGGGTGTAATTGTTATTTTATGAAAATGCTTTGCAGTTATTTGTTGTGTGTACTTCACACTTTTCTCATGTCTTCTTTGAATTTTTGCTTCGGTATTACCCAGTTTGAATCAAAGAAAAAGGACTCTGCAGACCATCAGGTATGAGATAGAAATGCATGCAGCATGATGCTATACGTGATATACTGAATTCTCTCTTTAAAGCTCATTCATGTGTATAAAGCTTGACAATTCTAGACAGTAAGCATGATGTAAACATTATATAAGTAAAGAAATCTCTTTCAAAGGTATGGTATACAGACCGGGGAACCCATACGATTTCACCGTATTTTGTAGGCATGATTGTCTAGAATACGATCAGTACGGTCAGTGGAAAAAAATACGGCGAGAAAAATTCCTAGACTACTTTTCTTCAGAAGCGCATCCCGAAGCCATCTATTATTTTGACACATGATTACAGATTTTGTCAGTAAACATTGAAAGAAGCATTTGTTTTAAATGTATTGCTAAACTTAATTAACGGTGCGACGGACGCTTGTGAAGCATGCTTGAATCATCGATGTTCAAATGATGTGTGGAATACACTCATTTTTCTGAAAATACACCAAGTTTGTTTGAGAATACTCCAAGTGCAAAACAGGGGTTCCCAGGTCTAGGTGTAGAAATGCATGCAGCATGATGCTCAGTGATATACTGTGTTCTGTTTGTAAAACTGCTTCGGTTGTAATCTTACATATCCTATGAAATGATGGAGGTATTAGAACTAAACAGCTAGTAAGGGACTCGTGTAAGAATATTGAAATCAATGAAAGTTTCAGGGTTACACAGTTGTCCCCCTTGATACAGCTCTTAAATTTATTTATTTATTTATTTACTAGAGGAATACCCGGCTTCGCCGGGGTGAATCGCGAGACAGAGACAGACAGCGTGGCGGTTCACCACAATCACCTTTGAAGGCGAAGTCCTGTCAAACGGGATTGAGAATTTTAGAGCTTATTTCTTAGCCCTATATTATCTGCTGTGGCTTCTCAAATGCCAGAACATCAAGACAGACAAAAGCCGCTAGACCACATCACAAACAGAACTCTACAATACACAGGTTTTTGCCCACACACACACACACAAACACACACACACACAGAGAAGCCGTATATATATATGCATATCTGTATCTATAAATATATAGAGATAGGTGAGAGTGTATTTTTCGCGTGGCTATAAATTGATTCGACCTTTTCACTTTGACAGTAAGAACAACTTACGGGTGCAAGGGAAGCGTTGTGGACAGCGCAGTGGACAGCGCAGTGACATTCTAAAAATAGTAATAGTAACTTACAAACGGGAAAGCCACACGAAGGAAGGGAGATAAACGCCAAACACTGGAGAAGATAAGGAAGAGTTACTTATAATGGTGAAATGAACACAAAAACCAAAATCAGTTCAGCGCTGCGCGCTGAGAGCACGCGTTGAAATATCTCATCGATGATATTGTGTCCGGGGTGTAGCTGAATACGGTGTCCAAATTTGAAAAAGATCCAGCGAGAACTTTGGCGTTGTGATGTGGTGTAGCGGCTTTGGTGTGTCGGTATGGGGGCCCGGGTAGCTGAGGTGGAACCAAAATCGGTTCATGGCTGCGCGCTGAGAGCACGTGTTGAAATATCTCATCGATGAGGTTGTGTCCGGGGTCTCTCTGAATAAGCCCACCAAATTTGAAGCAGATCCATCGAGAACTTTGGCCGTGCATCGCGAAGACACAGATACACAGACACACACACAGATACACAGACACACACAGAGATACACAGACAGACACAAGTCGTATATATATATAGATTAAGGAGATTTCTATAGCGCATAACTAAAAGCACTATGCGCTTTACAATATCACTAGGTATAAGCACACGCAAACATACTCTGATTAAATAGAACTTAGGCTAACAAGACAATACTAAGAACACTAAACATTTGAGTTCATACAAAAATAGAGAATTAAATTAAATACTGGACAAATGATTAAAAAAAAGCTTAAGGCCTACACCGACTACAGTGGACTATTTCAAATACAAAAATTTAGTTAACTACAAAAGGCAGTGCATAAAACTCCATAATCCTAACAGGTCTGCCTACTGTTACGGAATTTCCGTATTTGTCCCGGAAATCAATACATTTTATCAAGTGTTCCGGAAAATACGGATGTTCGAAATGCGTCCCGGAAACTCAAAAAAATTCTAAACACGCTCACAACAGTGTGAGCGAGAGAGATTGCCTGGTGAATGACTTCCGGAAATTGCCGAAGTCACAGCTGAGAAATGACGTAGGCGGGTTCCGACTATTGCCGAGCAGCTTTTTGTAGCTAATACGCATGCGCGTCAACTTCTTGCAAGAAGAAAAGGTCGAAGAAAAGATGGCGTCAAAAAGGAAAGAAAATCTCGCTGTGTGTGAAACCGATAATGACCCTGCGAAAAAAATGAAGCGTCCGCAGAAATACATCGAGAAATATACGGAGACATACCCGTACCCGTGTATCAAGCCAGGAAGTGTCGAAACGAAGGTTTTGTGCACGATTTGTGTTAGTGAATTCGGCTGTAAATCTGGCGGCATTGATGACATTCGACGACATGTGGAAGGCCCGAATCACATCAAGAATAAAGAAACACGCGAAAAGGCAAACACCAATACTAGTAAAATCACCTTGTCCAAAATGTAAATATTGTAATTTTGAATTTCATTTTTTCAGTGACATTTACTGTGACAATGTTCAAGTTTGGCAAGATGATTTGAAGGCAATGTTAGGGTAAAATGACACCAGATTGCACCAATTGTCTCCTTTTGGCCAAATTTTTTTTCCGGGGGGGGGGGGGGGGGCATGCCCCCGGACCCCCCTAGCCGGCTCGCTTGCGCTTTGCGCAACCTCGACTGTTGCGCTTCGCACAAAATCGACTTCTTTTAATCTTCAACAGAACTTTGTCCCTGAAGCTTCACTTGGAGGGTAGGCAGACCTGTCCTAAGAAGGTCGATCAAATAAAAAACATAAAAGACTATTTAACTATCATTACTTCGTAAAAGATAATAAACATGGTATACAAAGCTGTAATTTTTAACAACAAATCTAAAAAGATTTTCATGCCATATTGCACAACACATTTTGACACACACCCAACCTCACACAAGCACACATACACACTTACACACACACACGCACACACACACACACACACACACACACACACACATGTACTCACACACACACATACACACACACACACACACACACACACACACACACACACACACACACACACAATAAATTCAACAAATATTTAAATACATAAAAAGAATTAATAAATACATAAAAAGAATTAATAAATACATAAAAAGAATTAATAAATCCATGTGATAAGTAAAACAACATATTAATTAAGTTTCGGTATTCTCTGCACCTATTTCAGAAACTTGTATGTACCTCTTGCTTAGCTCTCTGCATCAATGATACAGCAGCTATTTCTTTTTCTTTTTTTAAACATTCATTGAATTAAAAAGTACTTCTGAAAATGGAGAAAAAAACTCCAGCAGTGTAAAAGTTTATCTTCAGGAACAGAATGCATGTTTCTGTGCATCATCCCTCTTTACGCCAGCTTTCGCTTAACTCTTGTCTATCCTGTTTCTTATATATTACCCTTCCATGACATCTGCATACATATATGTTCAGCAACATGCTTTGGAAAAAAAGGCTGAAAGTGCATGAAAGTGGTACATGTAGTTTCATCACAAAGGTGCAGAGTTTCTTTGGGACAATTTAGTGCTACATATATCCAGTCTTTGAGCATGACTGATAAGCAAGTCTGTACAAATGAGGTGAAATGACTGCATGAAAATGTACACTGAAAATATATGCATGACTTAACCAGCTGTCCTTATTTTTATAACATGGACCTTGCGCGCGTGCATGTACGTGGGTGGGTGGATATGTGCATACATGTTTGCATCATGCATGTGTAACATACCCCTGAGCATGTGTGTTAGAGAAAGAGTCAGAACGGGAGAGAGAGACTGACAGACATACAGGCAAACAGAGTTCATTCTGAGGGCTACTTGGTTAAATCTTTTTCAAGTCAATTCAAATAAGAGATTTATTTCATGTAGTCTGAACTTCCATAACAATTGATGCATTTTCAGACGAGTCGGCAACCTGTTCCGGTAAGCGAGAAGCAGAGCACATGAATTAATATTTATTTGTTATTCCGGTGAAGGATTTCCATGACAGCTGAGTATTTAAGTGGTGCTCAATTTTATTTTTTATTTTTTATTTCAAGCCCAGCCATTGGGTCATAATTAATTAAAACAATTGATCTTTTTGGTGGAACCTGGTTGCACACTTCATCAGATTTTTCTTTTTACATTTCTTTTTACTTTGGTTGATCTTCTTCCCTGGTTTCTTTCTATTATTTTTCATAATTTATTTAGCAGGACTTAAGTTGTGCACATGGAATGAATAAGTGAACTCAAGGGATTAACATCCTTTTAGGTCCTAAGAAATCTATGATGTTCAGGGAATATGATGTTGAACCTTTTGAAACAATGATTTAAGTCCCTTTTAGCCACGGCTTTCGTGTTGTTCTCTGCTGAAAACGACTCGCGCTGTTTCGTTCAACATTTCAGGTTTTCTAGCTCTTGTAATTTCTTATTCTCGGCAATAATATATCGTTGGGTTATCAATACACAGAAAGAAAACACTTGGATTAATGTAGCTGTAGAGGGCGGGGATGTAGCTCAGTCGGTAGCGCGCTGGATAATTGTATTCAGTTGGCCGCTGTCAGCGTGAGTTCGTCCCCACGTTCAGCGAGAGATTTATTTCTCAGAGTCAACTTTGTGTGCAGACTCTCCTCGGTGTCCGAACACCCCCGTGTGTACACGCAAGCACAAGACCAAGTGCGCACGAAAAAGATCCTGTAATCCATGTCAGAGTTCGGTGGGTTATAGAAACACGAAAATACCCAGCATGCTTCCTCCGAAAGCGGCGTATGGCTGCCTAAATGGCAGGGTAAAAACGGTCATACACGTAATATAAAAGCCGTGGGAGTTTCAGCCCATGAACGAACAAACAAACATGTAGCTGTAGATGGCACAGTTGTGTTTTTAAAAAGTGCAAGAACTATGATGCCTGAGTGCATCAAGCGGTCAGGCTTGGGTGATGCTCTCGGTAGCCTTCCGGTGATGTGATGAGGCATCATACGGAGCCAAAGGGTTTTAAGACCTTGTTTTTGTGAATATTCTGTTTTTAGCCTCTATACATTGTTCTTTGTTTGAAGACTCCCTCCTTTTTAAGACCTGATTGTCTAAATCCTTTGGTGGATGTACAAGGTTCAGGTTACACAATAATTGTTTGTGTGCTCTTGGAGTGCAATGAAGATGTGTTTTTTTGCATCAGTGATCCATGGCTGATACATTTTCTTTGTTGCTTTGTATTAACACTATTGTGACTAGCACTGCCACGGCGTTAACGTCGTGCCTGCCCAAGCTTGCCACCAAGAAACTTCCCAAAAAACAGTAACTGTAAAGAAATCTGTCTAGCAAGCTTGAATTAAGTCCAATCACCACCAAATTTTGTGTACTAATTAAAAAAGGATGCCCAGTTCAGTCGTGCTATTTATAAGTTTGTCACGCGATTTGTTTTAGCAAAGGGGGGTAAGAAAGGGGGATAATTTGTGTTTTTTAACGTTTTTTTGTTGTTGTTTTTTTCCACTGCTTTTTTAAAAGTTATTTTTTAACAGAAAGTATTATAAATAATGTTATAACCAAACAAAGTGTAAAACCTATGAATTAGCTGAAATATTGTTAACATTGTACACAGAAATAAGGAGACAGTACAAAGAGAAAAACAAGCAAATCACGCATTCACTCACAGCATCCTGACTTAAATGAAACAAAACTGTGACACTCACCAAATGATGTCCAGGTAATCCATACATTGAATATGTCACATGTTCACAACAAAAGTACCACCTGTACACCTATGTACATTTCAGTTTCACAGGACAATGGTTACTCTTCTTCGCCATTGATGCTATAATAGCGTCTCATTTCGCGCTTATAGTCCTTCGTTGAGTGGTAGATGCTGAAGCATGGGTCTGGACACAGAGGGACTTTGCAGGCCTTGCACATGTAGGAGGTCTGCCCTCTCCTGATGTAGGTCTGTTTTTTACCAGAAGCAATGGTGCAGCACTCGCAGTTTCTGACCGCCCGCATGCGCTTTGCGGTGGGTGGGTTAGGGACTAGTCTGTGAGGGTTGTCAGCATGGCTGAGTCGCTCGAAGTCCATTGGCTTGACCCGCATCCTTTTCTGTGGTGGTTCTTCAGCTTCAACCCCTCCTGCTGCTGCTTCAACCTCTCCTGCTGCTGCTTCATCATTACCTTGTCTTTCATCGTCACCAGCCAAGATCTCTCCATCCTGTCGCTCCGCGTGTGGGTCAGCGGGATCTTGTCGTTCCACTACTCCACAGTTTGTCAGCTGCATGACGAGGTCAAGGACAAAATCTGCCTGGGGTTTGGGTTTATCCTCATATTTGTTGAACAGAATCATGGCTTGGACCACGGCCATGTGGAGTAAGTGAGTGGCCGCTCTCTTCCACCACTTCACAGTCTTTCTGTTGAAAGAATAGTAGCTGAGGTGCTGGTCGAAGTGATCAACGCCATTCATGCTTTTGTTGTACTCGTGTACAAGCATCGGCTTCACCGCATTCCTGGCTTCTTCTCCTCTCTGGCGCTGCTCCCTTGTCAGTCGTACAGTCTTGCCAGTGTCCACAGGCTCCGCCGTGAACTTTGAGCTCAGCAACATGAAATCTTTTCGATCATTGTATCGAACAGCAACGACATTGTTTTTTTGCCGAACAACGGTCTTTCCCTTCGCCACTTTCATATCCTTGCTTGAAATGTCGGTAGGATTTCCTCTTCGATGTTTTAGGACAGTGCCAACGTAAGAAGTGCCGTTCTCCTGCATGTAAGTCACAAGGTCGGATGAGGTGAAGAATGAGTCGGTGAAGATAGTGTGACCTTTGTTGCGGTAATCTTCTGTTAGAGCTTTGACCACATTTGGGCCATGATCCACTTCTCTTTTGTTGCCATCTTTTCCTGTGTACATTTTCATTTTCACGATGTAGCCACTTGAGCTTTCACAGAGGAAGTACAGCTTCATTCCGTAGCGGCATGGTTTGTTGGCAATAAACTGTCTCCAGGCCACACGTCCACGCCATGGCATAACGGACTCATCCACAGCCATGTTTTCTTCCGGGTAATACACAGAAGAAAACCTTTCCTGCAGGTGACTGAAGAACGGTTGAATCTTGTAGAGCTTGTCATAGTCTGGACTGCCTGGCAGGGGTGCTTCCTCATTGTCATTGAGATGCCAGAAAGTGAAGAGGGCGAGGAATCTGTCACGTGGCATGACCTGCAATACAGCAATATAGTATGTGAGGTAATAATCATAAATAATCATATGTTTTGTGTTGTTTGTAATAGTATTTTTGTCCTTATGTTAACCCACCCATCACCCCCCCCCCTCTCCCTTCCCCCCATTTCCCATAGTAAAGAAATGTATGTAATCACTTTGCACTTGTAGTGTTTTATTATTATTAGTATTAGTATAAGTATTATTATGATTATTATTATTATTTATTATTATTATTGTTGAATTGTTTCTTGTATTGTTTTTGCTCTCCCTCACCTCTCAACTCCCTTTTCTGTACATAGTCTGATTTCTTTTTGTTTTAGTTCCTTTTATTTGGTGTTGAATGAAATGTGTTTTTATTGTGTTTTTTAATTTTCCATGTACCCTCACGGGGTTTTATTGGAATAAATAAAAAACTTGAAACTTGAATAAATCAGGTAATTCATAAATGAAAATATATATATATATATATATATATATATATATATATATATATATATATATATATATATATATATATAATTGCAATGGTGATATAAATTTAAAAATAATAAATATAATATATAGAGCAGTGCAGTGGTACACACACAAAAAAGGAAGAAAACAATTATAACATTATAGTGACATACCTTTTTGAAGAACGGCGTCTCCATGATTGAATTCGTCGACCAGTATGATCTTTCTGTGGGCTTGCTGACCACACCCATGGCCATCAATATTCCTATGAGCTTTCTCATCTCAGTTGAATCAGTGCCAGTATCACAGTTCCATCGTTTCAGGTAATAGAAGTCGGGCAAGTGCTCCTTTACCTGCTTTGCAAACTTGTTTGTCTCCAAGACAAAACGATCGATGACAACATTGTCGACAAACAGTGTGAAATATCCCAGTGGGGTCCTGTCAGTGGGAAGTGGAACTTTCATGCCAGAGACACCAGTGTATGTTGGTATGTCCTCTTCGCTAATGAGCCCAAAAGGATTCGGAGGCTCGAGCCAGCCATTGTTGTCGTCAGTGCTGCCACGCCCCCTAGCACCTATACGATTCCGAGATGTGCGTCTCGCAGAACCACCCCTTCCACGTAAAGTTTGCCGACTCGTAATAGATCTAGCAACAACAGGCCGAGGCAATGGCACTGTTTCTTCCTCACTTTCACTGCTTGTTTCTTCAGGCGAAAACGATATGTCCGAATCATGCTCTACATGATCATCAAGGTCCAACATTCGGAGAATCTCCTCCCGAGACAAGGCTCGCCTTCGATTCATTTTTTCTCCTCGAAAAAACCACACAAATCAGGCCAGTTTACACATGGCGGAAGGGCACGCTAAGTGTATCAAGGGAAACAACTCAATTTACTGCAAGCTTCAAAAACCGGGAAGCAATCACGAGTCGTGTACCTTGTATGTCTAATACTAAAATAGTCGCTTCCCGTCCGTGGGCGTTGCAGCGCTATTACTAATATAGTCGCATCCCGTCACGAAAGTGTTAACCACTTACAGTTTCTAGAAAGGGTACAAATAAATCAAGGGGAGATAATAAAGGAACAAATTCAGGCTTATGCTGCATGATGGCGACGGATGAGTGATTGCAACATGTGTGCGTGCAGCGACCGTGGAAGCCACGAGATCCCTGGCCAGCGGAGGCAGCAGAGGCCTGCTTCCTGTCGGGAATGTGTCACATGGAGATGCGCAGTTACCTCCCTGCTTTAAACTCTTTCAACAGCGCTATCAGCCAGGACAACAACTACGCTGAGGTAAACATTGTCACCACCGTTTTAGGTTTCTTGGATTTTGATAAGATTTATGATTGCAAGATCAAATAACAAAGGGATATAAGTACTCTAAATTAGACATGAGATTTTGACAAACATTTACAATGTTAACTTATGTAATTGTATGTCAAAGCCTCAGGACCCATTCTCAAGATTCATGCAAATCTGTTGAGAAAAGTTGTGTGTGTAATATATGTATGTGATGTCTGTCAGCTGTGGTTTATACTTACTTTGCAATTTTGATTTTGGATTTTGAATCACAACAACAAAAAAACTTCAGGATATCTTAATATCTCTGGACCTAACTAAGGGGCCTTCTGCGATGCACAGAATTCTTGTCTTTCCTTTTAATAAAAATGGAGATTTTAAATGTATATATATATATGTGTCTGCTAAATGTAGACAATTGCAAGTGAGAGCAATTAAAGTAGCTCCAATAATGCCAGTACCTGAGTAAATCTAGAGAGACAAGCCAGTTTCTTTCTCAAAAGTTCACAGATTTTAAAAGTTCACTTTTGCTTGTAGAAATACTGTGTGAAGGTGAGTTGTATATAAGGCTGTACCACACAGGAATAGTCTAGCTAAGAGGAGGGAACAATCTTGAAGTTGAACATTTGCAGTAATAAAATCAACCAAGAACTTCAGTTTTATTTGTAACCATTTTGTATGTATTGGAAGGGTATTCCCCCGAAATCGGTGTATGCTTGAGTGGCAGGGTAAAAACGGTCATACACGTAAAAATCCACGTGTGCAAAAATATGAGTGAACGTGGGAGTTTCAGCCCATGAATGAAGAAGAAGAAGAGGAAGGGTATGTTTTTTTGTATTGCACAGTAAAGTCATCTGACAGTAATTAGAGATTCAAAAGTGTTCTTGAGATTCGATCTCTCTTCCAAGCTACAGTTACATTTATTTTATTCTTACCCAAAAACTATGTCTCCCCAAATATATGTCTGCTGCACCCTAGAACTTGTGAAGCAATATGGTTATTGTTCTTGTGTTAAAAAGGTATTTCTAATGTGATTCTAATTGCCATGATACCAGGTTAAGTGGATGTTTCTTTAAGCACTGGTGCTAAAACCCGCTTGCAAGTAGCTAATGATGTGTGTGTGCAGGCGTACTACCAGAGAGGCCTGGCGCGCATGAAGCTGAAACAGTCCAAGGGAGTGCAGGACTTCAACCGTGCTTTGGCCATCAACCCCAAGATCTTCCAGGTGACAGTCATTTACAAGCAAGAAGTGCGTGACGGTGGTTGGGATGTGTGAGCCATTAAGGATTCACAGGCTGATTGTTATGTTGTAAAGATCACAAGAATAATAACCTTCTTGGCTTATATCAGATGAAGTGTATTTTGAGACTTTAATTACTACTTCATCTTCATTTCTAAAAACTTTTTAATGTTTGATGGATGTTTGGTTTAATTTAATGTTAGAATTTTAAAGTATATACATTAAGTATTCAAAAGAAGGATTGTGATCACTGTTTTTATGAGAGATTTTTTTTCAAGGTGTGTCAAAAAAATATTTACCAGAGGCAAATGTGATTTTGGTTTGTTATCTGACCAAATACTTCTTTGACTTGATTTAACGCAATTTGTTTGACTTTGCTTCAGGCCTACCTGAGCCGTGCGTGTTATTATGGACTGAAGGGCGTCTACACCAAGGCCATCCTCAACTGTAACGAGGCCATTAAACTGCAGCCCAACAGTCTGCGAGCATACCTGTACAGGTGTGTTAAACTTTGATTTGTACCTTATTTGTTTGTCCACATTTCAACTCCTGGTCAAAGCAGGCACAAAAAATGACATGTACCACACAAAGTTTCTCGCTACGACCTTGTACATGCTGACTTGTTAGCACATATTCTACCCTTGTATGCACAGCACGGACCAATAGCGCAGATGAAAGATCCCATTTACTTTTATGGACATTCAGTTGTGGACCTTGCAGCAGGCAGTGACAAGTCTTCCCCAAATTTCCAATTACCCTCCCCCTCCCTTATGACCTCAAAAAAATCATGGAGAATAGGTTGTGAAAACCGGAGGTCTTAATTGTAATGTTGACACTTGTGACAATGGATTCATAAATATCTTATTTGCTAATCTGAAAAACTTTTTGGTTCTTACTGTGGAATTTTCCCCTTCTTAAGACCTAAAACAAATCTAAAAAAATCAAGTCTGAAAAGGAAGGTCAATGGACAGGCTTTATGAGCAGAAAACCTGAAAAAATCAAGTCTGAAAAGGATCGAAGGTCAATGGACAGGCTTTATGAGCAGAAAACCTGAAAAAATCAAGTCTCAAAAGGAAGGTCAATGGACAGGCTTTATGAGCAGAAAACCTGAAAAAATCAAGTCTGAAAAGGAAGGTCAATGGACCGGCTTTATGAGCAGAAAACCTGAAAAAATCAAGTCTGAAAAGGAAGGTCAATGGACAGGCTTTATGAGCAGAAAACCTGAAAAAATAGGGTCTTAAAAGGAGGTTAGTTCCACTGTATTGATCGTGAACACTGGTTACAGGGGTGCCCTAAAGTATCACATCAAGGCGTTTGACCTGGCTATACGAGATCTGACCAAGGCGGCCACCATTGACAACGCCTGCCCCCTGCCCTACTTCAACCGGGCCGTCTGCTACCAGGAGAACAAGCAGTACGCTAAGGTCAGCTTTCGATGCCTGTTTTCCTTCTGCAGGAGGGGTCCTAGCTACCACTTGTTGTGTGTGCTGTTTTTAGCAGCGGTGATTTTATGCCCTTCATTCTCAAGAGACTTTCCCAATAGAGAGTTGCATCCAAGTGCAAATTAAAGCATTGCTGCAGCTGAACACTGAGCTGTGATTGCTTGTAATGAAATGTTTCTGTTGAAAATGAAAAAAAATCAATTTAATAATTGCTGGAATAGAGCAGTCACTATTTCTGATTCGATGTCCATAGAAGGGATCATTCATCCTCAAAGTTTTTGTGACTGAGTGTTAGTACACCCAAATAACATGGGTGGGATTCTTCCTGTATATTCTGGAAATCCGGATTCGTAATGTCTCTGGTGACGTTGTTTTGGTTGTTAATTATACAAATCCTTCAGCGTCTGGGGGCCCCCAGACCCCCCTTAACATTCTTCAGGGTTCATGACATTTTTCCGTCCCACCCATTAAATAACCTTTGGAACCAATCTGAATAAGAGTGGGGATGAGGTTAGACTGAATTTGTAAAGCGCCTGGAGTCAATTGATGGGACTCGCGCTATAGAAAAGTTATTTGTTATTATTATAATTCTTACTAAACCACATAGCACATAAACATGTCATGTTTGCCGCTTGGAAGGCAAGCAGTACCCAGTTTACAGGTACAGGAATGAGACCGTGTTAAGTGAAAATCTTTGGCACTGGAGACTGAAAGGTCTGTTAATGATATGCACAGCTAAGGAAAAGGATCAGATGTTGTGTCGTCCTGTCAGGTTACCTTTATGGAAATTCGGGCTGCTTTCTCACAAGGGAAAGCGAGCTGCCATACAGGACGGCGCAACCCATTTTTGAGTCACTTGAGAAAAAGTGACTCTATGTAATCGGTCAGTGTTAGTCTGTCCGGCCGGCCGGCCGGCCGTCCGTAGACACCACCTTAACGTTGGACTTTTCTCAGAAACTATCAAAGCGATCGGGCTCATATTTTGTTTAGTCGTGACCTCCAATGACCTCTACACTTTAACGATGGTTTCGTTGACCTTTGACCTTTTTCAAGGTCACAGGTCAGCGTCAAAGGAAAAATTAGACATTTTATATCTTTGACAAAGTTCATCGGATGTGATTGAAACTTTGTAGGATTATTCTTTACATCAAAGTATTTACATCTGTAGCCTTTTACGAACGTTATCAGAAAAACAAGGGAGATAACTAGCCTTTTCTGTTCGGCAACACACAACTTAACGTTGGGCTTTTCTCGGAAACTATAAAAGTGACCGGGCTCAAATTTTATGTGAACGTGACTCATTGTCTTGTGAATAGCAATTTCTTCCTGTCCATCTGATGCCTCATATAATATTCAGAACTGCGAAAGTGACTCGATCGAGCGTTTGCTCTTCTTGTTCTTCCCTGCATGCGTGTATTCGTGTTTCCAAGCCCTAGCAAACCTGACTGGTATCAATCTCATATAAACACACTGAAGGAACTGTTTTCTTCGTCACATTGCTCAAATGTTCCTGTATTTTTCAGGCGCTGACAGACTACGGCATTGTCTTGCTGCTGGGGGAACAGCTGAGCCTGAAAGTCCTCATCAACCGAGGTTTGCTGTACTTTGAGCAGTCCGACTTCATCAACGCACTCTACGACTTCCAGAACGCCTCCAAGCTCTCCCCCGGCAACCATCGCATTCACCACACTCTGGGGCTGTGTTTCCACAAGTAGGTTGAGATAGATGTACAGTTGACCCACTGTTTTAAAACTCTCCACTCTGTGGTCCCCTCTGCTTCAAGACTCTCTTGCTTTATAGGAACTCATTTTCTAAGATTGTTGGAGGTCTAAGGTAGAGGTTTCATTGTATGTGATGAATTATATCTGTGCTGGAGATTGTGCTTTTACTGAAAAGAAGCTGCATCTGTAGGAAAAGCATAACACAGGAAATATGCAAGACAGCCAGACAAATTAACTTGTTCTGGATAGATTATTGATTTGACTTTCTCCCCATATTTGAAAGTTGCCAATTTGTGCCTATTTTGAATTTTCGGTCGATTATTTTACTGGCACTCTATGTTTTTGTCAGGTCGGTTATGGGGGTACCTTTATTTGAGCAGGGGTCACATGGCCTCTGTAAAAGAAATCTTTGATCAGAAAAGTGTGCCAGATAGGCCAGTTAAGTGCCTTTAATGGCATGGAAAGTTTGAATGAAATAAAAGGGAAATGACGGTTTTAATTGGGGTACAAAAAGTGTTCAGTTGATATAACTCACCTTTCCATGGCGACCACCACAATATATATATATATATATATATGGAGATTTATATAGCGCTTGACGTTCTCTAAGCGCTTTACATATTAATTTCTGCCGTGTGAGATGGAATTTTGTACACAATATATCACGCATTCACATCGGCCAGTAAATCTCTAGCCATTACGGTGAATATTTACTTTTCACGGCCTATTATTCCAAGTCACACGGGTATTTGGTGGACATTTTTTTTATCTATGCCTATACAATTTTGCCAGGAAAGACCCTTTTGTCAATCGTGGGATCTTTAACGTGCACACCCAATGTAGTCTACAACTTAATTGGTCCCTTGGGTGGTTGTTATAGACAGGTTCGACTGTACAGCTTTCAAGACAGTTCATCTTTTTTCTCTCCAGACTGGGTCGCCTCCAGGAAGCGGTGGCCACGTTCACCCAGTGCCTGCAAATTAAGCCATTCTTCTTGGATGGCCTCATCGCCCGCGGCAACGTCTACATGGACTACAGCAGCGAGACGGGCACCATGCACGCCAGACGTGATTACGAGCGTGCTCTGCGACTGGACCCTGTGTGCCTGGCAGCGCGCGTCAACCTGGCGTACACGCTGCAGGTCTGCGGAAAACTGATGCAGGCGTGGAGAAACTTCACCATCGCTGTCAGCATCAGAGGAAGTGAGTTTTTTTACTCCCCTGAGTAATCAGGAGAGTGGTAGGAATGAGCAGTGTTAGGCCGTCCAAAACCCTCCTTATAACACCTTGACTTTAATGGGACATGACGAAGGGGTGTCGTATAAAGCATTTGCTTTTTGACTCACATGCGAAGCAAAAGTGAGTCTGTGTACTCACCCGAGTCGTCCGTCCGTCCGTCCGTCCGTCCGTCCGTCCGTCCGTCCGTCCGGAAAACTTTAACGTTGGATATTTCTTGGACACTATTAAGTCTATCAACACCTGATGTGGCCTGATGGTGTATGGTTACAAGATCTCAAAAAACATGTGCGGCAACTTGACCTCACTTCAAGTTCAAGGTCACAAGGGCCGTAATTGTTGTCTTAAAAACGACCATTTTTCACATGTTCGCATTTTTTTCTGAAGTTATCGAGAATGGCAACCTTAGCTATGTATGCTATACAGGGCAATGTAAGCCCTATCTTTGGACACCAGTTTGGTTGACCTTGCTTCAAGGTCAAGGTCGCAAGGGTCCTTTAAAGTTGGATTGTATACATATTTTGAAGTGACCTTGACCCTGAACTATGGAAGATAACTGTTTCAAACTTAAAAATTATGTGGGGCACATGTTATGCTTTCATCATGAGACACATTTGGTCACATATGATCAAGGTCAAGGTCACTTTGACCCTTATGAAATGTGACCAAAATAAGGTAGTGAACCACTAAAAGTGACCATATCTCATGGTAGAAAGAGCCAATAAGCACGATTGTACTTCCTATGTCTTGAATTAACAGCTTTGTGTTGCATGACCTTGGATGACCTTGACCTTGGGTCAAGGTCACTTGTATTTTGGTAGGAAAAATGTGTAAAGCAGTTCTTAGTGTATGATGTCATTGCTAGGTTTAGTTATTTGACCTTGACCCTGAAGGTCAAGGTCATGTAAAGGTCAAGGTCAAGCATGTGAGTCGTATGGGCTTTGCCCTTCTTGTCTTGTTGTGTGGTGCTCTGGTAGGGAAGGGTAAAGGGTTAGGGTGGGTGTGAATTGTTAGATTTGGATGGGGTGGGATAAAGTGTTAGGGTTGAGTGAGTGAGTCTGTCTGTCTTTTCAAGCAATCTGGACTTCCAAAAGAGTGGGAGGGGCCTAATCCAAACCTTATATGACCCCCCCTCAGACCCTCTTCACTGTGTGCAATGCATTGGGTTTTGGTGAGCAGACGTCATATGGGCAGGTGTATTAGGGATTGATGGGATCTTATGTGGTTTTAAAGAGAGTGAATGTGCGCCTTTAACTCACAATTTATCGATCTATCGATCATAAGATTGTAACAAGTTGCGTAAGGCGAAATTACTACATTTAGTCAAGCTGTGGAACTCACAGAATGAAACTGAACGCACTGCATTTCTTCACAATGACCGTAGTCCGCTGCTCGTGCAAAACACAGTGAAACTATATTTTTAATTTTCAGAGCTTGTTTTTAATCCGAATATAACATATTTATATGGTTTTGAAATCAGGAAATGATGAACGTAAATTTGGATCGTTTTATTTAAAAAAAAAAATTAATTACAATTTTCAGATTTTTAATGACCAAAGTCATTAATTCATTTTTAAGCCACCAAACTGAAATGCAATACCGAAGTCCGGCCTTCGTCGAAGATTGCTTGGCCAAAATTTCAATCAATTTTATTGAAAAATGAGGGTGTGACAAAAAGCCGGATATGACGTCATCAAAGACATTTATCGAAAAAATGAAAAAAAAAGTCTGGGGATATCATACCCAGGAACTCATGCATGTACAATTTCATAAAGATCGGTCCAGTAGTTTAGTCTGAATCGCTCTACACACACACACAGACAGACAGACACACACACACACACACACACACACACACAGACACACACGCACACGCACGCACACGCACAGACACACATACACCACGACCCTCGTCTCGATTCCCCCTCTATGTTAAAACATTTAGTCAAAACTTGACTAAATGTAAAAATAAGGGCACTTTATGTCACCCACTTGACAGCTTTCAAGCCAGCTCTGGAGGGGCGGGCAATCGTCAACCTTCAGATGAGCAACACCTTCGCCGCCTTCCAGGACATCAGCTCCTCCATCCACATCGCTCCAACCGCAGAGCTGCTCACCAACCGCGGCGTCATCAACCAGTTTATGAACGACCGCGTCAACGCCATGCGCGACTATCAGCAAGCCATCGTGCTGGACCCCAGGTACTCCCTGGCCTACTTCAATGCTGCCAACATCTACTTCCACACCCGCCACTTCAAACAGGTGAGGGTGTTTGTTTTAGGTGTTGATGGTGTCACGGATGTTGATAGATTTTTTCTTTTTTTTCTTTTTTTTTCTTTCCGTATATGCATGGAGTGTATGGATGTATGAGTGTTTCCACACCAGAACAAACACCAATGGCTGTTATGCTATATGGTGAAATACATTTTTTTTCTTGTTCTCTTGTTCTCTGTTGGGTTTGTGTTTTATGAGGATAGAATTTATGTTGCTTGACAAGTTTGGCCTACTTAAACGCTGCTAATGTTTACTTCCACACCCGCCACTTCAAACAGGTGAGGGTGCTTGTTCTGTTTCTGGTGTTGATGGGTTGTCGGGTTTGTATTTTGATGGTGTTAGGGGCATGCATGCATGTGTGTTTATACCACCTTGGATGAGTGTGTGTGTGTGTTTGTGTGTGTGTGCATGAGTGTGAGCTTTCTTGAGAGAGGGAGAAAGAGAGTGTGCGACAGAGAGTGTACATGTGTAACTTTTATATTTGCTCGAGACACCATGCCTTATCTTGTGCAGGCTCTGGCGTACTTTGACAAAGCCATTGAAAACAACCCCAAGGATGAGTCAGCACTGCTCAACAGAGCCATCACCAAGGTAACGTTGAAATTATCTTTGAAACAATGATTGTTTGCTTGCTTTACATATTTGAGGATATGTTATGTCTGCAGGGGGGGGGGGGGGGGGGAGTTAGTTTGAGGAGCCTTGTTTTGGTTTCTAAACTAGTGCATTTGAACTGGACACAATGTCAGCACAGAAAAATGTGGATTGTGTGTGTGCGTGTGTGCATGTGCGTGTGTTTGTGGGTACGAGCATTAAATTACATATCTTATCCCAACTCACATATAGCAATTTACTTCAGTCTAGTGCTAGGACGCTGCATCGCGTCACCTTGGTAACAAGGGGAGGCAACCCTAAAAAAAGAGCTACCTTGACCCTATAACAGGACAAAGTCACGTGACTTTCCGACCTTGCCGCCATCTTTGAATCATTCTTTCCTCAGCGATCCGTGGGTACGGACGTGTTTGCATTTCGCTCAGGCTTTTCAGCCGTTTGTCAGACTCTTCCTTTGAGTTGACTTCACCTTGGTTTCCCGTGCACGTTCCTCTGCTCCTTTGGTGTGTTTGGGGTGAGCTTTTTTGCATTTTTGATTTTTCCCTCCACCTTTATTAGCAATCTGCTATATGTGAGTTGGGATAAGATATGTAATTTAATCGAAAATTTCAAAAATAAATTTTCATTTGATTAATATACTTACCCAACTCACATAGTTGATACCCTCCCTCCTTCCCCGCTAGTGGGTTGTTCTAAAAAAAGAGGGTAGTTTTCGGATACGCTTTCGGGCGAATGATTCAAAGATGGCGGCAAGGTCGGAAAGTCACGTGACTTTGTCCTGTTATAGGGTCAAGGTGGCTCTTTTTTTAGGGTTGCCTCCCCTTGTTACCAAGGTGACGCGATGCAGGGTCCTAGCACTAGACTGAAGTAAATTGCTATATGTGAGTTGGGTAAGTATATTAACCAAATGAAAATTTATTTTTGAAATTTTCGATTTACATGAGAAATCGGTTGAGCACATTGCCTTTTGTTGTGTTCGATTGTATTGATATTACTCAAGCCAGGCAATATTTCTAGTGTATTTCACATAGTTGAAATAAAGTCTTATGAGTTTACCACTCTGTTCAGCTTCACATGTTTCTAAACATGAATCAGAATATACCCATATTTTGCGACTGAACATTCGGCATAGTCACAAATTAACCTCGTGAAAGCAACTAAAAGAAGAGCGCCCGTTTCAGATTTATTCAGTTGGACAGCTGTACATCACACGGGTTATTGTCAAACATTCTGTACATAAGCAGAACAACGGTGACTGTGCGTGAGAGCGAGAAATAAAAAGACCAAACAATATTGTACTCTTCTTTCTTCTGCGTTTTGTGCCAGAGGAAGACCCCATAGTGGTCGAAACGTCGTGCTTTGTTATTCGTATGGTCTTCGTCAAACACGTGAGTACAATATTGTTTGGTCTTTTTATTCTTTACATATGTTCCTATTCGTGTGACTTTTGTGTTGAGGTTTTGCTGAGAGACAGCAAGTCAGCGCTGGAGGACTTCAAGGCTGCGATCACGCTGAGCCCCCACTCTGCCCACATCTACTTCAACCGGGCCAACCTCTACACGGCCATGGGCCACTACGACAAGGCTGAGAAGGACTACACCAAAGGTAACAGAGATGTTGATGGGTACAAGTAGATATACAGTGGAACCCCCCTTTAAAGACCCCTATTTGAGACTCCCTTTTATGACCTTACTTTTTTTTGATTTTCTGTTCTTATCCTCTGTAAATTTACCCCCATTTTAAGACTCCCTCCTTTTTAAGACCTGATTTTCTCTGATTTTTGGAGTTGGTAAAAGGGGGGTTCCGCTGTAGTGGAATGTCCCTGTCACATGAGTTCGCTTTGAGGTGACATGACTAAAGGAAAACTTGTGCTCAGCGATCCCTGCAGGCCATTAACAGCGAATCGTGGCTCAGATGTGCAGATTTTTAAACGAAAAGGGCATCGTAACACAGAGGATACTGCCTTAAATAGGCATCAGTGTTAGCTATTTGCTGCGGTTGCCGGTCTTACCTGGGTGGTGGCTTGTTTTTCTTCACAACTGTTAATGAGGGACTACCTCTCCACAGCGCTTAAAAATCCTCACAGATATATTTCCAAACCTCCCGATTGATATTGGGTTCAACTGACTACCCCCACAACCTAACAGGGACAGAGTGACAGGTTATGAAAACCAGGACTTCTTAGAAATACTGGTTTGGAAAATGTGTGGTAACTGAACTTGTGACTTGTTTCTTAACCTTGAGGCACTGTATGAAATACTTGTGCTCTCAGTCTTCAGGTAGGTCTTGGTGATGTGACATCATTACAGGTGGCCTTTCCTGGTATACCTGTGTCAGTCAGCATGTAAGATCAGTGGAGAATTCTGCTTTCTTCCAGTGGGAACTTTTAACAAAGGGATCCAAATCATGCTAGGTTACCTTGTGAACTAAGATGGAAAAGACTGAGTGCAACACCCTAAAAATAAATAAATAAATGAATAAATAAATACATTTTTAAAAGTTTTAAAGTTGACATTGACTTATTCCTTTTCCAGCTTTGACCCTGCAGCCAGATGACCCGTTGACCTTGAAGCGTCGGGCGGATGTGCGAGGCAAACTGGGACGGCAGGAAGACGCCATCCAGGACTACAGACGAGCCGTGGACATTCAGACTCGACCTCACCGTGTGGTGGAACCCCACCCCCCATCAGACCCTCCCCCTGCCAGCCAGCGGCAGATGAGACTTCAGACTGTAAGAGAGTAGAGGAATAATGCTTCAAAGAGGAATAATGCTTCCTGGGGCAGAAGCTTTGTTGTGATTTGTTCACAACCTGTAATGGTCAATTTTTGTTGAACTTTGTGACTGAACTATATTTTTGGAAGTATATTTATGGAAGTTGAACTGCTGACGACTTGAATTGAGAATGTTCTTCACATTCCTCCAGCCCTGTGTGAAAAAATGAATATGACATTCATATAGGTGTGTCAGACTTATTATTGCAGATGTTTTTCCTGTGTGTTTTTTGTTTGTCAATTACTTGTTTCACCAAATAGATTTTGAACTACTGATAACAGAATTGATGTTTTTTGTGGATTTGTGTGTGTGTGTGCATACCGCCAATTGTGTGTGACTTTAATTAGTGAGGAGAGCACACATAGGACTGTGTCAGACATTGTGGCACCATTGAGGAATAATGCTTTGTGGAACACAATCTTGACTGTGGTTTGTTATGGAGAATATAACCTTTTTTGACTGAAATATTTTCTGTTGAACTGCTGACAAATGAAGTAACATTTTAAACCTCCATTCTTGTGTGGACAAATGATGACAGCATATGTATTCTTGTAGATGTTTAAAGCAAAAGAACATAACACAAGCACCTGCTGACTTGACTTGATGTGTTACCTCTGTCTACAACCAGCCAAGGACAGGCCAATAATGATAAATACAGTTGAACCTGCTCTTGCAACCATCTCTTGCAAGCGAACACCTGTCCCAAACAACCACTGGGAAGAACCCCAGACAAGTTTTTTTCTCTATATACCGTACTTTTCGGACTATAAGGCGATACTTTTTTCTGGGTTTTTTTTCACTTAAAATCGTGGTGTCGCCTTATACACGACGTCGCCTTATTCTCGGATAAAATGTTTCACGAGCACTGTGAACTTGAAATCAATGAGCTACTGACAACTCTGGGAGTGAGAGTGACGACGACAACGAGTGACGATTGAGGTACCGCTGATCTTCTTCCCTGACTTTCTGTTTGAAACAGTGTTTCGGATCGTGCCAATTTTGAGCGGTCGCCATGTTTGATCATTGATGTGGTTTTTTTTCCTACGTACAATGTTTTTCCTCATTTTTTTATTTTATTTTTTTTCTTTCATGCCGTCGCCTTATGCACGACACCATCGCCTTATCCATGGCATCGCCTTATTCTAGGATTTTTTCAGTTTTATTTTTAAAAGTAGGAGGTGCGCCCTATACACGGCAGCGCCTTATAGTCCGAAAAGTACGGTACATGTAATTCACCTTTCCAAAGCAACCTTAACTAGCAAATCACCAAATCCACTCCCTAATGGACTCAGCTCCTTGGGACTGAAGCATCATCCATCCAAAGCAACCACCTTTCTGCAGCGACCCCTTTTGGTCGGACTCTTGGATAGTTGTTATAAACAGATTCCACTGTATGGTTTTTTAAAAAATAATAACAGAAGATAAAGAAATCAATATGTCAAAACCTGCTTCTTTTACTGCTGAATTTTCTAATACTGGTTTGTGTACAATACTTTTGTATACCTACATGCAATAATGTGTCACAGTAGTAACTTGCTTCCAATTAACTGCTGTAAAAATGACTGTGATACATTGGGTCCAGTGTGTACACTCTGATACATGTTCTTGTGAGTGTGTGTGTTCTTGTCAGGTCTCTCGAGATACATTATACATCAGTCTTGTGATACCGTTATCTGCCACAGAATAGAACCATTTCAGCTTAACTCTTCTTAACTGCTGAGAACTTCTAACTCCTGAGAATTTTTAAATGAGCCTGGTGTATATAAATGTAGAATTACTTGATATCTTGACTGATTTTAAAGGTCTGCTGTGATACTTTAAAGAAAAGCATTTAATTTATTTCTTTTCTTGAAATATATGTGGAACATGAGTTTCTCTCATTGAATGTGAATTTATGCAAAGAAATAAACTTGTACAGCATTTTCTGTGTATTTATTTTGTGAAGTAAAGAGTGAGTTGTCCAGAATTTTAAAGAGATCTGTAATTAGCTTAATTGCGCAGAATTACCAGTAAATATTTGCCGTCCAAATGATGTACCTGTGACTTGGAATTATGTGATGCACTATGATGTGAAGTATTAAAAGAAAGGCATTTTGTTTGGAGAACTGAGTCTTGGTGTTCAAAACTGTATGAAGAAAATATGTATGAAATGGAGAAAAGGTTAAGTATGCATTTTGATTTAAATGCCTTTGTTGTATTTTCAAAGTATAAGGAATGTGACTGTGTTTTCTCTATCCCTCTCTCCAACACACATGCACACATACACACACATGCACGCACACACACACGCACAAGTACAGTAATAGGAAGTAATGGCAACTTTTATTGATAAAAACATGCAAAAACTGCTAATGATTCAGTTTGAGTACATATATGTAATCTAAACCTTGGCCAAAATATGCTTTCCACAATTACATTTCATCCACACAGTATAAAATTTGCCTTAAAAACATGTTTCAAAAACGTCAGGAAATAAGATGTTTATTTCAAATTTCTGAACCTCTGTCCATGGGAGCATGCCTGATTTATTTCTTCTCTTCATCTTGAGCTGAAAAGTAAGAAATTAGTGTCTGAAATTGCCTGAGAAATACCCAAATCCCTCCATTCAAGCTTCAGACTAATCCATATGCACATGTTTCCAGAGTAATTCTCCTAAAAAAACTAAAAAAAACTGCATTGTACATAAAATAAACATGATTTCATTTCCAAATACATACATGTAGGGTACAGAAATTCACAAGTATTGTTTTATTTTATTTTATTGAAGATCAACTGTTGACTGCAGTGATACAGAAAGCAGTTTGTTTCACAGAGCAGAAAACTAATACATTCAAATATCCTGCGACACCTGTTTACAAAAACAATCTGGGACGAGCAATCTCCAAGCAAACCAAGACCCCAAACAATCATAAAACAAAAGAACACATAGTGATAGAAACACAATAGGATTAGCTAAAAAATAAAATAAAATGTAAAGATGGAAACTGTAATACAAAAAACACACACGCACAAAAGGACTTATTGTTTAAGCTGGTGAAGAAACAGAACGTAAATTTAAGTGAGGTACAAGAAGTGCTTGGAATGCCTTAAACTTTGTGATGAAAATGAAAATCAGCTGTATGAAAACCATGATGTTAGCTTAAAATAGCAAAAATGCCAGATCTGTTCAATTTGTTTTTCAACAGAAGTACATGTACAAATAAACCTTATTCACGATAAGTTTCCTATTTTGTCTTTTTGAATCACGGGTTGTAAACAAAAATTTCATCAGAAGTTTTGAAGTTATACCTAGGAAGGAAGTACTACTGTAACTGCAGTCATTTGTACATTTTTACCCAAAAGCCAGGTAAATCCTAAGCGACCCCACCATCTCGTATGCCTACCATCGGTACAATCTTGAATGAAAATTGATCTACTTTGACTGAAGGATAATGCAAAAATGCTGGCAAGTGTGTGAAACAAAGTGAACTGAAACAACAGGAAGAAGATGGAAGTTAAAACTAAACAAATAATCTACATGTATGAAAAATGTACAATTATTCAGTGATTACAAGACAGTAGCACTGTATGATATCTGACTGAATCAGCGTCACACATACACCAACACACACACACAAGAGGCAATGGCCATATGATTAGATATACAGATATGATCTGTAGTATCATACATGTGCATGTATATGTACGGTACATTAACAGAGTCAGGAGTAAGTCTATATTTGGTGTTTAACGTCGTTTTCAACCACGAAGGTTATATCGCGACGGGGAAAGGGGGGAGATGGGATAGAGCCACTTGTCAATTGTTTCTTGTTCACAAAAGCACTAATCAAACATTTGCTCCAGGGGCTTGCAATGTAGTACAATATATTACCTTCCTGGGAGAATGCAAGTTTCCAGTACAAAGGACTTAACATTTCTTACATACTGCTTGACTAAAATCTTTACAAAAATTGACTATATTCTATACAAGAAACACTTAACAAGGGAAAAAGGAGAAACAGAATCCGTTAGTCGCCTCTTACGACATGCTGGGGAGCATCGGGTAAATTCTTCCCCCTAACCCGCCGGGGGTATCAGGAGTAAGGCACTTCAAACTAGGTCTATGTACAGTAAACTACACATGATTGATGCAGTATGGGTTATACAATAGTAAACCAGCACAATCTAATAATTAATGCATCATGGTTATATGCAGTAATGCACAAACATGTACTAATTCATTATCATTAGCATTTTAGGAATTTCGAGGCTCGCACAACTTACGGGCAATGCACGGCAGTATATATATATATATTTTCTATTGTACTCAGGAACTAGTCAGCTCTAAATTCTTTGACAATACACTGGCTAAAGAACATTTTGCGGCATCAAACCAAAAACCACCAATGAGTCACAAGGTTTCTATGTTATTTGCCTTTTTTTTTTTTTTTTTGGGGGGGGGGGGGGGGGGGGTAGGGGCTTGTATTACATGTACATAAGTTTCTCATAACAGAAGTTTGCAGTTAACATTTCCCAAGAATTAGTGTCCACTGTTCTTCAGTTGAGGGTAGCGTCTTGTGTAAACTTCCTCCTGCATAATATTTATTGCACAAAACAAACCTTGCCTTGAGACTTTTGTGATCTTTCGAAACGAAAAAAGGTAGGCACATAAATCATAATGTGCGTAATACCTCTGTAAAACTGAATACAAGGCAAGGTAAGGGAGTTATCTCCCTGGAAAAATACAAGTACTCTGTATTTCTTATAATAGCAACTTGATCATCTCCCTCACCCTCTTCCCACCCCTTCTATCACCGCCCACCCCACCCCTTACTCACACTGAACAATTCAATTTCTCTGTGAATAACCTTCTCCCTACCATAACAGCTTCTGCATACTGCGTAGGTACGATTCCTTCCGTATTAAACAGATTTCCTTGACGTTTTGTTCGTTATATATGTGATTAAGATACAGTCCATTTTTTCCTCCATCATTCAGTGCTGGAGAAAATTGCCTGCTCCAATACCCCATGATACAATACTGGTGCATCATCCATATATATGTTGTCAGTATTTTTCTTCCTTATAATGATTTCGTTGTATATAAAACAGTCACAATGAACACACATTTTACAACCATTTTCTTTACCAGACTTCATACAGGGGAAATAAACCAGCATAAAACTCACCACAATGTTTTCATTTCATTTCATTTCATTACTTTACTAGTTCACAACTCTTTCATGCACTGTGGTTTCCTTGGCAACCATGAGTCCAGGGACTGTTAAAATATATTGGTCAGAAAATAAGCTGCAGTCGGCAGGTTTCACATTTGAAAAGGCACAACAGCAGTAGTAATCTTTAATTTGTTCATAGCACCATCGATGTGAAAAATACGGCAATGTCAGCAGATGAAGCAGATTAGTTTTTGTTTTGCGTTTTGCAACTCGCATGCAGATATTCACGCACAAACTTCACTTCTTGGAAGATTCACGCCTGATCGCTACACCTTTTCATGATCAATGCTTAATCTGACAGATTTATCTGAAGATACAGGACAGAATATGATCAAAATCAGCATAATTCCACACTGAAATGGAGAAAAAAAAAGGTAAATTAACATTTCATGAAGGCCAAAAAAATCAGCAACATTATATTACTGAGTACAGCTTCAACCGTAATGAATTTTTCAGACAGATCAATGAAAGTCAAATTGTGAAACAACGACAAGCTCATTTCAACCAAAAGAGTGATTGATGCACACATGAAATTTCAACTTGTTCAGCTGCCAAATTTTGAAACAATGATCCAAAGACAACTAAAGAGATCTTGTTCATTTTACTTGGAGAGACATAAGATATGAAGCTGTAAAATCAAATCAAGCCAATCACAAAAAAATGCAGATGAATTTGAACACAAATTCCACTTTCAATTAGAGAAAACACAAACCTGCAATTTGTGCAAGTGTTTCCCGACCAGACCATCAAAGCAGACGCACAAAGAGTACATGGATTTCAATCACATTAGGATTCAAAATTTTACAAAGAAATTTAAAATGGAAGAAAACAAGAGAGTACTGCAAAACACAGGATGCATAGCTAACACCTGAAAATGGAACAACATGACTAGGGAGAAAGAACAGCTTGACAGCTATAAATAATCCATAGTGCAAGTTGCACTTCTACGAGAACCCCTTTCACAGTCTGAGCAACACAATCTCAGATGATGCAACTTCAAAGTTTTGTCCACTGTAATCCAGTGACAGGGTTTCTGGTTGAATGACGCAACTTGGAAGGTGTTTGACTTTCCTTCCCTCATGCACTTGGTCTTGACATATCTAGGTTGTCCTGGAGTCCCTCAACTAGACCATAGACACACAGTGTCAACCAATTCACAAAGTTAAAGTCTAGACAATATGGTGTCCAACAGTTCACACAACTTGAGTCAAGACATACAGTGTCCAACAGTTCACACAACTTGAGTCAAGACACAGTGTCCAACAGTTCACACAACTTGTGAGTCAAGACATACAGCCTCTAACAGTTCACACAACTTGAGTCAAGACATAGCGTGTTCAACAGTCCTGCAGGTGTTGAAGTCTAGACACAATGATGCCCAACTTGAGTCAATACACAGTGTCCATAAACTCACACAGCTTGAGGAAAAGCTGGCTCGCTTCTCAGTTTGGCCGATCAGTAAAATCAATGGGATTTACGATGTTTGACTGGATGAAAACTGTGATGCAGCCTACCTGAGACTACCTGTGATCGCGGCAATAGATGAATTGTCTTGGGAATGTCTTAATATTGCTTGAACTCCTGCTACAACAATTAAATGAAGACCGCAAAATGAGATGTGATCACATGGTAGTTCCTAACTTCATGACCAACTCTGAAAAACAACCTGATTTGTCCATGCTTATAATGACGAATGGTAACAAGCACGATGCTAAATGTTTCACTCTCCATAATTTGTTTCTTTGATGACGGTTCATTCTACACACCCGAGTTTCACTTTCAATCAGTCAAGCGCATCAACAAGTTCACATCAACAATGTTCACATCCTTGGCGTTCACAACTCTACACCGACGTTCACTGTGTTCACGCACTGCAAGTGTTCACACCAGAGTTGCTCTCATCCAAGACTCCACAATGGCTTTGGCTCGCAGCAGAGCCACAACTCCTGACGGCCATTTGCGCAAGAGAGCCAGCGATCCCTCTGCACTTAGTCAGCTGTTGGGCACGTGAACCACGCAAGCTCCCGCTCGCCCCGTGCACAGTGAGGACACCTGCAACGAAATGCAAATGAAAAGTAATTGACATCGTTGTTGTTGAAAAAAAATAATCCAAGAAGAAGAGTAAGACGTATACATAATTATAACTTTAGATCACGACTCTGACAGCGCTAAAGTTCAAAGAATCGTCTCTGCAAGCTAGGATTTTCAAAGGCTGTCAACACACACACACACACATGCACCCCCACACACACAATATTGGACAATCAAGGTATTAAATAAGTATATCTTAATCAAAGGGGCTCAATCTTTTGATGATCTGATCAGTCCGTGAGTATCCACAACCAGTCTTCTATCCAAGAATATCAAATGAAAACTAAAATACATCAATCTAATAACTCAGCCATTGACAACTGCCTCAAACACACATAAAACGTGAGTCTTTCGAAAGAAATTAACACACCAACGAAACCAATCAAAAATCAAGCAGATTGACAAAGTCACGTTACACTGACCTTGACCCACTCGTTGCTGATGGGGTCATAACACTCCACGTCGTTGAGATACTGCTGACCATCGTAACCTCCAACAGCGAAGAGTTTATCTCCGAGTGGACACAGGCCTACTGCGTCACGGGGAGAGCTGATGGGTGAAATGTTGGTCCACTGGTCTGTCTTAGGGTCATAGCTGTATGCAAACAATATTGCATCATTTAATAATGCGATGAGTAAAACATTTTACATTATTTGTATTTTGGATGAAAATTGACATTTGACACAGATCGATACAGTCATTGTTCTCAGAGAAAATGTAATGCTAGCGTTCTCGATGTTGGAAGACATCTGTTACTTCGTTACCTGAATCAGTTGCACAAAAGGACATCGTTGCTGACTTTTTTTTACTGTCAATGGGAACAAATTGTAATACAATTTACAATTATCAAAAACAATTAGGTCTCATGTGCCAAGAAGATTATTTTTCTTCTAATTTGTAATAATGCATGAAATATCAGATATCAATGCCACAATGGTTAATACAATCACTAAACCCAATATTATCTGCTAACACAAAGACAAACACAGCGAGTCCTTTTTGAATGGCAAATCATATCTTAAAATCAGATTCTGCCACATTAGGGCAAGACACATCTAATACAAATACCTACCGCTCAGCGCTGTCGTAGCGACTACAGGTGGGGTTGGTGGCTGGAGCCTCATGTCCCCCCACGGCGTAGAGAAAGCCGTTACAGGTGGCCACGCCCACCCCTCCCCGCCGTTTGGCCATGGGGGTGCAGTGTGTCCACTTGTTGGTGTGGGGGTCAAAACACTCCACGGACTTGAGACAGGAGCTACCATCGCGCCCTCCAACTGCGTACAGTCTGAAAGGGATAAGAACAAGCAGGTGAAGGTTAGAAAGTTGTCGTTTATTTGTTCTTGAAGAGAAAAATAAAAAGAGTATTCTTTGGCGCAGATCCTTTGTGCTTTGTGCTATAGATAATCAATCAATCAATCAATATGAGGTTTATATATCGCGCGTATTCCGTGGGTACAGTTCTAAGCGCAGGGATTTATTTTTATTTTCAAAATTTTTTTTATGCAATTTATATCGCGCACATATTCAAGGCGCAGGGATTTATTTATGCCGTGTGAGATGGAATTTTTTTATACAATACATCACGCATTCACATCGGCCAGCAGATCGCAGTCATTTCGGCGCATATCCTACTTTTCACGGCCTATTATTCCAAGTCACACGGGTATTTTGGTGGACATTTTTATCTATGCCTATACAATTTTGCCAGGAAAGACCCTTTTGTCAATCGTGGGATCTTTAACGTGCACACCCCAATGTGGTGTACACGAAGGGACCTCGGTTTTTCGTCTCATCCGAAAGACTAGCACTTGAACCCACCACCTAGGTTAGATAATGAGAAGCATTTCACCATTCATCGGCATAGCGAAGTCTCCAAAGACTATGCTTGATGCGCCCCATCACATTTCAGTCGGTGGATTCACGGCAACGTAAGCATTTACAGAAATGCTAAACACTGGAGAGAAAAAAAAAAGAATTCTAACATGCAACTTTTTTTTTTAATGTTCCAGGTGAATAACAACATAAAATGCAAGCCTACTTGCCTCTGTTTACTTTTCATTGCCTTTTTTTAAAAAAAAAACCCACCCACAACAAACAAACAACAAGGAGAACCTCAGTTAAAAGGAAGTAAATCAATATCCTCAGAGAGAATGAGATAAAAAGAGAGAGCATCTGGCCAGGCTCACTGGTGGCTTTTACAAAATTAGTAGAAGAAGCGAACAAGAAGAAGAAGACAAACTTAACCCTTACACTGGTGCAATTCTGTAACACGTTACATAGCTACTGGTGAATTAACAGAGAGAAAAATAAAGAAAAAATGGTCATATAGGTTTTCGCATCCATGGGAGGTAATCGGAACCGACCAAACCGACTGAGCCTGTAGCGCGACACATGTGGTGACAACCAGGTGACAGTATACGTGCAGTAGCGCGACACATGTGGTGACAAGCAGGTGACAGTATACGTAAAGTAGCGCGACATGTGGTGACAACCAGGTGACAGTATACGTAAAGTAGCGCGACATGTGGTGACAACCAGGTGACAGTATACGTAAAGTAGCGCGACATATGTGATGACAACCAGGTGACAGTATACGTAAGGTAGCGCGACATATGTGATGACAACCAGGTGACAGTATACGTAAAGTAGCGCGACATGTGGTGACAAGCAGGTGACAGTATACGTAAAGTAGCGCGACACATGTGGTGACAACCAGCCTAAGGGTTAAAGCATCAGAAAGAAAACCCCCACAGTACACAGAGAGCACTCAGGCTGGTTGGTATCTGGTTGGTATCTGACCAAACGGAGGGAGGATCTTATTTAATGCAAAAGCGTGGCCAGATCTGAGACGGTGATGTAAACTATTTTGACAAGAAGTAGAACTCACTTTCCATGCAGGGAGGCAACCCCCACAGTGCTGCGTGCGGTGGACATGGGGGCCACGTAGCTCCACTGTCGGGCCTGGGGGTCCCAGCGCTCCACTGTGTTCAGGTAGGACCAGCCGTCGTGACCCCCCACTGCGTACATTGGTCCCTCCAGCACCCCCACACCTGTGGAACATGTGACAACCACTTTGTTAAGCATTGTTAGACACAGACTGCACTGGAGGTCGTTTTATTCTGAGCTAGTACTGCTTCTGGTCTAGCTTCAATCATAGAAAGTGAAAATGCGTAACCAATATCTGTGATACAAAGAGTTCAAACCTCTCTGCTTGATGCAGGGATCACAAAACTTTTTATTCTCCAAGCTGCATTTTCATACCTTCACAAACTTGCAGACATCATCAGGATATTCAGAAAGTATTCACTAAAAAAGCCAGTTTTTTGTCGTTGTAAAAGACAACAACAATTCTGAACACTGTACAATGTATTTCTGGGTTTTCTTGAACCAATTCAAGGTCTGAGAATCATAAACTGTGCGACAACACATGCACACACACACTCACACAGACGCACAGGAGACAGACCTGCAAACACACACAGACACACACACGTGAAAAGTTTCAAAACCTACCAAGACCATGTCTGTGTGTTGACATGGGTGGCATGAGTGTCCACGTCTTTTTCTTGGGGTCGTAGCACTCCACGGTATTGAGCGTCTTAAGGCCGTCACGGCCGCCCACCACGTAGAGACGATCCTCCAGCACAGCCACGCCAAACTGCAAGCGTCGCCCGCTCATGTTGGCCACCTGGGTCCACGTGTTGGTTCGAAGCTCATATTTTTCTATGCTGGTGGCCCCTGAATAAGAAATGATGATTTGATTTTAATTGTTGATGTTAGAAGTAACTGTCTGAACTGGAATTACAGTAGAACCCCTTTTTAAGACACTCCCCCCCCCCCCACATAAGACTTCCTCCCTTTTAAGACCTTGCTCATAACCTCTGTAAATTTCTCTCCATTTTAAGACTCCCTCCTTTTTAAGACCTAATTTTCTCAGAAATTTGGAGGTCTTAAACAGGGTGTTCCACAGTACCGTCATGGCCAATGTCATCGGAAGGTTCAAATGTGTCCAAGAAAAATGTCAACACATACTCCCGAATTCTTTATGAGAATGTGTCCACATTGTCATTACTTTATTGTCCTATTTTTGCTGGGAAATTCAGATCCCTTCCTCCCAGTTGAAAGAGTTGTGCAAACCAGGTGTAATTAGCTATTTGTACGTCTTGCAGAATGATTGAGGTCTTTATCATGCCACAGTGGTACGTGGCAATGTGGTACGAAATGGATAGTCATCATATAAAGTTGACCCGTGTCCGGCCTGGCCCAGATTCGAACCCTTGGCTCGTGGATCACAAGTTCAGTGTTCTACCTCCTGCACTACCGGGCCCTCTGCCAAACAAAAACATCCCCTGGAACCCCCCTTTTCAGACAATCCAGTTTAAGACTCCCTCCCTTTCAAGACCGTGTTTTCTCTGACATTCTGTTGATAACCTGTGTAAATCTACCCCCATTTTAAGACCTGGTTTTCTCTGACATTCTGTTGATAACCTGTGTAAATCTACCCCCATTTTAAGACCGTGTTTTCTCTGACATTCTGTTGATAACCTCTGTAAATCTACCCCCATTTTAAGACCTGGTTTTCTCTGACATTCTGTTCATAACCTGTGTAAATCTACCCCCATTTTAAGACCTGGTTTTCTCTGACATTCTGTTCATAACCTGTGTAAATCTACCCCCATTTTAAGACCTGGTTTTCTCTGACATTATGTTGATAACCTGTGTAAATCTACCCCCATTTTAAGACCTGGTTTTCTCTGACATTCTGTTGATAACCTGTGTAAATCTACCCCCATTTTAAGACCGTGTTTTCTCTGACATTCTGTTGATAACCTCTGTAAATCTACCCCCATTTTAAGACCTGGTTTTCTCTGACATTCTGTTCATAACCTGTGTAAATCTACCCCCATTTTAAGACCTGGTTTTCTCTGACATTCTGTTCATAACCTGTGTAAATCTACCCCCATTTTAAGACCTGGTTTTCTCTGACATTATGTTGATAACCTGTGTAAATCTACCCCCATTTTAAGACCTGGTTTTCTCTGACATTCTGTTCATAACCTGTGTAAATCTACCCCCATTTTAAGACCTGGTTTTCTCTGACATTCTGTTCATAACCTGTGTAAATCTACCCCCATTTTAAGACCTGGTTTTCTCTGACATTCTGTTGATAACCTCTGTAAATTTACCCCCATTTTAAGACCTTTCTTTCTTTATTTGGTGTTTAACGTCGTTTTCAACCACGAAGGTTATATCGCGACGGGGAAAGGGGGGAGATGGGATAGAGCCACTTGTTAATTGTTTCTTGTTCACAAAAGCACAAATCAAAAATTTGCTCCAGGGGCCTGCAACGCAGTACAATATATGACCTTACTGGGAGAATGCAAGTTTCCAGTACAAAGGACTTAACATTTCTTACATACTGCTTGACTAAAATCTTTACAAACATTGACTATATTCTATACAAGAAACACTTAACAAGGGTAAAAGGAGAAACAGAATCCGTTAGTCGCCTCTTACGACATGCTGGGGAGCATCGGGTAAATTCTTCCCCCTAACCCGCGGTTTTTTTTTAAGACCTGGTTTTCTCAGATTGTTGGAGGTCTTAAACGCATTGGTGGGACTGAAAAATGTCATGAAACCTGAAGAATTTTAAGGGGTCTTGGGGCCCCCAGACGCTGAAGGATTTGTATAATTAACAACCAAAACAACGTCACCACAGACATTACGAATCCGGATTTCCGGCATATACCTGAAGAATCCCCCCCCCCCCCCCCATGTAAATACCCGTGTGACCTGGAATAACAGGCCATGAAAGGTGGATACAGCGCCTATAGGCTGTCGATCTACTGGCCAATGTGAATGCGTGATATATTGTGTAAAAAATTCCATCTCACACGGCATTAATAGGTAACATGCGCCTTGAGTCGCCTTGTGTGGTGAGATACGTGCGCGATATAAATCCTCGTAAATCAAATAAATAAAAAATAAAATAAATGAGAGGTTCCACTGCACAAACATTTTTCGGCTTTGTTTTTCTCTCCCAAACCCACCTTTGGTGCAGTCCATGCCACCGACAGCGTACAGCACGCCCACGGTGGACTTGCGAGGTTTGGTGCGCGGACTCTGGAAGGATGATCGTCGCTCCGGTAACAGGTGATACTTCAGAGCCTCCATTATAAGCTGCTGGCATTCTCGCTCGTCGCGGAATAAACAGTTGGTCTCTACTTGGTCGGCTATATACTGAAATCAGATGAAAAGAGAATGTTGAGATTTGATGAGGTTGGGCTGGAGGGAGAGTCTTGTTGGGGTACAGTTGGAGTGTGTGAAAATGAGTAAATATCAGCAAAAGTGAATGAATGACAGAAAGCAAGTGTTAGAGAGAGAGAGAGAGAGAGAGAGAGAGAGAGAGAGAGAGAGAGAGAGAGAGAGAGAGAGAGAGAGAGAGAGGAAGGGAGGGAGAGAGCGAGAGAGAGAGAGAGAGGAAGGGAGGGAGAGAGAGAGAGAGAGGAAGGGAGGGAGAGAGAGAGAGAGAGAGAGAGAGGAAGGGAGAGAGAGAGAGAGGGGAAGTGAGGGAGAGAGAGAGAGAGAGGAAGGGAGAGAGAGAGAGAGAGAGAGAGAGAGAGAGAGAGAGGAAGGGAGAGAGAGAGAGAGAGAGAGAGGAAGGGAGAGAGAGAGAGAGAGGAAGGGAGGGAGAGAGAGAGAGAGAGAGAGAGAAAGAGAGAGAGAGAGAGAATTGAATTGAATTGAATTGAATTGAAATTTATTTTACGAGGGTGACAGAATAAGCAATCTATACATGCTTCTTTTCATCCGGCCCTCACCCATTGAGGGGTAACAAACAAGAAGAAATAAAACATAAGTTTAACAATAGTACAAATGACATATTTACCATAATTAACATGTCAAGCAACCAATAAGACATTTTAAGATGCATTAGGATTCTTTAGCAATGCTTGAAAATTATATATAACAAAGAAATATGTGTTTGTATAAAAAAACATAAAAAAAACACTTGTTTTATATTTTATCATGTTTTTCAATATAATCAGAGAGTACAGTTATATTTTGCCAGCTGCTTGATAATAGTTTTTATAAGTTTTGTAAAAGAAACAGCATGTAATATTCCTTGAATGATGTTTCATGAATTCGTAATTTAATTATATTTGGAATGGCGTTCCACATAATTGCTCCAGAATATGATAGACTCGACTTGTACAGGTCAATTCTTGGAGTTGGTGTAATTAATTTGTTACATTTTCTATAATGATTTATTTTGAAATTTGAGGCAATGAGTGTAGGGGCATTCCCTGACATAATTCTATGCATCATCACACCCTTGTTATATGTAAATCTATCTTTGATAGGAAGAATTTGCAATCGTTTATAATCAGTCATGGAAAGAGATGTATTTTTTAAAATAATTAATTTAACAGCTCTTCTATGTAAACTGCCCAAGTGTTTCAAAGTATTTGCACTTGCAGAGTCCCACACTGTGGACGCATAGTCAATAGCTGACTGAATATGTGCCTGAAAAAACAGTTTTCTTGTGCAAAGGTCTAGAAAGTGTTTGATTTTTGATAACTGAAATATTTTCTTGGATGTGTTTTTACAAAGTGTATCTGCATGTTTTGACCAAGACAGGTTATTGTCAATAATTATTCCCAAGACTTTATGGCTATCAACTTCGGTAATATCTTGATTTCGTATTAGCAATGTCGGAAATTTAGATGTTAGGTTTTGTCTTTTTTGCCTCGTGGTAAGTAGCATGCATTTAGTTTTATTTGGATTCAGTGACATATGGTTTAGTTCTGACCATTCAAGTAATCGTTCAATGTTTTCTTAGAGGATATTTGCTAGTTTATTAAGATCTTGGTGACGAGAATGAATTGTAGTATCATCTGCAAATAGTTCACACATGCATTTTACAAATAGAGGTAGGTCGTTTATATATATAGAAAATAGTAATGGACCAAGAATAGAACCTTGTGGTACTCCAAATCTTACTGTTTGCTTACAAGAGTATGATTGTTTCAGATAAGTACTTTGCTGTCTGTCTGACAGGAAAGATGTTAAAATGTTTATGGAATCTGTTGCAATTCCATAAATCTCAAGCTTTTTGATAAGGAGTTTATGGTCAATTAGGTCAAAAGCTTTAGCAAAGTCAACAAATAGAGCAGCACAGAACTGATTATTATTAATGTTTGTCAGCCATTGGTCTACTAAACTAATAAGCGCTGTTTGACATGAGTGTTTTTGCCTAAAACCTGATTGATTATCATGGATCAATTTATTGTTCTCAAAGTGAGAAAGGATGTGTTTATTGATATGTTTTTCAAGAGGCTTTGAAAGGATTGATAGAATTGATATTGGTCTATAATTTGAAGGATTTGTAGTATCTCCTGATTTAAAGAGAGGAATCACTTTAGCCTGTTTGAATTGTTTAGGAAAATAGCTTTTGTCAAAACAAAGGTTATAGATAAATGTCAATGTATCTGTGATAACTGGAGCTGCCATTTTTATAATTTTTGCATCCAGACCATCTATGTCACGTGTTCCGGTTTGTTTTAGATGCTGAAGATCCTCCCAAAACGGCGTATGGCTGCCTAAATGGCGGGGTAAAAAACGGTCATACACGTACAATTCCACTCGTGCAAAAAACACGAGTGTACGTGGGAGTTTCAGCCCACGAACGCAGAAGAAGAAGAAGAAGAAGATGCTGAAGATGAGAGTAAACATCCAGTATAGTCATTGGTGGCAGTGTATGCTGAAAATGTATCTGTTTTGAATTGCAGTATTCCTTTAAATGTTCTAAATTATTTGACTGTGTCCGATCACAAGAAATTACTTTATCAGCAATTTTTGAGAAATGGTCATTGAGTGTATCTGCAGAAATGTCAATTATTTGTGAAGATTTTGTTGAAGTTTCTTTTTAGAGAGAAAGAGAGATTTTGTTGAAGTTTCTTTTTAGAGAGAAAGGGAGAGAGAGAGAGAGAGGAAGGGAGGGAGAGAGGTGCTGTAAGGGTCTGTCCAACTGGCCATGTTTGTGTGAATGCAAACGATAAATATTTTGCATACATTATTTGAATACCTTTTTCAACTGTGTGTTAACCCATATCTTCAAAACTACACACACAAAACACATGCACTTACACACAAAAACCAACAACACTTGAACCTGACATTTCAAAGCCACAACAAAGCCAAGACCTGAAAAACAAAATCCTTCTCTCACAAAGTCTCCAGCCTTCATTTCTACAATTCCACCCAGGCAATTATTGCGAGTCCCTGCCACCAGGGGCACTTCATTTTTACAATTCCACCCAGGCAATTATTGCGAGTCCCAGGGGCACTTCATTTCCCCCTGTCCCCGGGGTCATCATCAGTCCCAACACTTCATTCCCACTTTGCCCCCCAAGACATAATCTAGTGGAGAGGAAATAGAGGGTGCTGTCAAGTGGTCATCAGCCTGTGCCCTGCTGTCTGGTCAATTCTCTCTTCTGCCTCTTGACACTGACTGGTCAAGTTAGCATCTTGACAGGGACATCTGAGGAGGAGGATGGGATAGAGAGGAGTAAACACTAAAGTGCCGTGTCGTCTGCAAAGGGTCAAATGAAGTGCAGCAGCAAATATATTTAGTCTTGGAAGATTTTCTTTTTCTTCTACATTTTGTTGGAGCTCAACTCCCACAGGCACTCGATTTTTACACGAGTGGGCTTTTATGTTTGTTTGTTTGTTTGTTTGTTTGTTTATTTGTTGCTTAACGTCCAGCCGACTACGTAGAGCCATATCAGGACGAGGAAGGGGGGGGATGAAGGGGGCCACTTGTCAAGCGATTCCTGTTTACAAATGCACTAACCCATTACTTGTGTCCCAGCAGGCTTTAGTAAAACTAAATTAATACCTACTGGAAGATTACCAGTTTCCAGTATGTTAAAATAGGCTTAACCTATCTACTGCTGGACTTACATCAGAACACTAACAGATTAAACTATACATGAATCGCGAGACAAGCGGCAAGAGAAGAGATTTTTGGAAAAAATACAGGTGAATGAGCAAGAAGGCAGAAAAAAGAAAAGAATTCATGAAGAAAAAGAGAGCATGACAGGAAAGAGGAACCAAAAATCTATCTAACAGCAAACTAGAAAGCTCCTGCGGTTCCAAAAACAGGAGGGGCCTTTAATTTCATAACCGCAGTGCCCCACTGCGGGAGGGCTTTTATGTACATGTGTATGCTTTTACAGGGAACAGGGAACACTAAGTGTTTATTTAAAGTGCTCTTGAAAGTAAAACCATGCCGACCATGTCTGCATAGATTATAAATATCAATAATTTAAACACAAGAGTGCTTTGTTCCTTTCTGAAAGCAAGTCCTAACAAGTCACGTAACGCGAAAATTAGTACATTTAGTCAAGCTGTGGAACTCACAAAATGAAACTGAACGCACTGCATTTTGTCACAATGACCGTAGTCCACCGCTCATGCTGAAGGCAGTGAAATTGACGAGCCTGTTTAGTGCGGTAGTGGTTGTGCTGAGCTGCATAGCACGCTTTTCTGTATCTCTCTTCGTTTTAACTTTCTGAGCGTGTTTTTAATCTAAACATATCATATCTATATGTTTTTGGAATCAGGAACCGACAAGGAATAAGATGACATTGTTTTTAAATCAATTTCGGAAATTTAATTTTAATCATAATTTTAATTGTTTTTAATTTTCAGAGCTTGTTTTTAATCCGAATATAACATATTTATATGTTTTTGGAATCAGAAAATGATGAAGAATAAGATGAACGTAATTTTGGATCGTTTAAAAAAAAAATTTTAATTACAATTTTCAGATTTTTAGTGACCAAAGTCATTAATTAATTTTTAAGCCTCCAAGCTGAAATGCAATACCAAAGTCCGGCCTTCGTCAAAGATTGCTTGGCCAAAATGTCAATCAATTGTATTGAAAAATGAGGGTGTGACAGTGCCGCCTCAACTTTTACAAAAAGCGTCATCAAAGACATTTATCAAAAAAATGAAAAAAAACGTCTGGGGATATCATACCCAGGAACTCTCATGTCAAATTTCATAAAGATTGGTCCAGTAGTTTGGTCTGAATCGCTCTACACACACACACAGACACACACACACACACACACACACACACAGACAGACACACACACATACACCACGACCCTCGTCTCGATTCCCCCTCTATGTTAAAACATTTAGTCAAAACTTGACTAAATGTAAAAAAGGATCCTTACTAAACCATTCTGCTTCACACACAAAAAGCCAATTTCTGCATTATTTAGTCTGTGAATAACCATCAATACTTTCAACGCCTGACGTACACTCATACTTCTTGTGTCTGGAAGGACTGCAGTCACGCTTCACATCTTCTGATTTACTGTCTGCTTCACTGCCACGTCTACCTAATGACAGCAGTCCTTAAAGCCTTGTAAGGCCACAAAAAAAAAAATAGCCTGTTTACGGTAACCCGACCGACCCTATTTTTTTCGCGCGACCCTAGACTTTTTTTTGGCATTTGGGAAAAAAAAAAAAAAAAAAAAAAAAAAGGTTTTTTTTTTGCAAAATAACGTAAAAATGTTTTTTTGGAAAAAAAATTTTTTAAAAAATAAAATAAATCCCGACCTACCGACCCTATTTTTTTGGCCTATGTTACCGTAAACAGACCCTTTTTTTTTTTTTGGCCTAACCTGTGCATAATAAACAGTCTACACTAATTCAGTAATTGCTTTCTGTCTCTCAGGAAATTTTGGTTATTGCAGCACTGAACCAGAAAGGTTATACAAACAAAACCCAGGAGTTGTGTTGGTTTCTTTTCTTTTCTTATTTTAAAGATGCAAGTATTTTGTTTCTTTGCAAGTTTATTGCTTTGCTTTGTATCATGTTGTTTGTGAGTGTGTGTGTGTGTGTGTGTGTGTGTGTGTGTGTGTGTGTGTGTGTGTGTGTGTGTGTGTACGCATGCGTGCGTGCGTGCGTGTGCATGTGACTTTGTATGTGCATTTGTGTGTGATTCAGTCATGTGCAGCTGTGAAATAAGACAACGCTCGAGACCCCTCCCTCCCTTGTCCCAATGTCTTTACTGCTCTCTCTCCCTTTCATTGCTCATTGTAGAGTGTATATGATCTCTGTGGGCACATTAACACAAGTCCTCGTGAGTGTGCACTCCCGCTTGAGCTGCCACACAATTACAAAAGTACACTGCGCTGTATGGCTGCTCCTATCTGTGTCAATCGGCATGGTTGAACGACTATCCAAATATTGTTTTTATTGCTCACTTGATTCAGCCAAGCACCCAGCAACCCCACATTCATTAGGCACTAACTTTCCAGCTGGCTGGAGACACAGGCACTAACTTTCCAGCTGGCTGGAGACACAGGCACTTCACGCCACACACCCATTGTTCAACTGAGGTTCCACATCAGGTGTCTAGCTTAAAATAGGCTGTGTGAGTTAAACTAAGCAGGAAAGTTTAAACATTCTAGTGGATTAGAATTATGCATTGAGATTGTAGTGAACTGGATGACCTGCTGGTGAGTACAGTGGTACTCCCCTTTTAACCACCCCCCCCCCCCCCCCATCCCTTTTTATTTTTAGTCAAGTTTTGACTAAATATTTTAACAGCGAGGGGGAATCGATGTATGTGCGTGTGTGTGTGCGTGCGTGTGTGCGTGTGTGTGTGTGTGTGGTGTAGAGCGATTCAGACTAAACTACTGGACCGATCTTTATGAAATTTGACATGAGAGTTCCTGGGTATGAAATCCCCGAACGTTTTTTTCATTTTTTTGATAAATGTCTTTGATGACGTCATATCCGGCTTTTCGTGAAAGTTGAGGCGGCACTGTCACGCCCTCATTTTTCAACCAAATTGGTTGAAATTTTGGTCAAGTAATCTTCGACGAAGCCCGGGGTTCGGTATTGCATTTCAGCTTGGTGGCTTAAAAATTAATTAATGACTTTGGTCATTAAAAATCTGAAAATTGTAAAAAAAATAAAAATTTATAAAACGATCCAAATTTACGTTTATCTTATTCTCCATCATTTGCTGATTCCAAAAACATATAAATATGTTATATTCGGATTAAAAACAAGCTCTGAAAATTAAATATATAAAAATTATTATCAAAATTTATTTTTCGAAATCAATTTAAAAACACTTTCATCTTATTCCTTGTCGGTTCCTGATTCCAAAAATATATAGATATATGTTTGGATTAAAAACACGCTCAGAAAGTTAAAACGAAGAGAGGTACAGAAAAGCGTGCTATCCTTCTCAGCGCAACGAATACCCCGCTCTTCTTGTCAATTCCACGGGCACTGCCTTTGCCACGGGCGGTGGAGTGACGATGCTACGAGTATACGGTCTTGCTGCGTTGCGTTGCGTTGCGTTCAGTTTCATTCTGTGAGTTCGACAGCTACTTGACTAAATATTGTATTTTCGCCTTACGCGACTTGTTTTCTTCTTCTTCTTCTTCTGCGTTCGTGGGCTGAAACTCCCACGTACACTCGTGTTTTTTGCACGAGTGGAATTTTACGTGTATGACCGTTTTTACCCCGCCATTTAGGCAGCCATACGCCGTTTTCGGAGGAAGCATGCTGGGTATTTTTGTGTTTCTATAACCCACCGAACTCTGACATGGATTACAGGATCTTTTTTGTGCGCACTTGGTCTCGTGCTTGCGTGTACACACGGGGGTGTTCGGACACCGAGGAGAGTCTGCACACAAAGTTGACTCTGAGAAATAAATCTCTCGTCGAACATGGGGACGAACTCACGCTGACAGCGGCCAAATGGATACAAATCCAGCGCGCTACCGACTGAGCTACATCCCCGCCCCTATACCTTTTAAGACCCCATTTTCGTCAGACTAGCAAAACTCCTCTCTTATAACACCTTCCTCTTTTTCTCTCTATGAAAGTCGGAAAGTTTACCTCAGCGTTTCGATACTCTTGTCTCTTTATATCAGGTATTCCAAATCTAATTTTTTAGAATTCTAAATCTAATTTTTTAGAATATGTTTCTGTTGCATTTCATTATCTGTTCACACTAAGGGCTTTGAACCAGAGATCTGTGACCATGTATTACCCCAGGTGTTTTAATAAAATGTTTGATAAATAATGCTTTCTTCAATTTGATTCTTAATTTTGAAATGTTCCCAGTCAACCTGTTTCAGATTCTTTAAGTTTTCAGAGGGGCACAAGCGGTGACAGGATTTTAAGGTCAAAGCCAGCATGTATATTTCCACACTTCATATAAAACACATTTTTGAACTTGAGAACAGCTGGGAATGAAAGAGGGGAAGGCAAAGAAACAGCTAGAGGCGAGACACGGAGGCGAGCATAAGAGGCAGGGCAAGAGCTGGACAGAGACAGAAAGAACAGTCCAGAGCAGAGTGCGATGAAGAAACATTGTCAATGGCCTAAGCTCCGCGGAGCGCAAATGAGGGCCTAAGTTAGTAAGTACAGCGGGGAAACAATAACACAAAACAGCCACTGACCTGAGGTCCCCCCGCGGGTTAGGGGGAAGAATTTACCCGATGCTCCCCAGCATGTCGTAAGAGGCGACTAACGGATTCTGTTTCTCCTTTTACCCTTGTTAAGTGTTTCTTGTATAGAATATAGTCAATGTTTGTAAAGATTTTAGTCAAGCAGTATGTAAGAAATGTTAAGTCCTTTGTACTGGAAACTTGCATTCTCCCAGTAAAGTAATATATTGTACTATGTTGCAAGCCCCTGGAGCAAATTTTTGATTAGTGCTTTTGTGAACAAGAAACATTTGACAAGTGGCTCTATCCCATCTCCCCCGTTCCCTCCGTCGCGATATAACCTTGAATGGTTGAAAACGACGTTAAACACCAAATAAAGAAAGAAACTGACCTGAGGAGCCATGAGCGGCAGCTTGATGTGAGCCAGAAGACGGGGCAGGTACTTGCGCCGCACGGTCAGGTCGTGCTTGGCCCACTTGACCAGGGCCTCGAAGATGGTCTCCTCGTTGGGCACGTTGAGGTCATCACTGGCCAGAAGCTTGCACACCTCGTCGCAAGGCAGCATCAAGAACTCGGCATTGTGCATCACCTCCACAAACATTTCCTAGGAGAGCCAGAGAACACAGCTCAGATACATGTACAAGCTCAGGTATTTCATAATGTTTACAGAAAAAGCAGCGCCCATAGATATGCTTTTACTCGTTTTCATTCATAGTTGAGGTCTTACACTATGAAACGAGTTCCAAAAATGATTGAGGATATGCAGTGCAAGAGATTTATAAGGTTAAGAAGAAAAAGCCAGAAGCACCAGCCAGCAGAAGGCTGAAACATTTATGGAAACTGAATTTAAAGCTCTTGAATGAGTATCTCACTCAAAACTTGAGCCTAAACATTTTTTAGGACCATAAGCATCCGCAAATTTGACACAAGAGCAAGGGTTTTGAAGCTCAATAATTACTCAATCTTTTTCAAAGAGAATGTTCCAATTTAATAGCTCCATAAAAACATGAAATGTTCATCAAAGTTTTCAGAAAGCCGTTTTCATCAATGTTTTCAAAGCTTAACAACACTGAAGTAAAACAACAAAGTGCACGAGTCCCGGACTCACCATGACGTAGTTGTTGGCAACCTTGTACAGGTCGGTGCAGCCCTGAGCGTCTGCAAATTGCCGGATGCCAATGCAGTTGGACGGGTGGAGCTGCTTCATGAGGAAGCTGCAACATGCCTCCACCACCTCGGACAGCTGCAGCAGACAGGCTGTGGACAGCAGGCACTCCACTGTCTCTTCCTTCAGCTCTATGCGACCTGCAGCAGTATGAAAATAAATAATAAATTAATAAACAAAATAGTAATAAAACGTGTAGAAATATGAAAAATAACTATTGTTTTGTTTTATAACACTTGGAAAAACCTGGCTGCCTTAGCAATTGAGTAATCAACCAATGAGTAAGTCCTTCATACATTCAATCAATCAATCAATCAGTCAGTCAGTCAGTCAGTCAGGCAGGCAGGCAGTCAGTCAATCAGTATCCTTCAACATCTGAACATTCATCCTCTAACTTCTAAACAATTAAGTTCTGCCAAACATCCTGCAAGATACCTAACCAGAAAGGACTGCCAACACCCTTGTAACCCTAATTCTAAAGAAAAAACAATAAGCACAATGCATTGCAATTATACAACGTATATGAACAACTCCTCAATCAAAAATTATCTGCTATCTCGATCAGGTAAATCTCATTAATCACACAGTGGTAGTGTAGTTGTGCAAGACATAAAACAAGCAATAATACAAGCAGCAAGATGGCAATTTTAAATCACTCAGAATATTAGAATCCCATTGTCTTTAATCTGAGAATACTTCTTGAACAGAAACAGGGTGGCCGAGTGGTAAAGTGCACTTTCCTCGGAAGCGAGAGGTTGCAAGAGGTTGCGAGTTCGACCCTGGGTCGGGGCGTAAGCAATTTTCTTCCCCCTTTCCTAGCCCAGGTGGTGGGTTCAAGTGCTAGTCTTTCGGATGAGACGAAAAACCGAGGTCTCTTCATGTACACTACATTGGGGTGTGCACGTTAAAGATCCCACGATTGACAAAAGGGTCTTTCCTGGCAAAAATGTATGGGCATAGATAAAAAATGTCCACCAAATACCCGTGTGACTTGGAATAATAGGCCGTGAAAAGTAAATATTCGCTGTAATGGCTTGAGATTTACTGGCCCATGTGAATGTGTGATATATTGTGTAAAAAATTCTATCTCACACGGCAGAAATTAATATGAAAAGCGCTTATATATATATAAACAGAAAAAAGCCTCTAAATGTACAAGAGGCAGAGACGGAAACAGGGGAACCCACTTAAGTCTATTCCACTTACATCAGAAGGGAAACAAAAGAACTACTGTCTAATCCACAAGAGGAGACTTCCTGCTGAACCCACACATTTGACTATAGACTTACAGCAGACCATGTGATTTGTACCACTGTACCACCACATCACAGGGTTGTGTTGTCTCCTAAATATCAATCAAGCCTGTAGTAATGACCCTATTTTCTTCCCTGTCTCCCATAATTGTAGCAATTACAGCGTCTGCCCTTTATACATCTGGGACAGTGGGGACACAGAATTTTATTGTTCACACTCAAGTGTCTGGGGTTGTCAGGCACATGTGGAAACACTATCTGAGTGTTCTATTGGGACAAGCTCATTCTGACATTCATCAGCCGTTTACTTTCCAATTAATTGTACATCAATGCCTCGTTTTTTAGAATCTTTGAATTGATTACACATGATTTCTTCTTCTTCTCGTTCGCTGTTTGATCGTCAGTCCGGACTGCAGGGCGAAACGACTGCTGTCCTCTCTCACACATGATTTAAAGTGGATGTTTTAAACTTTTACATGTACTGACATGCAGGTACATGGCAGCACTTTCTTTTGTTAGAATCTGTATGCATTGCAACTGATTTCAACTGAAAGTTTTTTAAACTTTAAATGCAATTTACATGTGAATGGAAACATTTTCCATAGAGCAAAAAGAAAGAGGAATCATTTGTATACAAAGTTACATAAAGTTGAAGTACTGAATTTGAAGAGTCGGCTTTAAGTGATGAGGACAGTAACCAAGCAGATTTATTAAGATCAGAGTTGTATTTGGCAGTCACATAACTGCACTTTAAAACACACACAAGACAAAGAGACAAAGAGCAGACAAATAAAGAGACAGACATATACCTTACACACTTACACATGTATAGTATCGGGGGCACGTTTCTACATAACCCACATTACTTTGGTTATAAATCATTATTTTTCAAAAACCCAACAGAAAATTATATGCTCCTGTTGTTGTTTTCAGTGTATACATGTACCATAAAAATAAATGACATTAACATGTATCATCAAATACAAGTCAGTGTTTTATACACTCCGGGTGTAAAACGACATTGGTGGAAAATAGCGTGGGTTCAGGTTTCTATGTCCCAAAATGGGGTTGCAATATAGACCTTTTCAGTATCTGAGCAGCTCTCGCGAAATATCTGCGAGACACGCTCAGTGTATTATGCTTTGACCGTCGCGAGAACTTCAAACCTCTGCTTTCACAGCTCCCGCGAGATAGTTGTACCACATGCTTTGCTTTGCTTTGAAGTTTGCGTGAGCTTGGAATACCTTGTAGATGTACACACATGCATTCTTGAGATTGAGTGCTTGTAGCAATGACAAGACAGACCCTTTCAGCCTTGGTGAGGGAGGCAAAACTCCCAGCATAGGGGTGTGATGCTAATCAGCAGCAGATGCTGAGTGCCTGATATTTTATGCAGGAGGGCGGCTGCCCCTGATTAAAATGAGACCTGCAGCCCTTCTAAGCACTTCACACCTCTGCTAATTGGCAGTGAGAACAGAATAATTAGCTGTTCACTGAGCATTGCTTAATAGATGCATGCATAACAAATTGAGCACGCAGACATGTACAGGTCTAGAAGCACAATTTTGCACACTGTGACACACACAAACACAAGGTGCATGCACAAAAACACACACGTGCCACCACCACCACCACCACCGCATTCACTGAAGTACGTGCCCCACAATGTTAATACATGTACTTTCAACTCTTGTCACTCACAAACACAAGTGTATTACACTTGGAAACATAAATAAATCCTTGCTAATTTGCATGAAATACAATTTTCAAAGCAAATAGCTAATTAAATTTTCTTTCTTTTTTCATTTTAACTGCATGCAATCGTATTTTCATCAAAATCATGACGAAAGACTCTCTGTTAATGCTACTTCATTAGATGAAGTCTGAACTCAATTCTCTAAAGAAAAATGTATCAACTTTCCAAATCTAAAAAGCAAACAGGTGAATAGCTGTGTGTGTGTAGGGGGGGGGGGGGGGAGGGGGGGCAGAAAAAACCTACACAGAAAGATCCCATTCTTACCCCTGTTTCCATTTAACTCCCTCTTTCTTCCTTTTTTTTCCCCTTTTTTTTGTTTTGTTAAACAGCAATTCTTACAGAACACTGGGAAACCAGAGAGTCAATTACTTTCAGCTGCCACAAAATGTTGTGAGTTGTGCCCCTTTTCCTGTCAACACTGACACACTTTCTCCCGTTACCCTAATTGTTTCCTTGCACCACTCAAAGAAGCTCACCATCTGCCCGATACTTGACACACTTTCTCAACGCTTTTTGTTTCACTTGTTTCTACTTCTGCGACTTTCTCTATATTTCCTTTTTACATTTAGTCAAGTTTTGACTAAATGTTTTAACATAGAGGGGGGAATCGAGACGAGGGTCGTGGTGTACGTGTGTGTGTCTGTCTGTCTGTCTGTCTGTCTGTCTCTGTGTGTGTGTGTGTAGAGCGATTCAGACTAAACTACTGGGCCGATCTTTATGAAATTTGACATGAGAGTTCCTGGGTATGATATCCCCGGACGTTGTTTTCTTTTTTTCGATAAATGTCTTTGATGATGTCATATCCGGCTTTTAGTGAAAATTGAGGCGGCACTGTCACGCTCTCATTGTTTGATACAATTTATTGAAAGTTTGGTCAAGCAATCTTTGACGAAGCCCGGATTGTGGGATTGCATTCCAGCTTGGTAGCTTAATAATTAGTTGATGAGCTTGGTCATTACAAATCTCAAACTTCTAACTAAAATTATTTTTTTATTAAACGATCCAAAAACAATTTCATCTTATTCTTCGTCATTTTCTGATTCCAAAAACATATACATGTGTTATATTATTTGGATCAAAAACAAGCTCTGAAAATTAAAAAATATAAAAATTATGATCAAAATTAAATTTTCGAAATCGTGTTAAAAACTATTTCATCTTATTCCTTGTCGGTTCCTGATTCCAAAAACATATAGATATGATATGTTTGGATTAAAAACACACTCAGAAAGTTAAAACGAAGAGAGGTACAGTAAAGCGTGCTATGAAGCACAGCGCAATCGCTACCGCGCCAAACAGGCTCGTCACTTTCACTGCCTTTGCCATGAGCGGTGGACTGACGATGCTACGAGTATACGGTCTTGCGGCGTTGCATTGCGTTCAGTTTCATTCTGTGAGTTCCACAGCTTGACTAAATGTAGTAATTTCGCCTTACGCGACTTGTTTTAAATGTTGCTAAGGTTTCTTTTATCAGTCATGCACTGCAGCGACTGCAAAACTTTGGTTCCATCCTGTAAGGTTGTTTCATTTATTAGGAGTGTCAGGCATGACTTGGAAGATCGAGAACAGACGTGGAACCATCTGACTGCTAGAATCCTCTCTGTGTGTGTGTGTGTGTGTGTGTGTGTGTGTGTGTGTGTGTGTGTGTGTGTGTGTGTGTGTGTGTGTCTGTGTGTGTGTGTGTGTGTGTGTGTGTGTGTGTGTGTGTGCGTGTGTGTGTGTGTGTGTTAAGGGGTGGTTGAGAATGATGAGGAGGGGTGCAAAAGCTGTTATTACATGAAATATCTGGGGGAAACAACTAGAGCTGTTACATAATTTTCACATTTACAAGTCCAACTCAAATCAGACGGACATGCTCATTCATCTGAAAGTTGGCATGTGCAAATTACATCACAATCAATGCCATTATTAAATGCGAAACATGTAATAAGTGGTGTGTGTGTGTGTGTGTGTGTGTGTGTGTGTGTGTGTGTGTGCGTATGTATGTATGTGTGTGTGTGTGTGTGTGTGTGTGTGTGTGTGTGTGTGCGTATGTATGTATGTGTGTGTGTGTGTGTGTGTGTGTGTGTGTGTGTGTGTGTGTGTGTGTGTGTGTGTGTGTGTGTGTGTGTGTGTGTGTGTGTGTGTGTGTGTGTGTGTGTGTGTGTGTGTGTGTGTGTGTGTGTGTGCACGCAAAAGAGTGTGCATGCACAATCAAGTGTGTATGCACCTCAGCCTAAGAGAAAAAGCCTGAGTGCTCACACCATCCATCAACGGAATGCTAATGTGCATGCATATGACTTTCATCACAAAGGGAAAATCAAGTTTTTATAACCAAGTGCTATTACACCACCAACAGAGGAAAATGAGCTCAGGATGTTTTTTGTTGATGTATTGAACCAGCCAACAGTAGGCCATAAAATATGATGCTAATCAGGCAGGGGAAATAAACCAGCCCAGGCACAGCTATGAGTCATAGCCATGAAATAACTGTTGACAGTAATTGTGAGTTATGACTCTATGAGTGCCGTTATGCATATTCAACCATAATTAGCACTGGTGATCAATTGTTTCATACAGACTATTTTTCTTGTCTCTTGCAAAGTTATAATTACACTCTGAGCTGAAATGTCTGCAAAAGGACAAGGTAAACCTTCTTGCCTCTGGGGAATTATAAACCTGCTTCAATTGTCATCTATAAATTAATAGGAAAAGATACACATAATGTCCTTGACTGTAGACTCTAGGTACAGTAGCTATCCCTCACGTAATGCACTTGAGTAAACCAGTGATGGCGCTAATATTTTTTCAAACTGGTACACAAACTTTTATGATGAAAACTATCCAGAAAAAAAAGGTAGGCTGGTCATTGGAACCAGTAAGAGTCCAACTCAGAGTACTGGTTTTGTTGTTTTACCAGCAAAATAACGGTAGTTCTAAAAATCAACCGGTAGGTTATACCGGCAGCCAATTATTTTCCTGTATTTTCCTCATTTCAACCGGTACAATACCGGTAATTACCGGTTAACGCCAATACTGGTAAACTGTCCTCAATTGAACTCGAACACATATCAAACGCTGAAGAAGAAGAAGAAGAACTCTAACATTAATACTCAATACAGCCAATTTACTCCTCTTTTATGGATAATGTTCCAGGGGCATAACTCTCATCCTGCAGTGTAAACTTACGTCAAGTTGAATGATCATTTCCTTCTGTGATTGAAAGTGGACTCACTGGGTTGACAACACACTGTTCTTAGACCTCATCTACTTTCACAAAAAATGAAGAAAAGCAAATGCTCATATGACTCACCTTTTGTCATAGTAACATGAGTCTGGATCCAGATTCACAGGTTTCATCACAACTGGCACTACACACACACACAAAAACACAAAACAAAACAAAACCATGGCCCACCCAACAACAACCAAGAAAATATAAAGACATACAAAACCAATCTTCCCCCAACTGACCTGTGTAAATGTAATGCACCAGGGACGCCAAGGCTTCAGGGTCCACGTCTACTTTAAACAAAGCAAATGCTCATATATGACTCACCATTTGTCTCACGTATATTGAGTCTGGATCCAGATCCACATCTTTCATCACAAAAACTGTCACAACAATAAACAAGAAAACAAGAAAACAATCACAATTGTCCCCCAACTGACCTGTTTACACGTACTGCATGAGGAGCGCCAAGGCCTCAGGGTCCACATCCACTTTCAACAAGTAAAGCAAATGCTCATTATGACTAACCTTTTGTCATACGTAATATTAGTCTGGATCCAGATCCACATCTTTCATCACAACTGGCACTAAAAAAAAATAAAAAAAATAAAACCCACCCAACAATAACCAACAACGAAGAAAACAAACACAAACAAAAGCAATCTTCCCCCAACTGACCCGTGTACATGTACTGCACGAGGAGTTCCAAGGCCTCAGCGTCCACGTCTTTCAGCTCCACCTCCTCCATGGTGGCCTCGCGCACGTTGTTCATGAACATGGCCGCGAAGTAGTCGGAGGCCGCCGACAGCACCAGGCGATGGGCCGGCACCCGCTTGTTGGCGGCGATCAGCACCACGTCGCACAGTTGTCGCTTGGAGGCGCAGGTCTCCATCTTACGCATCAGACGCTCAGCGTGGTTGTGGGAGCAGAACTCATCAGAGCCCACCTCCTCCATCCGCCCACCGTTGGCGAGGGCGTGGGGGGCGTGGTGGTGGGGGTGGTGGAGGGGGAGCGGATGGTGCTGGGGGTGGCCGTGCCCGTTGTTCTGGAGGCTGGCATAGGTGTTGTGCACCAGGTACCTGTGGACACAAGAGAAGGGAGAGGGTGTTTGTGAATCCTCTGAAGACGGAATGTGGCTGCCTGAACAAAATGTTAAAATCAAGAGGGTGTTGTGACTCCTCTGAAGACTGAATGTGGGAGCTAGGAGGAAGGTGAAAATGAAAAGGGTGTTGTGACTCCCCAGTAGACCGAATGACCTAGCTAGATTGAAAGGTTAAACTCAAGAGGGTGTTGTGAATCCTCTGAAGACTGAATGTGGCAGCCTGAAAAAAAGGTAAAATCAAGGTGTCCTCTGTGGCTTCTTGAGTAAAAGGTGAAAATGACATTAAACACAATTTGTTTCCTTCTGCAGACGAATACAGAAAAGCACACATAAACTAGAGAATGGTATCCCTGACTTGGACTATTTGTAACCACCAACCGTCTGCCGAGTACAAGCAGTGTACACATAAAAAAGCTTTGTCCCCTCAGTGTATTAAAACACATTTCTCAAGCAAGCCTGCAATTTCACAAAGACACAAGCAATTCTGGTCTAGGGGGGGGGGGGGGGTCAACTAGCAATACAGAGTTCCTGTCTTCAGAGGATCCAGTCAGTCACTGCAATAGGTTTTTGACCGAAAGCAGGAGGACATGTGCAATTCAATACAGCAGCACTAGACCCAGACAGTCTTCTTCTTTTCGATCGCCGATCACACTTGGACAAGTTGGAGTCCAGATCTTGAGATATAATTAGTGGTCCTCTGCAGCGCAGCCACTGGCCCGTACAGCTTGTTGTGCAGGGACTCCGGCAATGGCCAGATTTCCTCTCTCAGCACCTGGTGGTTCCTGCAGTCTCCTAGGATGTGGGCCATTCTTCAGCTCTTGGCAAATATTATTTGTTGGTTACTTTGCACATTTTTTGTGTCTTCATGAATGGCAAAAGATTAAGTCAGTGTCCGTCAAATAACCGAAGACCTTTGTTATCTTCTGGTTGCCTTTCAATACAAAACTTTATAATCAAATTTTGTATGTTAAACCAAACAAACACTTAAATTGGCTGTGGTGAATAAGAAACAAATCTTTGATAACCAAGTATGTCAAGTCTGTGCAACGGATATATCACTTCTCCAGAATGTCACAGTAAATCGATCTCACTGGGGGGGAAAAAGTCTCAGAAATACTATGCCCCCACCATTGCTTCACGCCCTTTGTGTGCACTTTCATCGTTGTCATTGTGCGTGTTGAAATGTAGCATCTTCACAACATCATGGCTGCACAGAATACCTAGTCCATATCCATTCTCTTCTCTCACTACTACGCCTCACAACTTTAGGCCAAAGCTCCTTCTCTTCCTGCCAGGTGGGAAGTCTCCAGCCAACAGAGGGAGAAGGGGAGAGAGGGAGGCATTTCTAGCGGGTTTTTCTCGGCTCATCCAATTTGTCAGTCGCACAATAACAGGCGCCATTTGCCACGCAGCACCTGTCGTCTGCTTCCCTAATGACTGGAGGCTGGGGCAATGAATAAAAACTTCTACCCTCTTCATGTGCTGAACCAAGTGATTGTCAAGCCCAAGCGCCCGTAATTTACAATCGTTTTCTGTTCGGTTGTAAGTAGGAAACAGGGAAGCAGGAACGGAAAGTTAAAGACAGAAGGAAAATGAGTTCATAACTGCCACTCCCCGGGCCCTTCCCCCAAAAAACAGGAACGCAGACAGTAAGACAGACAGTCAGACAGACACAAAAACCACAGACACACGCGCAAACACACGCGCCAACACACACACACACACACACACACACACAAACATACAGAAAGAGAGGGGGTTAAGAGAAGGTAAGGACATTTACATTTCATTTTCAAGAGAAAAAACTGTAGTCAAGAACAGATACAGAGAGAAAGAGAGAGGGAGGGAGGGGGAGAAAGAGAGGGGGAGAGAGACAAAGAGAGGCAGACGGGGACATAGACACAGACTTGCAGTGTCAGAAAGAGAGGGGGAGAGAGACAAAGAGAGGCAGACGGGGACATAGACACAGACTTGCAGTGTCAGAAAGAGAGGGGGAGAGAGACAAAGAGAGGCAGACGGGGACATAGACACAGACTTGCAGAGTCAGAAAGAGAGGAGTTGGAGTTGGGCGAGAAGACAAAGACGACGGTCTTTAACATTTAAATTCGAATTTAAAATGGAACTCTAAACGGAAAAGAACTATGACATTCTCTGCCCAAGTTATCCCCGCATTGCAACTCTAATAAACAAGACCCCCTTTCCACACAGCACCAAAGGCCAAACAAACATGAAACCAATTGAGAAACAAAAAATCAAGTTAAGTTCACGATAAATACACGGAAAGTTCAAACAAACACGTAAGCACAGCGAAATATCTAAAGATCAAGTCAATAGAAATGTGCAGCCAAATGTCAGACGACAAGTAAATCCCTAGAGCGGCGGGTGACACAAGGGTCTCTCGAGAGCTGCCATCTGGTGACCCAACACAACAAGCAGAGGGTGTAATCCGACCCAGTGATTCCATTGCCAAAGGAAGAGGGCGGGTTGCAGTTAAAAAGCACTGTCCTTCCCGTGTAAACGATGCGGCTCAGTCACCACATCTTCTTCTTCTTCTTCTTCTTCTTCTTCTTCTTCTTCTTCTTCTTCTTCGTTTATGGGCTGAAACTCCCACGTTAACTCATGTTTTTGCACGAGTGGGCTTTTACGTGTATGAGCGTTTCACCCCGCCATTCAGGCAGCCATACACCGCTGTCGGGGGAAGTCACCATCTCAGATCTGGCTCGGTACCTACATACGGTAAGGCCACCACTCCACTTGCACAACTACCAAGCATCAACAACGTGGATGTTTTCTGTGCACAGTTGGATTTGTTTTTTTAATGAATTCATTTCACAGCTTTTTTCACTGATGTAGATCTATGTTAAACTTTCCCAACATTTATACTCTTCACAGAGAACACACATGCTGCTGAATGTTGATATGCGTCCAAGTGGAGGGATGGCCTCATCCTACCCAAGGCTGGCCACGTCTGAGATGGCTAGCAAAATCGTTCACACAAGAACTCAGAAGGACTGTGCCTTTAACGAAAACCGAGTGACATTCTGACATTTGAAAGGAGATAAGGTTGCACTTCCTTATTCTCGACTTCAGACTGTCGCACCCTTACGATTCAGAAGGGTGTGACTATAGTTGTCAAATAAAATGTTATGTTTGTGCTAAGAAAAAGTACGACCTGCGCTTTTCATTTTAACCTGGTTCGATCCAACAAAGTTGCGTAAGTCGTTCTAGTTCCTTCTCAGGTTAGGGGGCAATGAACTGACAGGTACGAGATGTTATTGTAAAGACTCCAAGTCCAACATTTCTAAGTTCGTTTTATGGTTTTCAACATTTAAAGAGCACAGGTAAACTAGACCAAACAGAATGTACAGTCTGCAAATGATAGAAAAAATAAATGCAGTCAAAAAAACAAATAGTTGAAGAAAACCTCTACTAAAACGTTAAGCACGTGCTAGTAAACCTTCAAAGACAGACAGAAACACGCAAAAGAAACTCGTCCGACCAGAAGAGGAAGATACAAAAACAAAACATTCTAGACATTCTTTCTTTATTTGGCGTTTAACGTCGTTTTCAACCACGAAGGTTATATCGCGACGGGGAAAGGGGGGAGATGGGATAGAGCCACTTGTCAATTGTTTCTTGTTCACAAAAGCACTAATCAAAAATTTGCTCCAGGGGCTTGCAACGTAGTACAATGTATTACCTTACTGGGAGAATGCAAGTTTCCAGTACAAAGGACTTGACATTTCTTACATACTGCTTGACTAAAATCTTTACAAAAATTGACTATATTCTATACAAGAAACACTTAACAAGGGTAAAAAGAGAAACAGAATCCGTTAGTCGCCTCTTACGACGGGTAAATTCTTCCCCCAAACCCGCGGGGGGTATTCCAGACATCGGAAGGCAGAGAAAAGCAATGGAAGAAACGGTTCGCCATCCATGCCGGACAAAAACAAAACCGACCAAGCAACAAAAATGAAACCTACCCAAAAAAGACAAACAGCAAACACACACACCCACACACACACCCACACACACACACACACACACACACACACACACACACACACACACACACACACACACACACAAACCCATATAAAAAAAACAGCGGCAAAAACGTACAGCATGTCAGGCTGTGCACCTATTGCAGAGTGCAGCCGGTGAATGGGGAAATGATGAGGGCAGGCCGGAGCATCAGGAAGTCATCAAAGGCAAGGGGGAGGAGACAGGAAGGGGGTGCTAACGGTTTAGATGTCAGCGGGGCTGGGAATGTGTCAGGCGATGGCGCCAGCCCCCTACCCTACGACTCCCTGGGGTCTACCCTGGGTGCCTGCCTCTCAGGTTATCTCGGCGCTCCTGTTCAACCCCTTCCCCCGTCCGGTCTCCGAAGATAGTCAGTACCAGTTATTGATTTTAAATGCACGGTGACTCCAGCTGTGAGAGAGAGAGAGAGAGAGAGAGAGAGAGAGAGAGAGAGAGAGAGAGAGAGATAGAGAGAGAGAGAGAGAGAGAGAGAGAGGCAGACAGACAGACAGAGAGGGAGACAGAGAGAGGGAGACAGGCAGACAGACGGAGCATCATCAAGATCTGCAAAAAAATGACAGGTCTGCAGCAACAGCCGTTTATGGCGTCATCATCGCGCGCGACAAACTGGCGTCACGGTTGATTTACGGTTCACAGGACTTGTCAGTACTGATGGCCTCATCCCCAGCTTTCCAGGCAAATGTTCAGGGATTTATGTTTCCGCTGTGATGCGTTTCCCGCTAACTCTCTTTTCACACGCTGCCGGCCAGTAGCAGAACATCAATGATGCCAGACGCCACAGAGAATAGCCGTGGCAGCGCAATCAAAACTTGTGATGACATACTCTTTTCAAATATGTCTGGATTGGCCCAGGGGAGGCCGATGGGTGCGGTGACGTTTAATACTTCAGGGGGAGTTTAGGATTATTCGGCAGTTCTCTGTGGACAGGCGGGGGCGTCATTAAAAGCTATGAGGATGAACAAAACTCGCACACGTGAATATGCATTGATAACAACCAAGTAAAGTTCTAAGGTTCTAACAAAGATATTCTACTGCAACGTTCTCAGCGTAGCAGTGAAAGATCGTCGGTTCTAACATCATCCAATGAAGACGTTTAGCAGTGGCTTGGTGTATCACCTAAACTGTATAACCAGATGCTGCCTTACGGGACAGAAAACTTGCGCGGCCTGTCTGGGTGCGTCCAGGTTTGGTCAAATGGGGGGGGGGGGGGGTGTGTGGTTCAGTCAATAACAGTATTTTATTTTTGTAAGTAACAAACTTACTTGAGTGTACCGGTGCCACAGTTTGCAATCAAAGACCACACGTCACCACAGGGACACCACAGGGACACAGCACGGTACCAAACATGTCCGAACATTTCACGTGTTCCCGCGTTAAACGCTTGACCCAGTGTGATAAGTGTACTTTACCGAACTACCTCCGACACTGCCATGTTGAGAATACACTGGATGCACAAGAGATTTAGCCGCATCTACACAACAGAATCAAACTCAAACAGCATCGATGATAACGCAAAGAAGACCAACAACTGCACTAGAAAAACACAGAAAAGCATCTCTGGGCATTCCACTGGGCTCCTCAGAGGTCTCTATGGTTATCTAATGGAACCATGAAGACTCTTCCACCAGGGGTTGGGATGGCCAGAGAGCAACCAAGGAACAACTCTTGCTGGTGTTGTTTTAGCCAGCCATGCAGAGGGCTTGCTAAAGCGGTGACTGCATGAGTGTAGACGTGGTGTGTGGTAACGTACGTTGCTTGTCGCTCTAATTGCCTTGCAAAGGAGATGTACAAAAGACAAAGTGATGCAGGTATAGGAATCCGGAAAAAAACCATGTGCTCAAGTACAACTTAGGAGAACCAGATATCTAATATATTTACGTTTTAAAATGACTAATTATATGCATACATTCTATTGTCAAGGCTATGCATCACTATCTGAATGCTTTTTTTAGATATGAAAATTGATGACCGAAATCTTACACTGCTGCCTCTGAAAATCGTCTAATCCGATAATTCCAATGTTTGCTAAGTGCACAAGCGAACGACAACCATCAAGACACGAAGTCCTGACTTAGTCCTGTCAATACACGAATCGTCTCTAGAGCTCCATGACATTACAGAAAATCAATCTTAAAGTACTCTAATCGTAAATCTGCAAAATAATTATTAATTCATCCAAAACATCACCACGCTTCACAGAAAGCAACCAGGATGTCGAATTTTGGTATTTGTGCAAGTGGACGGATGGCCAGATATTAGGAGATGGTGAGCAGGGCGGAGATGCACGAGAAAGAAACCAACCCGATGGGAGCCAATGGGAGCCGGTGGGAGCCAATGGGAGCCGATGGGAGCCGATGGGAGCCAATGGGAGCCAGCCGCGGCGTTGGATTGGTTGACATTGAGATTTCAAACAATCAGGCCCCGTGGTTTGTTCTTTCCCGTTTTAGGGTGGTACCCACTTTCGCTTTGTGCCCCTCAGTCGAGAAGGCTGTTTTGGCAGGAGGGATTGCGCCTTTAACGTGACGGAACCAGCGTCATCCATTTGGCACTGGTCATAACACTGACCACAGGTGAGCGGGTCAATCCCTTGATGTCCGTCTGGCCTCGTCGTTTGCCCAAACAGTGCTCACCACGCTTCAACGCCTCTGGTGGGAGAGGCTGTGTAACTGTGATTTGTGGTGAGATGCACGCGGTTTGACCACTGCCAAGGACAACACTCCTACCGTGATCAACCAGGTAAATACTGAAGTTCAGGTAAGTATATTATTGGTGGTGTTCGTGGTGGTGGCGGTGGTAGTAGCAGTAGTAGTAGTAGGGGGAGGAGGAGAAAAAGTCATCGTATAGTAGCAAATGTAGATGTCTGAATTTGCCCTCTCTCTCGGGCACTGTGTGTGTGTGTGTGTGTGTGTGTGTGTGTGTGTGTGTGTGTGTGTGTGTGTGTGTGTGTGTGTGTCTGCGTGCGTGCGTGTATATATGTGTGCGTTTAAGTGTGTCTGTGTGTGCGTACGTGCGTGCGTGCGTGACGGATTTTGAAAAAAAAGAGCCTGAAGGACAGGGGGGCCAAACCTCAGAAGCAGAGCAGGATGACATTGAAGGGCAAAGGAAGCTGGCGACGCCATGTCTAGATCAGAAGAAAGACAAACGAGCAGGGCAAAAGTTATTGGCTTCATAAAACTCTCTCCTGGGTGCCTCGTCTTCCTTCAATCAGGCAGCCATGGCGTCACGCTCGAGGGAAGGGCGAGGGTCTAATGGGGAAACAGCGTTTACTTTCCCCACGCTTCGCTTCCTTCTCACAACCCCGCGACTCCATATTTTTCACATTGTGACGTTTTGGCGAAAGGAAACAGAATGACGCAAAAGTTTGCAGCTTTGACGCAGACACTTGATGGACGTGCTCGTACGCTTATGCCCTTCACGTTTGCATGCTAGACTAAATATTAACAGAACTAAATGAATGTCGGCTACATAATTTCCACTCTAGAATTCCATCCGCCATTGCTTTCCATGGTTTGCAATAGTTCTGGCTGAGTTCAGAAGTAAGCAACATATTACCTAATGCTTTCACGGAGCTGCGGTTTTAGGAGGGCGGGGGAATGGGGGTTGGCACATTTCAGCCACTTTCTCTGAAGTTATGTGTAATACCTCACTCACCCCTTCGGAAGAGAAAGTACAGAATTTGTGAATATATCCATCAAACACAGAATCAGCATAATTATATATATACCTACTCCTGAGTAGTTAGCGACAAGAAGATAAAGCCAACATTTGCAGTTTTGTCAGAGCTTTGGTCACTGGTCACCACCCACGGCAGTAGAGTTTTACTGCCCTAGTAAGCATTCCGTAAACCATGAGGTTCACCCGAGGGCGGAAGACAAAGAGAGACACCCAATCTAATTTCAGCTGAAACCAATTTTCAACCCACGAACGTCACAATGCGCCCAGCAGGCTGTTACACTCTGTGCTCCAATTCCTACACCTATACCCAACTCATCCCCTCCCCCAAGCCCCCCCCCCCCCCTTCCCTCTTAAAAAAAAGCAGCAGCAGCAGCGGCGACGGATGTCATTTGCAGGCGTCAATCTTGAAGGCGGTTAAAAAAGAAAAAGGCAGGTAATGTTCCAGAAGGGGAGCTAGGCGACTTCAAAGAGATAGATGCATGCAATGAAGCCTGCACCGCACTTTTTGGGGGTAGGAAACCCCGTTGTTTCTTAGCTGATGGAACAATTAGTTCCACGCTGTTTCTAGCGGCCCTGAAAACTCACCAGCTTGTCCCTACGCACTCAAAAACTCAGCAGGGATTTTCTACCAAGTAAAAGAGGGAAACACACGCTGGGAGCCCAGTAAAAATACAAACAGATACAGTGGCACCTCCCATTTACCCCCCCCCCCCCCCCCCTCCTGTAAGACCTTGCTTTTTCTGGATTTTTTTGACGACATACATTTTGTAAAATGTACATCCGTTTTAAGACTCCCTCGTTTTTTGTTGTTGGGTATTTTTTTAGTCTTAAAAAGTATGTATGTTTGTTTGCTTAACGCCCAGCCGACCACGAAGGGCCATATCAGGGCGGTGCTGCTTTGACATATAACGTGCGCCACACACAAGACAGAAGTCGCAGCACAGGCTTCATGTCTCACCCAGTCACATTATTCTGACACCGGACCAACCAGTCCTAGCACTAACCACATAATGCCAAACGCCAGGCGGAGCAGCCACTAGATTGCCCATTTTAAAGTCTTAGGTATGACCCGGCCGGGGTTCGAACCCACGACCTCCCGATCACGAGGCGGACGCCTCACCACTAGGCCAACCGTGTCTTAAAAAGTAGGTTTCACTATATGCAGGTCATTTAGAACTCAGCCCCAGGTCAACGATGCGTGAAGAGTGTGCGAACGAGTAGAATGTTTTAACTGCACAATTTGGCTGTTTTTCGCTGGCTCTGTCTGTTTCGGTATCTACAATTACTGTGAATAATAGCTCCCATCCCCATACCCCTCCCCGACTGAAGAAGAAGATGATGATGATGATGACGTTGCTGCTGATATGAGAAAAGACTGAAAGGCCAATAAAATTCCCTACTTTACTTAATGCGGTGGGGGGGGGGGGGGGGGGAGAGGGGGGAGAGAGAGAGATAGAGAGAAAGAGAGAAAGAGAGAAAGAGAGAGAGAGAGAGAGAGACAGACAGAGACAGAGAGACAGACAGAGAGAGAGACAGACAGAGAGAAAGAGAGAGAGAGAAAAAAAGAAAGAGAGAGAGAGAGAGAGAGAGAGAGAGAAAAAAAGAGAGAGAGAGAATCTGTAAAAACAACCTCAATCAACCTGCTCATATACATTGCCTTATACTGCCTTCTGTCACATTTGACAATGCAAGAAACACATTCGTGCTGATGCCAATTTCTGAAAAATAAGACAAGACAAAAATGTCTCTGCCATTTCGAAAAGGTGCGCAGTGAAGCGGCGGAACCCACATCGAATTCGCAAATCACGCGTGCAGCCGCGGTCACAAAAGTAACATTTCTAATAAATAAATAAATAAAAGGTTTATAGAGAGCAAGTCTCAATAGCGACCACCGTTTTTCAAGGTGGGCAAACAAAAAACAACAACAACATAGGATGTGCAACACTTACGTTCTGGTATTCACCGATCGGACACGTACAGAAAACGAACGGCTTGCAACATGACTGTGGCGTTCGGCATGCACGCACTTGAAGGGAAACACGGTCAGTCGGCAGACCTATCAATAAAAGACACGCTTGAGTCGTGGGCAACTTTTTACCTTGTCCCCCCCAGCCTATGAATAATTTGCCCTGTTCCTTTTTAGCAAGGGTTTAACCCCGAAGAGCTCTTTGTGTTGGCTAAAGAAATATCGGCCCACCGGCTTTTACGCGTGGTGAATAATTTATGAACGCACGTACAGGTACAAAAAGGTGACTTTTGGAACATTGTAGCTCAGCAAACAGATCGATAATGTAAGCTTTTCCCCCCTGTCCGAATAACAGAAAGCCATGCAGGTTCAGACACATACACAAAAAGAGGGGAATGGGAGGGACATATACAGAGAGAGAGAGAGAGAGAGAGAGAGAGACACACACACACAGAGACAGAGAGAGAGAGACACACACAGAGAGAGACAGAGAAAGAGAGAGAGAGACAGAGAGAGAGAGCGAGAAAGAGAGAGAGATAGAGAGAGAGAGATTGTCCTGCTTTGTTTGTTGTCAAGTAAGGCCCGCCCCCACCCCCCCTCTCTTTCTCTCTCTCTCTCTCTCTCTCTCTCTCTCTCTCTCTCTCTCTTTCACCCACACACACACACACACACACGCACACACACACACACAGCTTCTTAATCCAACGCCAACGATGCCCAACATAGAAAGCAGATTGATGTTATCACTTGATAAATCACACGCTGAGGGACAACCTAAAACCCCTGATGTTACCCGAAATCTTAGTTATATTCTCCACGCCATCCAACACTCGCCATCAAAGGACCAGCAACCCTTTCCCGTCCCCCATTTAGACTTACCTCCGTACTCTTCCTTCACGCTGCGTCTCACAGATAAAGAGGAATCTCGTCACTTGCACAACACTTGAAGGCGATTAATTTGTTTTCAAGTCTCGTTCCTATCTTCACAGCGACAACCCGCCATGCAAAAGAGTATCTTTAACAACCGGGTCTTGGGATCTCCTCTCTTCTGGAATCCTTGTTTTCACACAAGATTGGAACGAACAGAAACCCGTACAAGCGAAGAAAGAGACAACTGGTTGGGAAATGATAAAGTTCTCAGTCGGGACTGACGATCTAACAGCGAACGACAAGAAGAAAAAGAAGAAACGAAGAAACTTGCTTTATATAGATCTATGGGCTTGAGAGAGCGACTGTGCGACACACACACACACACCGCCACCACTATCAACAATAACGACGAGTAAGATACACATAACATTACGAGCAGCAACATTGTGCATAATCATTCTCCCGGAAGGAAAACGGACGCGAAGCTGATCAGCAGCTCTTTTCACGCTCGAAGTCGCATCACAGATATCTTTCGCCGCATTGAGAACACAACTGCATCGGATTTCCATTACAGGCTGCCATTTTCAGCTTACAGACACAGTCCGTCTTGTGTAAACGATTCGCCCCGGCTTCCTTTCTCCGATCTGACCAGGATTTGACATTGGATAAGGTCATCTCTTTGCTTGGACACATACCAACAATCAAGGGCTGAGCTGATTCGTGTGCAGAGCAAAATAATGTCTCACAACTACTGGTGTGTGTATTTTAAAGTAATTAACTTATTCAAAAAATCTATGCTCAGGAAACTGTCAGTGTGTTGATTTGGGGTATGTGTGCAAGTGGGCGTGGAGGGTGCTAGGTTGGGGTATATTGTCAAGTGGGCGTGGAGGGTGCTAGGTCTTCTCGCATGCCAAAGTCTGGGCAGATCTAAGACAGTGAGCGGAACTGTTTTCACGAGGACTGCGTCTTTAAGCCTGCCATTTGCATCTTACAGAGAGACGATCATCCTGCGATCGGAACAATACCAGCAAGAGATCCCTCCTATTCATTTGGCCATTTTCAGCTTTCAGAAACACAAACTGTGATCGCTTCAAACACAGCGAGGGATCCCAAATCATGTCCGCCATCTTCAGATTAAAGAATCTGTTATCTTCACAACAAAAGCAAGAGATCGCTATTCATGTCAGCCATTTTCAGCTTTCAGAAAGAAAACCTGTGGTCGCAACCACAAGAGCAGGAAAGAATCTCTATTCATGACAGCCATTTCTGCAACAGAGGCATAACTAACTCTAATGTCAAAGCAACAGTTACAGACCTCTTTTCACGCTAGCTATTTCTGCAGCATAATGATGCCGAAAATCTGTGATCAAAGCAATATTAACAGATCCCTTTCCATGCAAGCCATTTCTGTAACAAAGGCAAACCCTATGATCGAAAAATCATTGCTGTGACTGCCATTTCTCATTACAGACAAGTTCTGGTTGTAATTAAGGCAGCAGCAATCAGCTGAATTACTTTCTTGCTGCCTGGTTTTCATTACAGCAAAAAATAAGAAGTTTCACCCATCCGATAACACGGGATGGCAGGAGGGATGATGGGAGAGAACGGTTGATTTATAGGCACTTATTTTGTTTCTTAATCTCATGCAGGAGAGAAAATAATAAGTGATTGAAACATAGCAGCAAAAAGTCCCTTTTCTTGTCATCCTGGCTGTTACAAAGTAGTCTAGACAAACCACAGATCGATCACAACAAAATAGCTCTGGACCATAACTAATAGCATCTCGGAAAAACCTGTCAGTGCAAAAACAACAACAACAGATCACCACAACGCCTACAATTAAGCCGATTCAAAGAAACGCCAGTAATTCCAACATCAATGCATCCCCATCGATGCCAGGCTTACAATTTTGGCTATAATGAAAACATCAGTGATCCCAAAACTAATGCATTACAATCCATGCCGGGCTTACAATTTTGGCTATTGAATTACAAAGAACATCAGTAATCCCAATACCAATGCGGCACCATCCATCCCATCCCAGCCAGTTTTTCGTTACAGAAAGAATTAAGCGCTGCCATCACTCAATATCCCGCATCAGTGGATCAGCAAGGAACAACGGATGCGCTCGATGGCGTCCGAATGGCCCGCACCAGACGACATGGACGATGCACAGCGAAGGCGTGTTAAGCAGGAAATTGCCCTTTTACACTGCAGACTGAAACGATACTGTGGTGTCTGTACTTCAACCCGGTTTGGCCTTTGGTTTTGTGTCGATAATTCTGTCACATTGGTTCAAACAAAATGTTACTCAAAAGACATGACATGTTACAATTAACAGTTTGCAACGAGGACACGATCTCAAGCTGATATCACCTGACCAAAACATTACAATATTACACACATCTCCATGATGGCGGACTTGACAAGAATAAACCAGAAGAACAAATTCTGGGGGTGGGTGGGGAACTTAAGCAGAACAGATGAATCTACAGGGGCAAGATTCAAGCTCCTTCTGAACAGAATCCTAAAACCGTTTTTTTGCCATTTGCAATTTGTTTTCAGAAATCTCTAACATTAAAGCTTAGGCCTAAAAAAAAAATAGGTGTGGTTACGGTAACCCGACCTACCCTATTTTTAGGGGCCGATCCTATAACTTTTTATTACATTTGTCACAAAAAAACACACACAAAAAAAACGAGTGCAAAAAACGCAATGAAAGCGAAAGCGCCCGTGTCGCACACTTATTTCCCTGTCAAGTAGGTTTAATTTGTACACATTAG
>NC_090250.1:46798805-46816560 GCF_037325665.1 Littorina saxatilis
CCACGGAGTAAGAACAATTGTCCCTTCAACAGACCCCTCACCCGAAATACAAGGGTCAGGGACATTACACCGATCACTAGTTCTACAGTTTGTACAAGGCCATTCGGGGACGAAGAACGGCAGAAGAAACCGGGAGTTTTATTGTGTGTGTGTATGTGTGTGTGTTTGTGTGTGTGTGTGTAAGCGCGCGCGCGTTGAAAAGATGGAGACTGCGATAGATTGAGCATCAATAATAGTTTCGCCTTTGACTCTAATGCACTGTTCTAAGAAACAATAATACAATAACATCTTTATAATCCTGTACCGAAAAGCTCACGATTATGAGGAAAGAAATCAGAAAAAGTGGCAGGTTATTATCCAGTCTATATGCCGAGTGCAAACCCTACACAAAGCTTAAATCGCCTCAGTCATTGTATCCAGTCTATATGCCGAGTGCAAACCCTACACAAAGCTTAAATCGCCTCAGTCATTGTATCCAGTCTATATGCCGAGTGCAAACCCTACACAAAGCTTAAATCGCCTCAGTCATAATATCCCAGCTGTGTGAACACAAACACAGATACAGGGACTATGGACGACAAGTTGGTTTGTATTATATCTGTTTAGCCACTTACAGCACACCTGTCCCCCCAGTGTTTACATGTCCAAAGAACTGACACAGATTAATGGAGCATGTGTACACACACTGACAATAGGTCTTGGCTTAAAATGACAGCTAGGCAAAGGTGTCAGCGAATGAGTGAAAATCAAATGAACTTTCTTCACCTGCTTCGGCTCACTCAAGTTCTTAACATTCCGCAGACCTATCATCAGTTTTTAGTTTACAATCAGTTGAAGGGGGGGGGGGGGGGGGGGGGTATCCGGCATCCTAAAGTTCTCGTTAAATTAATCAATCAGTCAATCAATGAGGCTTATATCGCGCATATTCCGTGGGTACAGTTCTAGGCGCTCTGCAGTGATGCCGTGTGAGATGAAATTTTATAGTATTTATACGGCCAGTAGATTGCAGCCATGTCGGCGCATATTTACCTTTCACGGCCTTATTCCAAGTCACACGGGTATAGGTAGACAATTATTAACTGTGCCTAGGCAATTTTGCCAGGAAAGACCCTTTTGTCAATCGTGGGATCTTTAACGTGCACACCCAATTAGAGGTCTGTGCATGTGATGCTGCCTGTAAGGCTAACAATAACATGTAATGCTGCCTGTAAGGCTAACAATAACATGTAATGCTGGCTGTAAGGCTAACAATAACATGTAATGCTGCCTGTAAGGCTATCAATAACATGTAATGCTGCCTGTAAGGCTAGCAATAACATGTAATGCTGCCTGTAAGGCTAACAATAACATGTAATGCTGCCTGTAAGGCTAACAATAACATGTAATGCTGCCTGTAAGGCTAACAATAACATGTAATGCTGCCTGGAAGGCTAACAATAACATGTAATGCTGCCTGTAAGGCTAACAATAACATGTAATGCTGCCTGTAAGGCTAACAATAACATGTAATGCTGCCTGTAAGGCTAACAATAACATGTAATGCTGCCTGTAAGGCTAACAATAACATGTAATGCTGCCTGTAAGGCTAACGATAACATGTAATGCTGTCTGTAAGGCTAACAATAACATGTAATGCTGCCTGTAAGGCTAACGATAACATGTAATGCTGCCTGTAAGGCTAACAATAACATGTAATGCTGCCTGTAAGGCTAACGATAACATGTAATGCTGCCTGTAAGGCTAACAATAACATGTAATGCTGCCTGTAAGGCTAACGATAACATGTAATGCTGTCTGTAAGGCTAACAATAACATGTAATGCTGCCTGTAAGGCTAACAATAACATGTAATGATGCCTGTAACAATAACATGTAATGATGCCTGTAAGGCTAACAATAACATGTAATGCTGCCTGTAAGGCTAACAATAACATGTAATGCTGTCTGTAAGGCTAACAATAACATGTAATGCTGCCTGTAAGGCTAACGATAACATGTAATGCTGTCTGTAAGGCTAACAATAACATGTAATGCTGCCTGTAAGGCTAACAATAACATGTAATGATGCCTGTAACAATAACATGTAATGATGCCTGTAAGGCTAACAATAACATGTAATGCTGCCTGTAAGGCTAACAATAACATGTAATGCTGTCTGTAAGGCTAACAATAACATGTAATGCTGCCTGTAAGGCTAACAATAACATGTAATGCTGTCTGTAAGGCTAACAATAACATGTAATGCTGTCTGTAAGGCTAACAATAACATGTAATGCTGCCTGTAAGGCTAACAATAACATGTAATGCTGTCTGTAAGGCTAACGATAACATGTAATGCTGTCTGTAAGGCTAACAATAACATGTAATGCTGTCTGTAAGGCTAACGATAACATGTAATACTGCCTGTAAGGCTAACAATAACATGTAATGCTGCCTGTAAGGCTAACAATAACATGTAATGCTGTCTGTAAGGCTAACAATAACATGTAATGATGCCTGTAAGGCTAACAATAACATGTAATGCTGTCTGTAAGGCTAACAATAACATGTAATACTGCCTGTAAGGCTAACAATAACATGTAATGCTGCCTGTAAGGCTAACAATAACATGTAATGCTGCCTGTAAGGCTAACAATAACATGTAATGCTGCCTGTAAGGCTAACAATAACATGTAATGCTGTCTGTAAGGCTAACAATAACATGTAATACCATGCATGTGATTATACATCTACCAGAGACATTACAGTACGTGCTTCTCTCTATGTCCATGCATAGATCTACGTAAGTGCTCTTGCTCTCTCTCTCTCTCTCTCTCTCTCTCTCTCTCTCTCTCTCTCTCTCTCTCTCTCTCTCTCTCTCTCTCTCTCTCTCTCTCTCTCTCTCTCTCTCTCTCTCTCTCTCTCTCTCTCTCTCTCTCTCTCTCTCTCTCTCCTCAGCTCAACCACATAACCATGTGAGATAAGAAAACAATAAAACGCCAACTTCTTCAACATTATCTTCCACTCTATCAAGTATCATCTTAATACCATTACCAATGCAGCTGCTAAAGTTTATCTGAGTGTTTCCCCCCGGTCTTTAACACAAAAACTATATCCCCTAAAAGCTGGAGACTTCTGCAAGCCTGTGTTGCCTGTCAGTGTCAACTTTAACGACAGACTCAGAAGTGTCTTGTCACCTCAAAGTGTCATCGAGTGTCACCATCAAGCACTCTTTTCTCCTTTTCTTTCTCTCAGTGAAAACACCTCGAGGTGTAATAAACAGGCTTGTTATCTGGTCCTTACTCCTTATAAAGCCATTAAAAGACACCCAGTATCCAGGATCTAGCTGACCTTTAGTGACCTGTTTCGCGAGTTCAGCTTGGTCGTTTTATTCGTTTTTGCACATTCGTGAAATTAACATGATTGTATTCATGTCTTTCGTAAGAAAACAACGGCAAGTATACTGCCTATGGCGAGCAGAATTACAGCCAGAGATAAATCAAAACGAAATAGCGAACAGACAGGTAATTGCGTTTATGTATAAACTATTGTACACACACACACACACATACAGTTATAATTCAAAAATAGATTGGAAAAAAATCTTTAATGAATCAAAGATTATTCAAGGCTACGCAAAGAGCGTAGTCTCGAATATACATGTGCATGGATGCTTCTTTATCATCTCCTTCTCGTCGTTTCAATGATGGAGTACCGCCTACTTATCCAACCCTTTCGAGTCCATAACATCAAACATTAAACGGCCCACCTCAATGCTTCCTCCTTACAGCTCGTAATTTCTTCTTTAAAAGCTGGTCCCGGTTTAATTCTCCGTGAGAGAGTAAATCCTTCTCTACATGTATGTCAAATCTCACTCCACAATCTCCGGCACCGGAAACACGAATTTACAACTGCATTTCCAGTGCGGAAAAACGAATTTACAACTGCATTTTCCAGTCGCCACGCAAGGAGGAGACAGAGGCCCCATTTGTCTTCCGCTTATCTCAGCAACATTTTAATGACGTTTAATTACGGGGGGGGGGGGGGGGGGGAAGCAAGACGCTTTATCCTCCGTCGCCAACAGAGGCTGGCATAGAACTATCTGGTTACATAGGTCACAGGGAAGTGGCGTGGGAACGCTTTCACCCCTTCTGTGTCAAGCCACATCACTGTCTGCCCTGCTCGCAAACTGATTGATGGCACAACTTGTAACTGATACTCACAGCTCTTCAGTTTGGCAGAACAACGAGCATCTTGTTGCCCTTATTTTCTGATGTGTATAGGGGGAAATACAAGGGAAGAAGGGAAAAACACTTTACAATGGGTGAAGTGCAGCACCAGATAGAGAGAGCGAGAGCGAGAGCGAGAGCGAGAGAGAGAGAGACAGAGTGAGAGAGACAAAGAGAGACTCCATCAACTGAGTAAAAATTCATTATTTTTCGATGTCAACTTTCCCACCTCCTTATCTGCTCGAAAAGGTACACCAGGATGATTCAGTGAGTGGTAAGTTATACAGAGAGGTGTGAGAAATAAGGCAGTGTGCAAATGTCAGACGGCAGGCAGCTTGGACTCTCGACTCTAGCCCGTGCACGTGCAGCTTTCTCTGATTCACTATTTGCTCTGTGCTACTGTCACATTTTGCAAGGGGGCGAAGGAGGTGGTGGTGGTGTGTCACTACTGTTGGTGACGCTCAAAAACTGTTTCCTCGTACCATTGTGTTGACTACAAAATTCAGTACATTTTCAGCTGTCGTGGCACATGTAAAACACTGACACTGATGTATTACCCCGCAACATAATTCTGTCAACGACTCAACGCTGCCAAATCTGAGTCACAATGTGTTAACAAAACCGCCTTACCTGTTTACTGACAAAGTCAATATTACACTAGTAGCTGCTGATACACTGTCTTGTATGTTCACTATTTAAAAATTAAAAAATGCAAAGCTCTTTTTTAACCAGCCTAATCGAGTCATCCAGCAGTTCATAATATTCTGAGGCGAAAAAATCATCCCTTCATAGTAGCTCAAAGATTGTAAACTCAATACATTTTCAGCTGCTGCCACACGTGTTCACTGAAAGCTGTCAAGATATAAGCGAAGAAAAATCAAGCTACTGTCAATGTCTAAAAAGTTTGACATTTTCTAGTGTTGACAAGACTGCTTTTGCAAAAATTAAGCACAAAGCTATGTATCGCAAAAGATTCATAACTCAGTGCAGTTTCGTCAAAGCACGCACAATTCTAATTTGCAGTCTGAATGATTTCATTGTGTTAGCACATTGATTATGATGTATTTCTTTCTAATATCACATCTTTCATTTGCATCAGTGCTTCGAGTTTCGTGATTCATGTCGTGCATTTTTAGATCCCAATGAATTAAGGCCTAAAAAAAAAATAGGTGTGGTTACGGTAACCCGACCTACCCTATTTTTAGGGGCCGATCCTATAACTTTTTATTACATTTGTCAACAAAAAAACAAAAACAAAAAAAAAGAGTGCAAAAAACGCAATGAAAGCGAAAGCGCCCGTATCGCACACTTATTTCCCTGTCAAGTACCGTACTTTCCGGGTCATAAGGCGCGACTTTTTTCCTCGAGTTCGACCCCTGAAGCGTCTAATCCGTGTATGAAATACGAAAAAATCAAAGAGACCGCTTGAGTACCAGTCAAACAACTTGTGATAATGCATGTTTCAACTACTAGGTACTGCCCTGCCTTTGATCTGGCCGCACACACAGATTTCCACTCTGTTAAACTCGGTCACTTACCGGTCACTGACCCCGATGCAGGAAGTGTTTCCTCTCTCAGATATGACAGGGGAACCACCTCTCATGGCAAAAACTGGGTCATTGACCCCTGGGAAGAAGGTCGTGTCTTTTAACAAGGCCACCCAGCTATCACAATGCCTTTGGTCACTGACCCCGATGCAGGAAGTGTTTCCTCTCTCAGATATGACAGGGGAACCACCTCTCATGGCAAAAACTGGGTCATTTTGGTGCGCCCTATTGGCCCCCTGCGTCCAATGGGTGACTGGATTACAATTTTTTTTTTAAAAGAAGGGGGTGCGTCTTAGATAACAAAGCGCCTTGTCACCCGGAAAGTACGGTAGGTTTAATGTGTACACATTAGAAAAAAAAGTTAAAAAAAAAAAAAAGTGATTGCCTACCTACCTACCCTATTTTTTTTGGCTATGTTACCGTAACCACACCTATTTTTTTTTTGGGCCTAATGAATGCAAATCAGTCTCATGCTGTAATTTATTCTCGCGACTCTCTAATTACCTTAGAATGGCGCTGATGAATTAAAAAAAAAAACACTAAGAAAAAACCCTGATGTAAACGGTAAAGATCTAACTCAACTAATGTTGTCAAACGTTTGTGTAGTAAGCAGAGTATGCTGATGATGTGATTACAATTATCGCTTCAACAACTGGTGCATACTCAGTGGACAGGTATTTCCCTACGCGTATACCAGACAGTAGACAACGACCAGAGAGCTAAAGCCGAGCCACGAACTAACTAAACAAGCACACATAATTATGACATACGGAAAGGGGAAGTAGCCAAATATTGATGATTAATTTTGGAGAGAACAAAATCAAAACGAAACACCTTCGTAAAAGTGTGTGTACTGTGCAGGGCCGGACTACCGGGGGGGGGGGGGGGGGTATGGGGGTTGCGCACCCCCCCCCCAGCCTAAACATGTACCTCACTTATTTAAAACATTTTTTATTATTGTTTATTTTATGCCGTTTCATGCAAGGAGCGACCATTTTGCTATCTCAGAATATGACCTACCCATCAGCTTCAGGGGGCTTCGCCCCCTGACCCCCACTGGCAACCCCCCCTCCTCTTCGCCTAGTCCGGCCCTGCTGTGTGTGAGAGAGAGAGAGAGAGAGAGAGAGAGAGAGAGAGAGAGAGAGAGAGATTTTCTTTATTTGGTGTTTAACGTCGTTTTCAACCACGAAGGTTATATCGCGACGGGGAAAGGGGGGAGATGGGATAGAGCCACTTGTCAATTGTTTCTTGTTCACAAAAGCACTAATCAAAAATTTGCTCCAGGGGCTTGCAACGTAGTACAATATATCACCTTACTGGGAGAATGCAAGTTTCCAGTACAAAGGACTTAACATTTCTTACATACTGCTTGACTAAAATCTTTACAAACATTGACTATATTCTATACAAGAAACACTTAACAAGGGTAAAAGGAGAAACAGAATCCGTTAGTCGCCTCTTACGACATGCTGGGGAGCATCGGGTAAATTCTTCCCCCTAACCCGCGGGGGGAGAGAGGGAGAGAGTAAATGTCGGCGTGCATAGGGTGTGTAGGGTTTGTGTGTGTGCGTGTATGTGTGTATGTGTGTGTGTGTATGAAAGAGAGAGAGAGAGAGAGAGAGAAAGAGAGAGAGAGACTAGAAAGAGAGAGAGAGAGAGAGAGAGAGAGAGAGAGAGAGAGAGAGAGAGAGAGAGAGAGAGAGAGAGAGAGACTAGAAAGAGAGAGAGAGAGAGAGAGAGAGAGAGAGAGAGAGAGAATGAAAGAGAGATAGAACACACACAACTGCCGTCGAAAAATGTGATTAACGTCAAGCAATTTCTCGTTCAAGTCATTATAAGCCTTAATTTTGTATGTATAACATTTAATGTAAGAATTACAAGTACCTCGAGAATTTACACACAGAAATACAATAAACAAACCCAATAAAAACTTCAAATAAACAAAACATGTTCGTTACCTTTGAATGAGTTTATCCCGATTCATGTCTCCACCGGCGGCCAACAAGTAAAATCCAACACGTCAAAGACACAGAACCTTGCCAGCGTATCCTTTACACACCCCTGCCTTTCAGTCACTTCTCTTTTACTTTTACACAAGCTCTTGTCTTTGCCACCTCGCTCGCTCTGTATCAGACACAATAAAGCTAAATTTGACTGTGCACAGGCCAATACCACGAAAAACTGTCACCAAAAACTGTGACAAACTTCAGTCGATTCCCCAGTCTGTCAATTAGCCGTTCAATCCTTGGTCATTATTGTAGTCGCTCTCTCGAGCTCTCCTCTCTTCGGCTGTACTTTCAGTCTGTGCAGTCTCATTGTCTCTCCGTCTCAGACACCATCAAGCTTCGTCAATCAGCTATGTGCACAGACCAACACTACGAACAAGTACTAACACCAAAAGCTGTGACTAACTTCAATCAATTTCTCTCTCGAAGTCATACATTTAGCCGATCACTCCTCGGTCATTATTTTAGTCGCTCTCTCTGACTTTCTCTCCTTTCTTCAGCTGTATTTGCACTACCACACAAACGACTCAATCCGTCCACTACTGTATCCTCCAGCTGTTACGACCGTCACGCATCGATGAAACAATCTTTTCTTCCCCCCGAAACCACAACACAGCACACTACGGACTGTAACCGCTAAACACAGCTGACACGCGGTGGTGTCGTTTCAACAAGTTCGCTGCGACGCTTTCTGGAGGGGGGAGGGAAACTTCCCGCTGTCTCTCTTGTCAGCGCGACTGACAATGGGAGAGAGACACACACACCCACGATCAATACTTTTCAAGGCCTCCAAACTTCAAGCTCCCTCGGTTTGAAATTTTTGTCTCCGCACAGCGAAGAATGAAACTGCACCACAACAGCGTATCATTTGCTTGTCATAAAAGTTTGTTGGAGGGGTATTTTTCCCTCAGCAAGCGGCGTCACCCCCACTGCAGTGAAAGTGAACGCGTCAAGTGTTGCTCGCTTGGCCCTGCCACAGGCTCTTTGTGTCAATGCCACACAAATATTCGGCCTTCTCTCCCTCTATTTCTCTCTCTCTCTCTCTCTCTCTCTCTCCTCTCCTCCCCCGGCCCAACACATAACAGAGCTACACACACGCACGCTGTGCACTTCTCAGCTGTCACCGCGTGACCCACTAAGGACACGACGGACCAATCAAGACAGAGGGGGGCGTGGCCTAAGACCCTATGAATGGACACACTACCATGTGTTGCGAGGGTCAAAACAAACCGACTTCGCGTGCTTGAAAAAAATGTGCGAAAGAGTTTCCTTTTCGGCTTCTTTTTTCCAAAGCGACTATTAGTTATACCTTACCAGAAACAGTCCACATTTTTACAAAAGGGCAGAGTTGGACTAAAAGACCTAGCGAAAAGCCAGTTATTAAGTATTAACGGGAAGCCTCCGCCAGGAAACCTTTTCGCAGCTGTCCATTCACTCTCTCTTGAAGTCATAGACCGTCGTAGTGCATGTGCGCGCCGTGTGTGTGTGTGTGTGTTTGTTTGTTTGTTTGTGTGTGTGTGTGTGTGTGTGTGTGTGTGTGTTTGTTTGTGTGTGTGTGTATGTGTGTGTTTGTGCGTGTGCGTGTGTGTGTGTGTGTGTGTCCCTCCTTTTACAGAGAAGCGACAGAGGTAAATTTACATTACTTTATTTACCATTTATCTATGTGAATGTTTCTTAACATCTCTCTCTCTCTCTCTCTTTCTCTCTCTCTGGATATGTTTGTCAGACGATCATTCTGTCTGCGTCAAACAGTACTGTCCATGTCTCCTCACACCATCTCTGTGACTAATTACCAACACTACAGTATCATCACGTATAGTAGCTAAGTGAGAAGAGCCAACACCCACACGGGAAGTGAGAAAGTAATGAGGTCAGACTCCATAATTGTGACGTTACAGAGTACAGACGGGTTTACACATACTCGCAAAAAGAGAGTTTAAATCAGCTACAAAGAGTCTTCGTGTAGCAAGGCCCGAACGCGTCAGTTCTAGTTTGAAAAAGGTTGAATTTGGTAAAAAAAAACTAGCAAGAATGTTAGTGTGTTAGACCCGTCCAGTCTCTCTCTCTCTCTCTGTCTCTCTCTCTCTCTGTCTGTCTCTCTCTGTCTCTCTCTCTCTCTGTCTCTCTCTCTGTCTGTCTGTCTGTCTGTCTGTCTGTCTGTCTGTCTGTCTGTCTCTCTCTCTCTCTCTCTCTCTCTCTCTCTCTCTCTCTCTCTCTCTCTGCCCTTTTACATTACATGTTTTTAAAAAAGTGAGAGAGAACCGGACGTGTGTGTGTGTGTGTGTGTGTGTGTGTGTGTGTGTATGTGTGTGCGCGTGCGTGTGCGTCAGTGCCTGTCTGATTGTAACACTGACCAATTTTGATAATTACAGCAGAGTGTAACCTAATGTCACCGCTTGAGTCTAAGCAATGCAACCGGACTGGACGAACACTCAATCAGAACCGATCCTCTCCAACTCTCTCATGCTAACAATCCCATTTATTCACATCTCCACAGAAAAAAACTCATCATTGCAAAAGACCGACAGCTCCATCAAGCCAATGATTCCTCTCATTTTTATCCCCATTATTTGTTTGTTTGTTTGTTTGTTTGCTTAACGCCCAGCCGACCACGAAGGGCCATATCAGGGCGGTGCTGCTTTGACATATAACGTGCGCCACACACAAGACAGAAGTCGCAGCACAGGCTTCGTGTCTCACCCAGTCACATTATTCTGACACCGGACCAACCAGTCCTAGCACTAACCCCATAATGCCAGACGCCAGGCGGAGCAGCCACTAGATTGCCAATTTTAAAGTCTTAGGTATGACCCGGCCGGGGTTCGAACCCACGACCTCCCGATCACGGGGCGGACTCTTTACCACTAGGCCAACCGTGCCGGTTATCCCCATTATGAGCAGGCAACTTGTTTACTGGGCTGCTGCACAGCGTATTATCCTGCACGCTGAGTGTTCCCTGCCTTTATTTCTGCTGCATCTGTTACCCCCGGCGAGTACGATTAATTACTGTCTGGGACTTGGATAAAGAATGAATATGCAATTACCGGAATAGAGAAGGAGGAAGAGGAGAAGGAGGAAGAGGAGGAGGAGGAAGAGGAGGAGAAGGAAGAGGAGGAGGAGAAGAGAGAGAGAGCGAGAGAGGGAGAGAGAGAGAGAGAGACAGACAGACAGACAGACAGACAAACAGACCTAGAGGCAGACAGAGAGAGAGAGAAGCGGGGGGGAGGGAGCAGGCAAACAAACAGGCAGACGGAGAGAGAGAGAGAGAGAGAGAGAGAGAGAGAGAGAGAGAGAGAGAGAGAGAGAGAGAGAGAGAGACAGACAGAGAGAGAGACAGAGAGAGAGAGACAGAGACAGAGAGACAGAGAGAACAATGGACGTTGTAGCGCTACCTCTAGGGTCACGCTAAGGTCAACGGTGACCAACACTAACTTTGAAAACGGAGACAAGGAGGCTTTCAAGAAAATGGTTTCCAGATGTTCATGGTCTCTGTGGAACTTTTGAGTGATCTCCCCCCAGGACCGATTCACAACTCGCCGTTACCTTGAAACTCGAGAAGGGAAGTAATTTCCTCTGCATCAATGAAGACAAGTCTCCCCTGCCGCTGCGCTTCCGTTGGAATGTTCCAACCCATTTCAACGCCAGCATTCATACACTGGCAGGGCTGGGAGGGGAGGGTGGTGGTGCTGGTGTTGGTGAATGGGGGAAGGGGAAGGGGAGGGGGGGGGGGGTCAGGAAACGAGAGATACACTTGAAGACAGCAAGGACTTTTTTTTCTTTTCTCGCGCTTCTCAGTGCACCCGTTCATTGACAACATATCTTATTCCACTATTTTCTCCCTTTCCTTTCCGTGGTATGGTAGGTAATTTCACATACCTTCTGGGTTTTTCCCCCCACCAATACGCCCCTCCCTCTCTCTTTCACCCACATGCACATACACACGCACGTGCACACCATCTCCATCCAGAAATTTTTGTCAAGCAAAACACAGCGGCGAGCAGTTAAATGGCTGAATCACAAGTACAAAGAAAACCTATACTCCAGGGATGTCTGTCGGTCCGTGGGTCCGTCTGATTTAACACTTATGACAACCAAATCCCTCTGTATTACAACATCCTTTAAACACAACATAAACTCATGCAATCAGACATTGATTACGATATATATCATTAACATAACAAAATCCATTTGAAAGAAAAATTAATGGCCTACCTCAGCATTTTCATCGTGGAACGCAAGACATCAGTATTTATTGAAGCACAGTCCAACCATTGACCACCACAAACCGCGTTACATCACTAAACGAAATAGTACACTCTCTTTTAACGCGAACGTCATCAGCGAAGAAGACACAGAAAAACAGAGAAGATGATGACGTCAGTCTGATCGAATGCAAAACACATAGACCTCAACCTCCAAAAACGAACTTCAGCACACGCGAAATGTCGTTGAAGCTCACTCGGCGCAACATTGACTGGAACAGTCTTGTATCACAACATTGACTGGAACAGTCTTGTATCACAACATTGACTGGAACAGTCTTGTATCACAACATTGACTGGAACAGTCTTGTATCACAACATTGACTGGAACAGTCTTGTATCACAACTATTATTCTGCAATGTTTGTGATGGAGTAAACGTAACATAATACCACACTGATTAATATGCAATTAGCAGCATGTAGTGATAATGCTCTATCCTTTCAAATTATAAGCAGCAACATTTCGTATGAACTTTAGGCTTCGGAAAATCGTGCAAAGTAAAGTTCCCCGCTATGTACAGTAATGCATGGTAATTCCATTGTGTGCACATAACCTCGTCAACTCGACTGCATCACAATATGCAGGTCTACCAAATAATAACGTTTAACAGTTGAGCATGAAAGCCTTGCACAACACTGCAAACTCTCCCGATGCAGTATTTGGAACACAGCCACCAAATCCCAATTAGCATCACGACATAAACCCGCGGCACAGTCACTAAATTACAAGCCGCAAAACCTCAGCATAAAATAGACGACACAGGAACGTTTGTACCTGAAGCAAATGGAAGAACAATACCACTTTACCGTAAACATAATAATTACACTGCAAAACCATGCCGATGCAAGCAGCAGCACTACTATACAAAAAGAATGGACTTCAACATCTATCTCTATCAATAAACAATACTGCCAGCGCTGACAAATGAAACGAGACAGCAGCAGACTCTTCCTTGACACCAGCGGCGCAGATACCTACGAGAACTGGCAACTGCGATAATACTACCCGTCACTCAGAATGAAAACTACATCATGTCGACGACATAATTTGACTACACTGATATACCACCAGCAATCAAACTGACTCGAGGTGGCACTCAGATGCTGTTACGTCTCATTTTCGGTGAAAACTTAAAGAAACTCATTTGCCATCATATGTCATACCGTTACGATACCCTAGAACTGAAGCTGTTTAGCAACACTGATGAATGCTCGCGTCTTCGGTGAAACTGACAACGGCAAACACGATCATGATCGAATGAGCTCTTACGTCTTTTGTTGTAACTAACAATTCATGCAATTTACACAAGACGTCACACTGAAAATTTAAGGCCGTACTTCACAAATAATCAACACTTGTTTCTTTTTGTGAAACCGACAATGGTTATCACACTCCTGATTATTATCACGACATATCTGACGCTGCTATCACGTGTCGTCACGTGACTTGAACGGACAACCAACCATACCATCTGCGGCACTGCATGGTACTGGGAAGATTTGATTCTTGCTCAGATAATCGTTCAAAAATTGTTGCTTATTTTGCAGTGACTTAATACATGTAAGCTTTACCTAAAATTGCCTCTTAAAATGTTTCATTTAGCTGGCAATGAGGCCCGGGTAGCTCAGCTGGTAGAGCACTGGACTTGTGATCGAAAGGTCGCTGGTTCGAATCCGGGCCGGGACGGACACGGGTCAACTTTATGTGCAGACCCAGAGACGGTATCCATCTCCCACCCCCGTGTCACCACAATGGCACGTTAAAGATCTTGGTCATTCTACCATAAGTGCAGATGGCTGATACCACCTAAACACGCATACATCAAAAGCCGTGAGGGCGTAAAAACTCGAATCGTATGAACCAATTCATGTCCAATATAGGCAATTAAGACCTGACGGACAATAAGCCCCTTAAAATTTACTCTTTTTTTTTTTTGCAATGAGGCACCGTTTCGTCATTGTTACTGAAACTAAAAAAATCGTCATTCTGGTAAGCGTGATTTTACTTCCGCTGAGACATTACTTCAATTGTTATTTAACTTCCACCAAAACTAATGACTCCCCCAACATCTCCTGAATTTAATTCTGCAACAAGAAACTCACACTGTTGTCACCTAAACTATAATGCCACAGCTAACTTCAACGGACTTAAACTCTGCAACCAGAAACCATTACACTATACTAACAGTCACCAAAACTAATGACACCACTAACACCGTGGACGCCATGAACATCAACCCAGTATCACTTCGAAACCCTCTGCTCACAACCGAACTGACAAGAGCAACACAAGGATCACAATAAATACGACACAACTTACTCAGACGACACCCGACGCCGTTCTAACCGACAACCGTTCCACACACTGTCACACACACTCTCACTCCGTTGTTTATGCCAGCAGGCAGTTTTTAACGTGTGCCTAAAATTCTCTCCTTAACGACCTGCTAAAACCTTAACATCTGGCGCTTTAACGTTCGACACAAATCATTGCCCGACTCATCAGTCGGCAACAGCTTCCAGGTTTGACAGAAACAGCAACAAATTCCACCCGAAATATGCCTGGAGAAAGCACGCGTGATTGCGTTAGAATGACTCCATAAAAATGAACCACCTCTAAATGAGCAAGCCCTAAGAACGCTTTCACGAAGACTTTTTTGCGATGGTTTGAAAACAAACAAGCTTTGTTGTGCGAACGGTTTCCCGCAAGCGTTGAAGACACTCAACACGGCTGAGCAGTTTCAACAGACATCCTCAACATGTTTGTTTGGGAGTTCTTGCCCCCAAAAGCAATTCAGTCAGTTTGTAATGATAAGAAACCCAAGTCTACTAGACCCACACAAACTTGGCATGATTCCCAGGTTGGGGCATGAGACACAAAGACACCACACTTCTTTTAGTATCAACGGGATCAGCAGGTCCGCAATCAGGAAAAATTAAGTCAGTTGGCCCCTAAACGGCACAAAGCTTCTTCTTCTTCTTCTTCTTCTTCTTCTTCTTCTTCTTCTTCTTCTTCTTCTTCTTCTTCTTCTTCTTCTTCTTCTTCTTATTCTTCTTCTTCTGCGTTTGTGGGTTTAGAACTCTCATGAGCACTCGGATTTCTTCCCACTGGGCCTTTTACGCGTGGAAGTGATTCTACCGAGCCATTAAGGTAGCTCTCCGTTTTCAGGGGTAAACACGAGACTGAAACAGGACAAACTGGCCGAATTCATACTTTGCGTTGTAATTCAGTTTTCAGTACATTTTCGCTGTAACTCAGTTCAGAATATGCTGGTACTTCTACAAATTACACACTGTAACGCTTAGGTAGAATTATCTGTAACTCTTCGAAACAAAGTCAGAAGCTGTTTTTCCCAGCGACAACATTTCGCTAAAGACACAGCGAGGAAGAAGAAGCTGCACGCAGTGACGATCAGCACCAAACAAGAACGGGAGACTAAACGATTACCTCCGAAACAAAAGCTCGTTAGGCACGCCTCGTGGGCACCTGGAAAACATCATACCACCCAACCCCCAACCCCCTCATTACGTCAGTTCCCGTCATTTTCTGTCAACGTAAACAGCCCAGTATACCTCACACTGCCAACTCCGATATTCGCTGCACGATGATGGTGGAAAGCAAAACAATCCGCGAGTTCCGCAGCTTATGACACGGTAATGGTTTATTTTTTCTTGCTGTAATTACTAGCAGCCCGTATTTCTGAATACATTCCTGAGCTCATTTTTTTTTCTTCTTCCGTGAGATTTTTTTTCTTCCAGTATGTCGTCGAGAAGTATTTTCCTCGGATTTTGTCCTCATTCGCCTACCATAAAAACCACCACGGCTTTGCATTGTGGCGCGGACGGCGTGCCGTAAAGACACGAGAGTCAAAAAGACAAACGAGCTTGTTTTGGCGCTGTTTACTCGCTCCAAACACACAATCAAGCAATGTTCTGCTGGTGCAGCCAACATCAACATGCCAGGTTTGAGCAATATGAAATCAATATGGTTGAGCATTGTCAACACATGCTGCAAGTTCCTCTTTGATTTATGCGAATGTTGATAGACTTTCTGCGACATTACCACTGTGTTGTTTGTCCTTGACGTATTAGAAAGATTAATGAGTTGGGACTAGATCGGTCGATTGAGACACCAGCTGGGTCACCAGAAATGTGAACACGCACACACACACGCGCGCGCGCGCACACACACGCACGCACCCACACACACACACACACGTACACACACACACACACACACACACACACGTACGTACGTACGTACACACACACACACACATACACACACACACACACACACAAACCAACACACACACAAACACACACACAAACATACACACACAAACGTCCACCCCTCGCCCCCCCCCCCCCCCCCCCGGCCTCATCTCCACTCCTTTACTCTTTTCCCCTCACCACCAAAGCTAAACTTCACCAAACGCAATCAATCAATTTTCACAAAACGATGCGCACGAGCAGAAATGGAAGCCTGACGACAGTTGTTGTGTCTACGAGTGGTGCCAAAATCTATACCTCCTGCCTCTCCCCGTGACAAATACGGGTCTTGAACTCTGTTGATTTTGTTCCAACCCCTTACATTTCGTCGATAGTGCCAACGCCGCCAGCCGCTTGTGTACGTCTGTTTGGGAGTGACGTGATCCATCGCTCAGTTGTTTATGGAAGGCGGTCGAACAACATGGTGTAAGTGCATCATTATCAGTAAGGTAAGAATGTGGCTAGCCTATAGTTAGTGATAAACAATTTAAAAAAAATAGGGCTGGTGTAGCAGTTATAACATGGCTATCTTACTCTTGTGTTTAAAGACTCGTTTCTTTTCTCCGTTTTTACATTTAGTCAAGTTTTGACTAAATGTTTTAACGTAGAGGGGGGAATCGAGACGAGGGTCGTGGTGTATGTGTGTGTGTCTGTGTGTAGAGCGATTCAGAAAAAAAACTACTGGACCGATCTTCATGAAACTTGACATGAGAGATCCTGAGTATGGTACCCCCAGACGGTTTTTTTCATTTTTTTGATACATGTCTTTGATGACGTCATATCCGGCTTTTTGTGAAAGTTGGGGCGGAACTGTCACGCTCTCATTTTTCAACCAAATTGGTTGAAATTTTGGTCAAGTAATCTTCGACAAAGCCCGGACTTTGGTATTGCATTTCAACTTGGAGGCTTAACACTTAATTAATGAGTTTGCTCATTAAAGTTGTCATTAAAATCGATTTTTCGCAAACAGATTTAAAATTGATTGCATCGTATTCTTCATCACATTCTGAATCTAAACATATATACATATGTCATGTTTACTCTTAAAATGAGATCACAATTAACGAAAATAGATCAATTAGTCTTACGATTAAAATCTAAGAAATCGATCCAAAAATGATTTCATCTTATTCTTTATCATTTCCTGATTCCAAAAACATATAGATATGATAGGTTGTATTCAAAACAACCTCAGAAAGTTAACAAGAATACAGAAAAGCGCGCTTTCCTGCTTAGCACAATACGCTACCGCGCTAATCTGGCGTGTCAATATCACTACGTTTTGCACGTGGAAGGTGAGCGATTTCCTTCACGCGGGGATTGACGAAGCTGTGCTGTCTTGGTGAAAAAATACAGTGCGTTCAGTTTCATTCCGTGAGTTCAACAGCTTGACAAAATGTAGTAATTTCGCCTTACGCGACTTGTTATTGAATGCAATGCAATGCAATGCAATGAAATTC
>NC_090250.1:46816760-46880673 GCF_037325665.1 Littorina saxatilis
CTAGAAATGCGCGTTGTAAAAGAAAAAGATAAAGTCGAGCACACAACAAATGTTAGTAGCTGTAAAGTCACTGGAAGTGTGAATAAGCCCTTTTCTTTTTTACAGTGGAATGTTAACGGCTTGTACTCCAAATTAACTGACACAGAATTTGTAAATTATGTAGGGAGTTTCGATTTTGTTTGCCTTGTAGAAACGTTTATGGATGAATTCAGGTCAACTGTTTTTGATGGTTATTCCCTTTTTGTTAAACCCGCAGTGAAGTTTACCAATCAGGGCCGACGGTCAGGCGGTGTATTGTGCCTAATAAGAAATGAGTTTGCTCCCTTTGTGCGTAAACTTGATGTTGAATGTTCTAACTTCATTGTTTTTATCCTTGATAAAATCCTCTTTGGAATTTCTAAGGATATTTTGTATGTGTGTGCTTATGTTCCGCCCGAGGGCTCGCCGTATTACTCGTTTTTTGATCTGGATAATGGTGTTTCTCTACTAGAAGAATGTTTGACCGAGTGTTTGTTGACAGAAGGTGATGTTTATGTCGTGTTGTCGGGTGACCTGAATAGCAGAACAGCCAATATGTCCCAGCCTGTATTACAAGATCATGATGTTTTTGATTTATTGCACAAAAGTCAGTCAGTTTGCGGGAATCGAAAATCACAAGATCAGATATTGAATAGTTATGGTAAATATTTGTTAAATATGTGCACTGCACTTGGACTGTGTATTCTTAATGGTGTGTGTAATGGGGATTTGCAGGGCTGTTTTACCTACATGTCAGAGAGGGGGAGTAGTGTTAATGATTATTTTTTGCTGTCTAATGATTTATTTGCAATTACTCTGTCTTCGAGCAAACTGTTGGTGGCTGGCCGGATTGAGTCAGATCACATGCCAGTTGAATTGCATGTTACGTTCCCATGTGATAATGTTTATCATGATATGCGTAAGAATGCAGACTGCTTTATTGAAAAGTATGTGTGGGATAGCAGGAAGGCAGGAACGTATGTGAATTTGATGTGTGCAGATGATATGTGTGCAAGGTTAGAGTCTGCCCAAAATATGATTGAATCTGATATGAATGGAGCTTTGGAATTATTTAACACTTGTGTTAAAGAAAGTGCTGACTGCATGAAGAAAAGAATTTATTTGAAGTCAAATAATCAATCGGATGATTGGTTCGATCAGGAGTGTAGAATAACCCGAAAAAATGTGTGGAGGTTGTTAAGCAGATGTAATCAGCCTGAAGACATTCACGCTCGCAATGTTTATTGTTTAGCCAGACGGGAATATAAAACCATGTTAGAAAGAAAGAAAAGATTGTATAATGATTTGACATTACAAAAACTTATTGACTCTGTAAATGATCAACAAGAATTTTGGAATATAATGCATAAATTATCCTCAAAACGAAAACAAATAAAGAACAACATACCAGTTGATACCTGGTTTCAGCATTTCAAAGTATTATTGGAAAAAGATGTAATTGAGGCTGAAGAAATAGAATATGAAGACGATGAAGGTATTTTGAATCGTCCTATTTCAAAAGAAGAAGTTTTGATTGCAATGAGAAAGTTAAAACCTCAAAAGTCTGCTGGGCCTGATGAAATAATAGGAGAACTGTTGAAAAATGTTTTTTCTCCAGGGATTGACTTTTTGGTACACTTGTTTAATTTTTTGTTTTCCAAGGGTATATTTCCAGAAAGTTGGACAGAGTCCATTGTTATCCCTTTGTTTAAGAAAGGCGATGTGAATGATCCAAATAATTATCGTGGAATTTCGCTGTGTAATGTTAGTAGCAAGGTCTATAGTACTGTGATTAATAACAGGTTGCAAGAATGGATTGAATGTAATAACAGTACGGGGGAATATCAAGCTGGTTTTAAGAAGAATTATTCCACTATTGATCATATGTTTACACTTTTGGCCTTTGTACAGAAACAATTTTCTTTGAATCGTAAGCTGTATGTTGCCTTTATAGATTTTGAGAAAGCGTTTGATTCCATCAATAGAGCTTTGCTCTGGCCAATTCTGTTAAAAAACGGTATAAAAGGGAAACTCTTTAGGTGTGTGAAGAGTATGTATGATAATGTAAAAATAAAAGTGAGATGTGGAGCAAAGTTTACGGATTATATTAATTGTACATTTGGTGTTAAACAGGGCGATGTATGTAGCCCAGTTTTATTTTCTCTCTTTATTAATGAATTAGCACTTGAGATAATTGAGAATGGAAGACATGGTGCCACATTTACTGATGACTATTTGGAATTGTTTATTCTTTTGCTTGCTGATGATTTATTGTTGTTATCAGAGACTGTTGTGGGTCTGCAGAATCAGTTAAATAATTTACGCAGGGCAGTGTCTTCTCTTCATTTAAAGGTAAACATGAGTAAAAGTAACATTATTGTGTTTAGGAAGGGTGGATATTTGAGTGCAAGGGAAAGATGGACATATGAGGGTGATATATTACCAGTTGTAAACGTGTATAAGTATTTAGGAATATTGTTTTCAACTCGACTTAGTTTTACTGCTGCCTGTGGCGATCTCTCAAGCCGGGCCAAAAATGCTCTGATGTGTATTATACAAAGATTATCTGTGCTTAATAATAATAGTTTGGATGTTTTCTTGAAGTTGTTTGATTCCCAAGTACAACCAATAGTACAGTATGGTGCGGAGATATGGGGACTGGATAAGGCTGCTCTGCAGTGTGAAAAAGTCCATTTATTTGCACTGAAGAAGTTCTTAGGAGTTCGAATGCGAACACCTAATGATCTTGTATATGGCGAGACAAACAGATATCCGATATATTTGAATTCTATTTTAAGATGCATTAGCTACTGGTTGAAATTGTTAAAGATGGAGGCGCACAGACTTCCTCGTAAATCCTACGAAATGTTGTATAAAATGGATGAAAGTGGTAAAAAGAACTGGGTCCGTTGTAAATTGTATGAGTACGGTTTTGGTTTTGTGTGGTTAAATCAGGGCGTTGTTAATGAAAAAGATTTTTTGCGTGTTTTTAGGGAAAGGTTGGTCGATTGCAGATGGCAAGAGTGGGATTATCATGTACAAAATAGTGATAGATTTGCTGTTTATCGGACATTTTGTACTGTACATGACATTAAACCCTATCTTTTGTCGAATATGGATAGGCATCTAAAGTTTATTATGACCAGGTTTCGATTCGGCATTTCAGAAATTGCAGTGCATGCTTACCGATATAGAAAACATAATGCCGATGATTTGATGTGTCCTCTTTGTAAACAAAACCAAGAAGATGAAGTCCATTTTGTTTTGTGTTGTCCATACTATAACAAATTAAGAGAAAAATTTATCCCATTTAAATATTATAAGAACCCAAGCATTTTCCGACTCAGCTTGCTTTTAGCATCACCTCAAGAAACTGTTGTCAGAAATGTATCCCTGTATTTGTATAAAGCCTTTAAATTAAGAGATGTTGTAACCTCATAGTTAAATGCCGTGTAATGTATGTGTTGTGCGATTATTATTTTGTACCTTTTTTGTGTACATCTGTTGAGTTTAATTTATATGCAATGTGAACCGTTTGTTCACACCCCTTCATAAGGGGCTATGGCCTATTGAATAAACTATCTGCGTCTGCGTCTCTCTCTCTCTCTCTCTCTCTCTCTCTCTCTCTCTCTCTCTCTCTCTCTCTCTCTCTCTCTCTCTCTCTCTCTCTCTCTCTTCATCTCCCGACCCCCCTCCATGGAACAAAGCGGCTTTGGCACTTTGACATTACCACGATCGTAACAAATTCAGGAAAGCCTGGACAGCGCAGTAGCGGTGAATATGATCATTCACGCGGGAAGGACGTTGCCTTCTTGATGGGCGTTTGATGCCGCATAAGACAGGAGCAACACAGGAACAGCTTCATGCCGCGAAGGTTCGAATCCCGGCCGGGACGGACACGGGTGAACTGTATGTGCAGACTCAGAGACGGTATCCATGTCCCACCCTAGTGTCACCACAGTGACACATAAGAGACCTCGGTCATTGTGCCATACGTGCAGGCGGCTGCTTACACCTAAACACGCACACGCCTGGATGGAGCGACTCTTGTTGGTGCTAGTTAATTTTCCACTGGGAGGAAGCGACACGAATTTCCCAGCATGGGGATAATAAGGCCAAAACAAAAAAAAAGTCTGTTTACGGTAACCCGACCGACTCTATTTTTTTTCGCGCGACCCTAGACTTTTTTTGGGCATTTGGAAAAAAAAAATAAATCTTTTGGTTTTTTTAGCAAAATAACGTAAAAATATGTTTTTTTGGAAAAGAAAAAAAAAAGAAAAAAAAATCCCGACCTACCGACCCTATTTTTTTGGCCTATGTTACCGTAAACAGACCTTTTTTGGGGGGGCCTAAAGTGAATGAAATGAAGACAGATGCAAACCTGCCCACTTGGGAGCAGCAAAGGCAAGACTACAGTTATAACGTGCAATGTAAAGCAGGTCTAAGAAACAATGTTGGCGGCATGAAGCTGTTTCTTGTGTATCGTTCAATGTTATACACAACGCTCAACACTACACCAAGAAGCATTACTTTTCTCATGTCCCCCACCCCTCCCACTGGCCTCGCCTTTAATCCGAAAACATTGATGAAGGTTAAAATCAAGGCTGACAGCCGGCAAATCCCAAAGCGGGTCTTTTCTTACACAGGGTCGTCTCCTGCATGCCATGACTTCATCAGACCCCCCTCCCCCTTCCCCCTCCCATTCCTAGCTCTTTTCAACCTCGCCCCCCCCCCCCCCCCCTCCCAAACCCCAACACACCACCTCCCTCCCATTGCCACTGCCCATATTCCCTTGACTTCTGTTTACTTGGTGACGAAAAAGTTTTCATATTTCTCCTGATTTTCCAATGGAAACTCCGTGCACGAATGCTGAAAGTCTCAGTGATGCTGACGATTGACATGTTGCGCTCGTAATATAATATTATATTGTGCTAGACTTGTCAGAGAAAACCATCAGTTGAGTGGTTGTTGTTTTGTTTAAGGATCACATTTCCTTAATTCTCGGTACCGAAAGAAACCTTGTTTAACTGCTTCGTGTGAACTTGCTTTTAGGCCCATGCCTTGAGTTTGATACCGAGTTGTATCTCCCCCCCCCCCCCCCCCTTCCCCGATCTGCCCAAAGATCTTACCAATGTATTTATGGTAATGGTTTTCTTGGGCAAACTATCTACTCATTGATCAAATTACCTCCCACAAACGCATATCAACACACACACCCCCGATCTGCCAAAAGATCTTACCATATTACATTATACGGAACTTCCCATGTCGGGTGAGGGATGGTAACCGTGAACCATCCCCATGATTTGTACATTATAACGCTTTTCTTGCCATCGAAATTGTTTCCTTCTCCCCTAACCTCCCTATCACAATGAACTATCATGTTTTTGGCGATTAAACGTTCTGACTTCTGACTTCTGTAGGTAACGGTCTTTCTTGGCATATTTGACAAATTGAAACGGATAACAAAAATAACAAAAACACGATAAACTCATTGATCAAATTACCTCCGTGACACACCCAAACCCCCCTCATCCCCAGGACAGATTGTAAGAAAAGGCATACCCTTAAATCTTAATCCTTGTAAAATAAAGTTCAATTCAATCTAATTCAATTCCCAACCAACCCAACCCACACACAAAATCCTCACCATGTTTTCTTGGTGACGGTCTTCCTGGGCACGGTGGAGAAGTGGAGGCGGTTGTAGAGCGGGATGGCGTTGCGCTCCCCCAGCGGGTCTTCCCACATCCTGCTGTAGGCCGGCTTGGACTGTGACCGCCCCGTGGTGATGGGATGAGCAGCTGACCCTCCTGGCCCTCCTGCCTCTGGATCGGGACTCCTGCTACTACAGCTGCTGCTGCTGAGGTCGGCTGAAGAGCACGAGACGCCGGGACTTGTAGGAGCGCTTGAAAAGCTTTTGCTGGAGGTATGGCTGGAGGTGAGGCTGGAGGAAGTCTGGCTGCACGAGAGGCTGGAGTTCTGGCTGGCTGAGTTCTGGCTGAGTGAAATCTGGCTGGCTGAGTTCTGGTTGCAGCTCTCGTCGATAGAGGCGAGGGCGTTGTTGGTAGGAGAAGGAGTTTTGCAGGCTGGCGAGGATGTCGGGAACGAAGGAGTGAAGTCTGGAAAGGGCGCTGCGAAGGTATTGGCGAAGGGGTTGCTGTCAGGTCTTCGCCCGGCAGACGACGCTGCTGAAGTCCAAGGAGAATAGTCCGGATGTGACGCTTTGGTATTTGCTTTAGTTTTGAAGCTTGACACAAAATCCGGGCTAGGCGCTTTAGCGCGAGCTGATGCTGTCTCAAACGGTGACAGAAAATCCGACGGAATGGTCTCTACACTCGTAGGGGAGGACCTCAAATAGGACGGATACTGAAAGTTGTTTGGCTGCGAGTTCTCCTTCAAGGTCGCACACGCAGTGGCCGAAGCAGCAGCCGCAGCAGTAGCAGCGACGACAGCGGCCTTGGTGGTGGTGGGGGGAGAGGCACGAAGCTCCTCGCAGACCTTGAAGCGCGCCAGACACTGGCTGGGGTCCCTGGGCTGTGCGGGGGCTGGCGGCCACTGCACCTTGTGGGACATGGGGTCAACCCTGCAGTCAACTCGTGATGCACGTGCTTCAAGGTCGAAACTGGTTTCTTCTCTGTCGCTCAATTCTGTGTTCGAAACTGTGGAGGGCTTTGCTTGTGTGTGTCTATAAATCGCTCTAATACTTTGTATTTTGGTCCAGTGTTTGAGTGTCTATGTCCAATTCGTTGTCAAAGGGCACAGAAGACCTTGTATTTGTGTAGAATCTGCAGAGATTATTTCTCCAATGATTTATAGGGATAAGTCCACAATGTTGCCGAACAACACCGAAGACAAGACTATGCTAACTTCAATTCTTTGTTGTTAACTAGCATTAACACAAGCTGTCTTTGATCTTGGGTGGTGTTACTCTCTACTGTTTATCCTGAATGTCCAAAACGTTGTCGAAAATCACAGAGGAAACAGTTATGAGTTCAGTGATTTTCGATTTCCAGCAAGCAGTATAGAATCTGACGCAGTCTGTTTATACGAGAACAGCTCAGCACCAACAGGGGGAAAACGTTCGCCAGCAAGTCTCTCTCAGCTACAAAAATTAATGTCCAAGAAGTCTGTGACTTAAAGGAAAGGAGCAGGCACTTTTCATTAAACCACAATCAGTAGCAGGGGCTAGAGGGTTGCCCGTCAATCAATCCGTTCCACTCTATCAAAACACAAACACCACGCTATCCTCTTGAGCAAACATCAGCCCGTCGATGTCTCTCGCTCTGAAAGAGAGACAGAGGCAGGCAGGAAGAAGAAAACACCCTTTTCCTTATGCCCCAGCTCCTTCAATCGCACCCGAGACTCCAAGATTAGAAAAATGTCAAACGCCGGCTCCAAGTTGTAACGAGATTAAGCCAACAGCCTTTTTTGTCGAACGCATGAGAAGACACTGTCACGTTGCACCCTCGGGAGACAGGCTGCAAAAATCAATAGGCTTTTTCAAATTGTCCCAAACACCAGCAACGGATTAAAGCGCGTTGGAATCGATCTGCAGGCGGATGTGAGAGTCTATCACACTGAGGGGGATGAGGGCAAATCTTCACAGCTGCTGTAGAAGGTGAAGAGGAAACAGAAGTGTGGTCTGAAAAAGAAAGAACAAGTCGCGTAAGGCGAAATTACTACATTTAGTCAAGCTGTGGAACTCACAGAATGAAACTGAACGGACTGCATTTTTTCACAATGACCGTAGTCCGCCGCTAGTGCAAAAGGCAGTGAAAGTGACGAGCCTGTACATGTTTAGCGCGGTAGCGGTTGCGCTTTTCTGTACCTCTCTTCGTTTTAACTTTCTGAGCGTGTTTTTAATCCAAACATATCATATCTATATGTTTTTGGAATCAGGAACCGACAAGGAATAAGATGAAATTGTTTTTAAAACGATTTCGGAAATTTAATTTTAATCATAACTTTTATATTTTTAATTTTCAGAGCTTGTTTTCAATCCGAATATAACATATTTATATGTTTTTGGAATCAGAACATGATGAAGAATAAAATAAAAGTAATTTTGGATCGTTTTATAAAAAAATCATTTTAATTACAATTTTCAGATTTTTAATGACCAAAGTCATTAATTAATTTTTAAGCCTACATGCTCAAATGCAATACCGAAGTGCGGCCTTCGTCGAAGATTGCTTGGCCAAAATTTCAATCAATTTGATTGAAAAATGAAGGTGTGACAGTGCCGCCTCAACTTTTACAAAAAGCCGGATATGACGTCATAAAAGACATTTATCGAAAAGATGAAAAAAACGTCTGGGGATATCATACCCAGGAACTCTCATGTAAAATTTCATAAAGATCGGTCCAGTAGTTTACTCTGAATCGCTCTACACACACTCACGCACAGACACACACACACACACACGCACAGACACACACACACACACACACACACACACACACATACTCCACGACCCTCGTCTCGATTCCCCCCTCGATGTTAAAACATTTAGTCAAAACTTGACTAAATGTAAAAAAGGAGAGAGACGATTACATGTCACCTTCAGACTGGAGGAGAGAGAAGGCGACTCTAGGGGCGACAAGCCTGGTGATGACGCCCACTCTATTAATATTTTACGGACAAGGAAAGAGTCCTGTGGTTGCAGTTATTTGATGATTCCATGGCTTAATTTTAAGTCGTTCAATCAGTCCCTATCAATTATGTTCTAACAAAAATCACAACCTTACCCTCACTTAGTTATTTAAAAAACACAGAAACAGAGCCTGGTAATCTCAGACACATTCGATTATTCTATGAGCAGAAATGCAGTCTGATTATTATTCTCACTGAATTATTCCACGTCTGAGTAGACTCACTCTCACTCTCACTCTCACTCTCTCTCTCTCTCTCTCTCTCTCTCTCTCTCTCTCTCTCTCTCTCTCTCTCTGTGCATTATTCCCACAAGCAGAAGTCACTGACTGTTCATTATTCTCACAGCATTATTCCATGTCTGAGGAGCATATCTCTCTCCCGAAGTTTATTCCCACAAGCAGAAGTGCAGTCTGGTCATTATATACTCTCACTGCATCATTCCACGTCGGAGGAGCAGAACTCGCTCAAGTATTCCAGAATAGCTGTTGCCATGCGGCGAGCGCAATGAAACAAGACGTCGTCGGGGAACTTGTGAGAGATTCAGTATCGTGAGCAACTCAGTCTGAATATCAAACCAGTTCTGTTTCTGTGAGATTTGTTGGCGACAGTAGTAGTAGTAATGTTTGTAGCAATCCAGTCTGAATAACAAACCTCCAGTTCTGTTTCTGTGAGATTTGCAGGCGACAGTAGCAATGTTGGTAGAAATCCAATTTGAATAACAAACTTTTTCCAGTTCTGTTTCTGTGAAATTTGTTGCTGACAGAAGCGATGTTGGTAGCAATCCAGTGTGAATTACAAACCTCCTCCAGTTCTGTTTCTGTGAGATTTGTAGGCGACAGTAGCAATGTTTGCATAGCAATTCAGTCTGAATTACAAACTTTCTCCAGTCCCTTTGCCTTGCTGCGACATACCTTCCCTTTTGTCTCTCCTGTACTCCAGAGTTGAATCGTTTCCCTGGGACAGGCTGATCTTTCTTAACCCAGTGTGGGATCTTCAGTGGGGCGACCACCCCCAACCCAGCGCGTCCCCGGGTGGCGGATAGGGGAACGGTCTTCAGATATGGAGATCAGCCGCTTGCGGCCGCGGACCAAACTGGCTCCGGGTGGGATCCCGGAAAATCCTCCCCCCTGTGCTCTCAGGGTAGGACGTACGGGCCATGAGCTAAGGGTGAGGTAACCCCGACAGAAAACCCCGAATGCTGAAGACGGAGGACCCGGGCCGCACGGCGCATTCTAACAAACCACGGGTACACGCACTTACGCAAATGATGACACTCTGCGAACGCCAAGAAGAAGAAGAAGAATCGTTTCCAAACGTTATCACAGCATTGAAGACAGCAGACTGGTCATCCCGATTGTTTTCTTGGTTTTTATTTGGAGGAGAATGAAACAAGCAGTCACGCCTGCAAAAGAAAAACAGTGTTCAGACGATGCGATGATTCACACTGCTTTCTTTACGCGACGCACGTGTTGCCTAGGCTTCTCTCTGTCACTCCCTGTCATCAGACCGGCTATCATCAAAAGCGACGCTTAATCACAGGTCTCCTGCGTCTGAGCCTTCCTAACGCGCCCAACCGTTCGATTCATCAGGGAAGGGGCAAGAAATAATGCTCGGAAGCTGTGAATAAGCTCTGCTGCCCCGCCGGACTGTGACTCGTCAGACAATGACCTCGAGACGATGGATGACCTCATTCGACCTGTCACCGTTCTATGCAGTGCAGTGACACTCGCTTCACAGAAAAACCCAAGGCCTATAATAGACACTCACAAAGCTGAGTCAGCTGAGTCAGTCGATGCCCGTGACAGCGTCGCTAATTTCTACACGATAATCTCCCTTGGTCCACACGCGCCCTGGATCCCCGACAGCACAGGGGGAATATGTCCGGGAAGCCAATCAAAGCGAATGCACGTCGTTGCACTGTGCCTGCAGCAACACGCACATTTATCGATTACCACTCAGGGGGGAGAAAATAACGAAAAAAACGAACGAAAGACAAATACATTTAGAGGGAGAGCAGAGACGAGGAACAAGATATTTTGCACGCCGAATATCGATTACTCCTTCAACATTCCCTAACGATTATTTTGCTCACATTTTTGTTTCTCTCTCTCTCTCTCTCTCTCTCTCTCTCTCTCTCTCTCTCTCTCTCTCTCTCTCTCTTATAATGACTTCCTCAGGCGCTCTCGTCTGTGAGCCAAGAGGGGGTGAAGGGACTTTGCCATGCAGTATCTCACTCCTATCCGGAACAGAAAATCCTCCGGTGTCTGGCCCCGGGAAGGGAGGACTCCACAAGTATCTGAGCGGGATTGGAGGGGATGACTAAGACCTCTGTCACACTCAGATCCACCGGGAGAAAGAGTGACCCCCCCTCCCAGTAAAAAAAAAAAAAAGGGGGGGGGGGGCATACAAAAGGGAAAGGAAGTGGGGGGGGGGGCCCATATTTTTTTTTCAGAGTGAAAAGAAAGCTAAGAGGGAAAAGAGAAGAAAAGAACCAAAACGAAAAGAAAACGATCTTCTCCTGAGGTGTTTCTTTCTCAATGTGCGAATCCAAAGTCGCGTGGACATGAGATTCTACGAGCTCAGCAACAGTCTGAGGTTGACGCGGCAATCAGACAGCGTGGTATACTGCCCTCCATATAAATTCCCCTCGCCTCTCTTTCTGATTACCCTCGTTTGCGTGGACCTCCCGGCACGGGCACCACGCTCATGTTGACTTGTCCCTGCAGACTTGCCATGTCTGTGTCTCTGCAGCCAGTAGAGCTGGCTGGGTAACGGACTGGAATAAGTTGTCTAGCACTCATGGATTGTCAGGCCAAGTAACCACTTACGCCAGCAGAAATGAAGTTTGCACCGAGGAAAGCTGTCCGAAAATAACAATGGGTGTTACAAATATGTCAACTGTGAAGATATTCCGCTTCGATGAGGTTTGATCTTCAGGATCCAGTCAGTATACGTGTGACAAAGGTGGCAGTTGACACTGTTACTGGTGAGTCGAAGAGATATTTGCAGTGGACGGTACCACCATGCAAAATATTTCAGAAATAAATACGTACTGCAAAGATGTCCGAATACTTTACACATTCAATTGCATAGATAAAGAAAAGACAGATTTAAAAGTTGTATCCGGCTTAAAGCATCAGGGAAGATTTCAACAGGCGATATCAGGACATATTGCAGATGTTTTTTCGCATAAAAATTGGCTCAAGCCACGCATTTCAATGCTCAACGAATCTCTCGAAAACCACACACATGTTCTCCATTTCTAGAGTAAGAAAACCAACAAATAAGATTATCTCTTTTCTGTCCCCACTGTCCTGTCACTCCAAATAACAAAGTTTCGCCGCGAGGAAGAGGGTTCCGCAATTACAGAGCGTCAATCTAGGAAGAAAAACTCCCGCTCTGACACGCACTTCCCTCTTTTATTGCATTACCTGCTGGAAAGAAATTGTTGTCAATCTGTTGGCCGGGGCGAATCGAGGCAAAGAGTCCATTTCCACTTCCCAGGAGGACCAGATATCTGTCAACTTGTTCCCTTCACTTTGATGCCAGGAATTCCGGTTTGATTCAATCCAGGAATTGCCTGTAGGCTCCTTGTGCCTCCCTGCTGTTGCCCTCTGCACCACACTTACAACAACTTCGATTTTTCCTTTGAATTCGACAGTGGCGAGATTAACCAACACGCAAGCTCTCACTCACCGCAATCCGGTTTTTTTCTCCTCACACACAAAACGAAAATCTTGGGACAACCCATGCATTCATCTTCACAAAAAGAGCTGGGCTTGGTAAAAACACAAAGATGAATTGCACTGCTTTTTTTATATTATATATTTTTGTGTGTGAAAAAGTTAAACCTGCAGAAAAGAAAGTTTCATTTTATCAGCCGTGCATTCTGGAAGAAAAAGGCAACGACAACGCAGTAGAGACAAAACTTAAGTTTTCACTTCATTTCCAAAGTCTTCTCCACCCAAAAAAAATTAAAATGAGCGCAAAAGATGCAAAACGAAAACAAAAAGTTGAATTTGTTCGCGCTTCTTCTGGAGATTAAAAAAAACAAACGACACGGAACAGCAGGCACAAACAAACCATTTGGATCATTTACATGGCTTCCCCAAAATACCAGGTTTTCCAACTAAGGTCTCTCTTTCAAGCTTGTTTGCAACTGTGGCCAAAATTCGTCTCTGTCACACCAACCCTCAATCATGGTCAAAGGATGACACAGAGCTGCATTTTTCTTCCTCTGAAGCCAACATTACAGAGATAATCACTTCAAGTGTTTGTTCATGCAGCTCTATATAGGCCGGCGCACGCATGGCCAAACATCCGGGTACCTAATCGTCAGTGGTCACATGATCAATAAAGGACGATCATCTATCTGTTCTCCATACACGGTGTATGCATAATGGATAACTATTCCACAGAGTACTACAAATATCTTCAGCAAATTTATCTTGAAAAACGAAACAACAGCAAAACCCATGTAAACTTTGCACTGCAACTATTTTCTGTTCATATTCATCGGCAAGTTATCTTTCCAAAGCAGATTATTTCTTACATTTTGTAAGCGGATATATATAATTATGCAGGTAACATGTGAGGGCATTGTATTTTATGCAGGTTTTCCAAGGATCTAATTAAATTTGGAGAACGGGTGTAAAAAAAACCTGAATATTTTCAGGAAAAAAATATATGCACGAGACGATAATAATTACGGTATAACCAACACGCTAGACCGACCGCTTCGTGAAACCCAGGGGGAAAACCTTTCCGCACTTGTAAGATTTCTGAGTGTGGAAATCCATACCTATGCAAACTTTTTGAGCCATAGCCATTGCGTTTTTGGCAGCATAACCGAGCATGTCTAGACGGGTGGGTGGGTGGGGGAAGTGGGAATTGAGTGGTTTGAGGTTACCTTTCAAAAATAAACCGAATATCTGTATCTGAGTCTGCAAATTGATCTGGCTGAGAGTGTGCACCACTCCTACTGTCTGTCTGTCTGTCTGTCTGTCTGTCTGTCTGTCTGTCTGTCTGTCTCTCTCTCTCTCTCTCTCTCTCTCTCTCTCTCTCTCTCTCTCTCTCTCTCTCTCTCTCTCTAATCACCGATAGTGTGCAATGTTTCACTCGTGACCTTGCTTTTGCATCTGACTGTGTGTAAGGTTTGCAAGAAAAACATCTCGTTAACTACGGATCTGAAGAGCATATATCCACGCAATTCCCACTTGTTAGTGAAAGTAATCGTATCCTCACACGAAAATTCATCGCAAACTGTCATCGTTTGAACAATACAGCTACACAGCATTCACACACGAGCCGCAAACGCTTATCACTGTTCCTAGTTGGCTTTAAAATCATCAACGAAATAAAACATGGTCCTCATCACAAACTGAAACGGAATACAGAAAATACTTTCCAAAGGGAATAGCAGCATTCCAGCACGCGTCTCATCCCTTATCTCTATGCGCAAGAAAACATAATGAATGCCTGTACGCCCGAGGGAAAAGGGGTGTAAACATTCATGTTTTAAGAGACGTCGCTTGGATTCAACTTCTTCGGCAAATGTGCCAAAATAGACAAACAAGTTTCTGAAATTTAACGAATTCTAAGATCATCTTTCCTCCCACATGAAAAAAGTTCGGCAGATCTGCCAAAATGCTAAACAAGTTTCGGCGTTGTGTCGACTGCCAATCTAAAACGATCGACACCCCTCCTTCTCCAGCCTGAAGTAAATGCATCAAAACCCAGCTTGAACAGAAACAAGACAAATCAGCATATACGTACCAAACAACTAAGGGAACAAAGCATTCAGCATAGTTGGCAACAGTTACGGAGAGTTGTGCAGAACCATGCAACAAATTAACACCGAAGTATTCAATAGTATCAGTGAGACTCATCCTCGAGTTTGCTTTAATATCACAGTTATCCAGTGATGATTACACAAAAATCACTTAACGAATAACAAGTCGCGTAAGGCGAAATTACTACATTTAGTCAAGCTGTGGAACTCACAGAATGAAACTGAACGTAGTCCGCCGCTAGTGCAAAAGGCAGTGAAAGTGACGAGCCTGTTTGGCGCGGTAGCGGTTGCGCTGTGCTTCATAGCACGCTTTACTGTACCTCTCTTCGTTTTAAGTTTCTGAGCGTGTTTTTAATCCAAACATATCATATCTATATGTTTTTGGAATCAGGAACCGACAAGGAATAAGATGAAATTGTTTTTAAATCGATTTCGGAAATTTATTTTTGATCATAATTTTTATATTTTTAATTTTCAGAGCTTGTTTTTAATCCAAATATAACATATTTATATGTTTTTGGAATCAGAACATGATAAAGAATAAGATGAACGTAAATTTGGATCGTTTTATAAAAAAAAATATATTAAAAAAATTAATTTTCAGATTTTTAATGACCAAAGTCATTGATTAATTTTTAAGCCACCAAGCTGAAATGCAATACCGAAGTCCGGCCTTCGTCGAAGATTGCTTGGCCAAAATTTCAATCAATTTGATTGAAAAATGAGGGTGTGACAGTGCCGCCTCAACTTTTACAAAAAGCCGGATATGACGTCATCAAAGACATTTATCGAAAAAAAGAAAAAAACATCCGGGGATATCATTCCCAGGAACTCTCATGTAAAATTTCATAAAGATTGGTCCAGTAGTTTAGTCTGAATCGCTCTACACACACACACGCACAGACAGACACACACACACACACACACACACACACACACACACACACACACACACACACACACACATACACACACACATACACCACACCCTCGTCTCGATTCCCCCCTCTACGTTAAAACTTTTAGTCAAAACTTGACCAAATGTAAAAACGCTTGAAAGAGATCTCATGAAAGAAATTTGCTCGGTCTTTCAAAGCGTATAGACCTTTTCGGTATCTGAGCAGCTCTCGCGAGACACGCTCTTTGTTATGCTTTGAACATCGCGAGAACTTCGAACCTTGGCTTGTGCTGCTCGCACGAGATCGCTGTACCACATGCTTTGCTATGCTCTGAAGTTTGCGAGAGATTACGAGAGCTTGGAATACCGATAGGGTCTATTTAACACTCCGGAACCTATAGAACCGTTTGTGGACATGACGGACTCTCATCCGCAGTAAACAAGGTTCCATTCAATGCTCGATTGGTTGGATCACCACACGGTGATTTATTGGCGGTACTCAGACAGAAATAACACAGCTACGCGAACCTGATCCCGAGGAGGGGGGGGGGGGTGGTAGGAGGGGGGGGGGGGGTAGGAGGGGGGGGGGGGTTAGGAGGGGGGGTTAGGAGGGAGGAGGGGGTGGGTTCAAGTCTTCCTACTTCTGGTCAACACGATCCCCAAGAGGATGCGATTGAGTGTTACAAACGAGGCATTTCTGTCCGGATGATGAGGCAGCCACAGTTACTAATAGAGCGTATTTAACCAAACGGGTGGTACTGTATTACAAAAGTCTGAAGTCTTTCATTTCATGGACACATTGTTTGAATGTAATACACACGAGGCATTACTGTTTGGACGAGGTAGAGTTCCAAGCAGGATATTACTGACTAGGGAGCTACAGGTACTCATAGAGCATAGTTAACTAAATGGGTGGTACGTATTACAGGTTTGGAGTCTTCAATCACTAAATGGGGACAATGTCTGAACGTGTAGTAATACATACGAGGCATTACTGTCTGGACGAGGTAGAGTTTCAAGCAGGATATTACTGACTTGGCAGCCACAGTTACAAATGGAGCGCAGTTAACCAAATGGGGAGTGATACAGTCTAAAGTTGTTAATCACTAGATGGGGACATTGTCGGAATAATGAGTGATGCATATGAGGCATTACTGGCTGAACGAGGCAGAACTCGAGGTTGTCAGAGCTCACTTACTAACTTGGGGAGTCCTACAGGTCAAATTGATTGTCTAGATGGACAGTGTTTCAAACAAAAGGCTTTACTGGCTGACCAAAACACTCCCAGGCAAGACGGATACAGCTTTACAAATCAAGGATGGACAAACCTAACGGTTGTCATCTTTACTTTCTCCGAAGCAAACACACACACACACACACACACACACACACACACACACACACACACACACACACACACACACACACACACACAAGCTGACAAATCCTCTTTTTACTAAAGAGAAAAGAAAAGAAAACAAGTCGCGTAAGGCGAAAATACAACATTTAGTCAAGCTCAGTCGAACTCACAGAATGAAACGCACTGCATTTTCGTGGCAAAGGCAGTGAAATTGACAACCCAGAAAAGCGCGGTAGCGGTAGCGCCGAGGAGGATAGCACGCTTTTCTTTATCTCTATTCTTTTTATATTTAGTCAAGTTTTGACTAAATATTTTAACATCGAGGGGGAATCGAAACGAGGGTCGTGGTGTATGTGCGTGTGTGTGTGTGTGTGTCTGTGTGTGTGTGTGTGTTTGTGTGTGTGTGTGTGTAGAGCGATTCAGACTAAACTACTGGACCGATCTTTATGAAATTTGACATGAGAGTTCCTGGGTATGAAATCCCCGAACGTTTTTTTCATTTTTCTGATAAATGTCTTTGATGACGTCATATCCGGCTTTTCGTGAAAGTTGAGGCGGCACTGTCACGCCCTCATTTTTCAACCAAATTGGTTGAAATTTTGGTCAAGTAATCTTCGACGAAGCCCGGGGTTCGGTATTGCATTTCAGCTTGGTGGCTTAAAAATTAATTAATGACTTTGGTCATTAAAAATCTGAAAATTGTAAAAAAAAATAAAAATTTATAAAACGATCCAAATTTACGTTTATCTTATTCTCCATCATTTGCTGATTCCAAAAACATATAAATATGTTATATTCGGATTAAAAACAAGCTCTGAAAATTAAATATATAAAAATTATTATCAAAATTAAATTGTCCAAATCAATTTAAAAACACTTTCATCTTATTCCTTGTCGGTTCCTGATTCCAAAAACATATAGATATGATATGTTTGGATTAAAAACACGCTCAGAAAGTTAAAACAAAGAGAGGTACAGAAAATTGTGCTATCCGTCTTAGCGCAAATACTACCCCGCTCTTCTTGTCAATTTCACTGCCTTTGCCATGAGCGGTGGCCTGACGATGCTACGAGTAAAATGGCATTGCGTTTCATTCTGTGAGTTCGACAGCTACTTGACTAAATATTGTATTTTCGCCTTACGCGACTTGTTAACTTTCTGAACGTGTTTTTAATCCAAACATAACATATCTATATGTTTTTGGAATCAGGAACGGACAAGGAATAAGATGACATTGTTTTTAAATCGATTTCGAAAATTTAAGTGTAATCATACTTTGTATATTTTTAATTTTCAGAGCTTGTTTTTAATCCGAATATAACATATTTATATGTTTTTGGAATCAGAAAATGATGAAGAATAAAATAAACGTAATTTTGGATCGTTTTATAAAAAAATAATTTTAATTACAATTTTCAGATTTTTAATGACCAAAGTCATTAATTAATTTTTAAGCCTCCAAGCTGAAATGCAATACCAAAGTCCGGCCTTCGTCGAAGATTGCTTGGCCAAAATTTCAATCAATTTTATTAAAAAATGAGGGTGTGACAGTGCCGCCTCAACTTTTACAAAATGCCGGATATGACGTCATCAAAGACATTCATCGAAAAAATGAAAAAAAGGTCTGGGGATATCATACCCAGGAACTCTCATGAAAAATTTCATAAAGATTGGTCCAGTAGTTTACTCTGAATCGCTCTACACACACACACACACACACACACACACACACACACACACACACACACACACTTGACTAAAATAATGTAAAAAGAAGTCTTGTGCTTCACCGAATGACGAACAAACAAGGGAGTCATGCCTGGGTTGTCTGGACGAGACAGAAGTTTGAGGATCGTGATGCAGACATTCAAGTCAAAGCCAAGAACCCCCAACGGGAAAGAATTCTTTCTAGTTTATGGTGCCACAATTCTTGATTTGGTCAAGAGGGAATTTGTTGTTCGTGACAGGGGCATTTCTGCCCTAGTTTCCACCGGTGAGACACTTGATTTGGCAAAGAGGAAATTGGGTTTTCGTGGGTGTGGGTTTGTTCAGGTTTCGAACGGCGGGGGACTTGATTTGGTGAAAAGGGAGGGGGCAGGGGCGATCGTGACAATAATATTAAGGTCCATTTTTTTGTCTCGCGAAAACGTTCAGTGTTTATGGTGACAATGCGTGTCTCGTTTGTGACAAGGACAGTAAATAGTTTAACTATCACCACAACTGCTCTATTTTACTGGAAAAAATAAACAAAAGAGTCATGCTTGGTTCTGCGAACAGTCAACTATTGATCGAGACAGACACTTTCGAGCCCGGATTTCTGTATTTAAAAAATCCACACATTCCCTGTTTAGTAAGACACTTTGTAATTCAATCAAGTTGGCGTTTTAATGAAACAGATCCTGTGATTGGTCAGAATGCCCAAACTCATTAAAAATTACCGGTCATTAATTGTCGATAACAACTCGCTAAAAAAGCCATTAACCACCTGCTGGCGAGGCGCATTGATACAACCTCAACTAGTCTCGGTTAGCTTTGAGGGTCATTTTACAAGTAGGAAATATGAAGGCCAACGAAATACCGAGACCATAATGTATGCGAAGTGATGACGTCGAATACGTGACGTAAGTTGATGCATGAATTCTTCCGGACTACGTCAGTCAATTCCAAAGATCACTTTTGTGATGAAAATAATTTGTTTTAGAGTTTGCTGTCCAGAAACCCGTCAAAAAAGAAGGGAAATGTATGTGAAAGAAAACAAAACAGGAGCAGAGTGATAAGATAGGAATACAGAGACATATTTCTTGGGACTTGACCCTTGCAGGTAGGTGGACTGAAAGTAGTGTGTGAACAGAACAGAACCAATTCTGTCTGTTTACCATCGCATGAAAGCAGGAAAGAGATCGTCGTCAGATTGAATTACAATAACATTAACATGCTTCCATTTGAAACTTCTCGGTCTTCATCGTGGATTGACGCCCTCCCAAAGTCTAATTAAAGCCCTCCGTCGCTTCGCTCCGTCGGGCTTCAATTACCTTTGGTCGGGCGTCAATCCACGATGACGACCTTGAAGCACAGACGGAAGGTGCTCGAAGTTTCAAATGGAAGCATGTTAATGTGTAAATACTGCATTCGGAGAACAGGGATGGGGCGATCGTGAATGTCCAAGTTGCCGCTGTTTACGGTGATCCTGTGTAATCTTAGGTGAACTGGATCTCTCGTTCGTGACACGGACAGGAAAGAGTTTCTCTCGCACCACAACGCTGCTGTTTTACTGGACAATAAACAAGAGCATCGTGCTTGATTCTGTGAACAGCAAATTAATGTTCGTGACACGGATAGGAAAGTCTCTCGCACCACAACGCTGCTGTTTTACTGGACAATAAACAAGAGCATCGTGCTCGATTCAGTGAACAGCAAATTGGTGTTCGTGACACGGATAGGAAAGAGTTTCTCTCGCACCACAACGCTGCTGTTTTACTGGACAATAAACAAGAGCATCGTGCTTGATTCAGTGAACAGCAAATTGGTGTTCGTGACACGGACAGGAAAGAGTTTCTCTCGCACCACAACGCTGCTGTTTTACTGGACAATAAACAAGAGCATCGTGCTTGATTCAGTGAACAGCAAATTGGTGTTCGTGACACGGATAGGAAAGAGTTTCTCTCGCACCACAACGCTGCTGTTTTACTGGACAATAAACAAGAGCATCGTGCTCGATTCAGTGAACAGCAAATTGGTGTTCGTGACACGGACAGGAAAGAGTTTCTCTCGCACCACAACGCTGCTGTTTTACTGGACAATAAACAAGAGCATCGTGCTTGATTCAGTGAACAGCAAATTGGTGTTCGTGACACGGACAGGAAAGAGTTTCTCTCGCACCACAACGCTGCTGTTTTACTGGACAATAAACAAGAGCATCGTGCTTGATTCAGTGAACAGCAAATTGGTGTTCGTGACACGGATAGGAAAGTCTCTCGCACCACAACGCTGCTGTTTTACTGGACAATAAACAAGAGCATCGTGCTTGATTCAGTGAACAGCAAATTAATGTTCGTGACCGGCAAGAGTTAGGTCCAAAGCTCTGCCGCCTCAAAAAAATATCCCGTTTTATTGGATGAGCAAACAAGCGTGTCATACGGTTCCAGCGTGGTCGATAACGAACAGCATGGATTGAAGCCCATGTCAACGTTCTCAGCACGCTTCGTCAAGGCACAGTCCTCCCTGTGTTAACAATTCGACTGACCATCTCAGATCCGACCATGCCTTTATATACAGGGTGTCTCAAAAAAAGTACCCGATTTTCTTTCAATACTACAGACAAGTCAGTAACTTTACTGACATTATTTTTGCGTGATATATTGTAGTCAGTTCATAGAAGTTTTGTCCCCAGTTCACAGCTTTCAGTTGAGATCGTCTGTTTCTTCACACCACGTGATCAATGTAGCCACCCCGTTTTCCAATGACAGACTGCATCCTCATTGCCATATTGTTCATTACATTGGGGAATGTTAGCGTATTAGATTACATATTAGTTTTTCCATTTCTCGGTACTGATTTTGTTTGTTTTGCTTAACGCCCAGCCGACCACGAAGGGCCATATCAGGGCGGTGCTGCTTTGACATATAACGTGCGCCACACACAAGACAGAAGTCGCAGCACAGGCTTCATGTCTCACCCAGTCACATTATTCTGACACCGGACCAACCAGTCCTAGCACTAACCCCATAATGCCAGACGCCAGGCGGAGCAGCCACTAGATTGCCAATTTTAAAGTCTTAGGTATGACCCGGCCGGGGTTCGAACCCACGACCTCCCGATCACGGGGCGGACGCCTTACCACTAGGCCAACCGTGCCGGTCTCGGTACTGATGTTTCAATGTCTTTTGGGGTAATTTTTTTTAGACACTCTATATATTATGGGATCAGACCATCCCTCAACTTAGACACAAGGTATAAATGAACGCACGCACGGTTGTTCTCTGCGCAGAGTGGGATTTTTTTCTCATAAATTAATTTCTTAACGGACACGAGTGGTCATCTGTCAAACTTGTTCATGAAAAAATTCTCACTTTGCACAAGAAGCTGTCAGAATGTTGATCTTTGGTATGTGTCTCAGTGGGAGGATCTTATTTAATGCAACAGCCTGGCCAGATCTGAGATGGTGAACCGAGCTGTTTTCACCGGAAGGACTGTGCTTAAAACAAAAGTCTGCGAATCTAACTCCACTCGGCGTTTGACAGACGTCAGGAGAACTTTTCCCACTGGCATGAGAAGTTAAACAGTTGTGTGAAGCGGTGTTGGAATCATCGATTAAACCCCCAACTGGGAAGTTCTCCCATTGACGGGGCAAATACTTGGACGTGCAACTCATTTGAACCCGCTTGAAGTGGAAAACAGGATGTGATTTGACTCTCGCTTTCATGATCTTCAATCGATAGTTTCTCTAATTGTCTATTGTTAATGCTCTCTAAAAACATTAAGATACGGGAATTTTGGGTTATGCTTCTCTTCCTTTTGTTCTTTCATGGAAGGAAAAAGGTCTGAAGCCGTTGGCTGAAAGGAGGAAGGGGAGGAAGAAATGAACTATTTTGGAGTAAAAATAAGAACGTTCGTAAAGCGAGATAAAACATTTTTTCGACACATGCAAAGTTGCTTCACTTTTGATAGAAACCACTGCCTACTGTAGTCAATTTCCATCGAAATCACCATCAAAATCAAAGTCCTCGACTTGGTCAAAATATGATCAGTTCACAGCCACACAGAGCGAGATGGCCGCTGTACTTTCGCACACCTAAAAGTTCTGCATAGCAAAATCATCTTCTTCCATCTGCTACCACAACCCAACTGAATTAATTTCAAAGGAAAGTAAACATTTGAGTCATGACGGCTCGCCGGGGAAGGAAATGTCTGGTGCCAGATAGCCATTATCGGCTTTAGTTGACAGGACCGCTGAATCACATTGATTACACCCAGAAAGGGAAGAGACTGGCTCCCACTGTTGGAAGAATCAACACTCCTGGCATTTCTACCACTGACAAAATTCCAGAGATTGAAAATCGCCGCCTTACCATGTTTTTGTCAGAAAGTTTTTTCACAAGCCTGGAGTTCATATTCGCACAGATTCTGTCCAAAACAGCAGTAGAACTGTTGTAGAATTCTGTCAGAAATTCAATGACTTCTCAAACTTGATCTCAGGGTTGCAGCAATCAAATGTTACCCTTTCCAACCTTCTTCAACTTCACAATCGTTGATGGTGACTTTTTCATCAAAGGCAAATATTTTCCAAGTTCGTACTTGAAAGAGCTTACGTAAAAGTTTGTCATTTCTAAGGTTTGCGCAGAACGGTCTCACTTTCAGCAAACCGTGCCAGGTAATACAGAACAACGTCCTTATTGATTCACTTCATCAAAGAAAGAATTCGCATACCCACAAATATTTTCTAGATATCTAAAGTACCTACCATTCTATATAATATGATGAATTTACTGTAATGATAAACACCCTGATCATTAGATGTAAAGCCACCTAAGTGCTTACCACTTGCATCACGAAAAGAATGCAACAATCACGACTCAACACACGCAGAAAACTTCAAGAACTGACAACCAGAAAAGTGCAAAAATCCTCCCTCCACGCAAAACTCGACACAGTTCCAACTTTCTGTCCTCGGCAAAGGAGAAGTCTATGGAGATGTACATCCTATGTAACGGGAAGAGTGGCAAGAAAAGATCCATGGAGATAAAACGTTCTGTAAGCAGGGGCTGGGTAGAGCGTGGAGCGGTAAAGGGTAAGGCTGGAACAGGACGAGGTAGGTGGGTACACGAAAGATATGTGAGAAGATCGAAGTCCCTTGCAGCAGAGGAGAGGGGGGACAAGGTGGGAGTAAAGGGGTAAGATTATAGTGTAAGCAAAGGCTGACCCTGTGAGTGCGATGGGAGGGGGGGGGGGGTAACGGGTGGGGTTGGGGGGGGGGGATGGTGGGTGACGGGGAGAGGTTGTTGATGTGGATGGCATAAAAGCGACTGGGTTGGGAGGGGCAGCTCGTGAAGGATGTTTTGAGACAAAACGAAGGGGTTGGATAAATCTGAGGCAGTAAGAATGTAAGAAGAAGTACAAGGGTACAGATAGATATAATATGATTTGATCAACCAAATGGAAGTTGTGTACAGCGGGAGGAACGAAGATAGGCAAGGGGTACAGGCCGACCTTGCAAGGAGGGGAAGGTGGATGACTGTATGCCCCTTTTAGGTTTAGAGGCACGTGAGGACGGGAGGAATCATTAGTTAGTTGAGTTCAGTTTGGTGGGTTAAATGTTTTGAGACAAAAACGTTCAGCGAAGGGGACGAGTTGTGTTGTTGTTTTCTTCCGACAAAGGGACCAGGCCAGAGGAAGAGGAGGAGAAGAGGCTCTGGATGTTTTGAAACAAAAGTTTAACACAAACAAAGCGGCATGTAGTAGATAAAGAGACTTACATCAATCAAGAGGTCGAGCTATCACAGTTGGACTGGGGGGGGGGGGGGGGGAGAAGGGGATTGGGGATCTGAGGTCAAACAGACATCGAATTTCTACCTTATCTCAAAGTGAAAAAGTGGGGGGACGGAGAGGGAAACCCCGCAGGAGAAGAGAGATGTATGGTGATGCGAGAGCGAGGGTGGCATTGTCTGGCACCGTTGTAGACACTCTGGCACCGCGGTCTTTTACCTGGGCCGACAGTACCTGACTCACACCTGCGCGTGGCGGGGGACCAACTCCAGCGATCAGCAGTGATAACACATTCTCCCTCTGTCATTCGCATCTCCTGCCGCGCTTCATCCAAAGATTGTACGAGAGATCTTCCTCCTTTGTTCGCTTCTACATATCTACTTCTTGGTGTGTACAGATATAAAGGAACAGAGCAGTGTAAATCTGTATGGAGTCGTTTGTCGTCGGCAAAACGCCGAAACTTCTTTGTTGGGGAAAGAGAGATGCTAAAGAGTGCCTAAACCCCAAAATATTCCTGGCTACGCTGGTCTGGTATATCTTTATATACCGGGTACCGGCTTCGCCGGGAAGAAGTAGAGCCGAATACCAGGCTGCGCCTGGGACCCGGCGCCGGCTTCGCCGGCGCACGAAGGAAAGGAAATAAACGCGCAAAACACTGGAGACCTTCTAAAAATAGTAATGTAGTAACGGGAATATGGATTGACGCCACACGGAGGAAGGGAGATAATCGCGGCTGAAAACACTGGAGAAGATAAGGAAGAGTTACTGGTAGTGGATCCAGACCACAAAAAAACCAAAATCGGTTCAGCGCGCACAGCGCTGCGCGCTGAGAGCACGTGTTGAAATATCTCATCGATGAGGTTGTGTCCGGGGTGTAGCTGAATACGGTGTCCAAATTTGAAAAAGATCCACCGTGACCGAGAACTTTGGCCGTGCATCGCGAACAGACAGACACACAGACACTAGTCGTATATATATATATACTAGATGATTACCCGCTTCGCCGGGTACCGGCTTCGCCGGGAAGAAGTAGAGCCGAATACCAGGCTGCGCCTGGGACCCTACGCCGGCTTCGCCGGCGCACGAAGGAAAGGAGATAAACGCGCAAAACACTGGAGACCTTCTAAAAATAGTAACATGCAGTGACCTTCTAAAAATAGTAACGAAGTAACGTGAATATGGATTGACGCCACACGGAGGAAGGGAGATAATCGCGGCTGAAAACACTGGAGAAGATAAGGAAGAGTTACTGGTAGTGGATCCCGACAAACAAACAAAAAAATCGGTTCAGCGCGCACAGCGCTGCGCGCTGAGAGCACGTGTTGAAATATCTCATCGATGAGGTTGTGTCCGGGGTGTAGCTGAATACGGTGTCCAAATTTGAAAAAGATCCACCGAGAACTTTGGCCGTGCATCGCGAACAGACAGACAGACAGACAGACACTAGTCGTATATATATATACTAGAATGAATACCCGCTTCGCCGGGTAGCCGGCTTCGCCGGGAAGAAGTACTTAGAGCCGTACGCCGGCTTCGCCGGGTCCGAACAATAGACCCGCCAAGCTTAGGTCCCTCCCAGATTCGTGGAATGGGAACAGCACGAAAATGATTCAGTGGCCATAATGCCAATCCTGACCATATCGAGTCCCATCCTTGTCGACGAATGTAACCGTGTTAATCACCTTTGGAGGCGAACTCCACTCAAACAGGACTGAGCAAGTTATGGCTTCTCAAAGGAAGGCCAGTTCATAAAATTACACAAAAGCCGCCAGACCACATCACAAACAGAACTGAACAATGCACAGGTGTTGCTTACATAGAGACACACACACTCACACACACACACACAAAAACACAGAGAAGCCGTATCTATAGAGAGATAGATGACAGTGTATTTTTCGCGTGGCTATAAATTGATTCGACCTTTGCACTTTTACAGTGAGGATAATTTACGGGTCCAATTTACGTTCTGTACACTGCGTTGACCTTCTAAAAATAATAACAGTAACAGAACGCCGGGAATATCCGAAGACGCTCAGCGCAGTGGACAGCGCAGTGTAGTAACTTACAACTGAACGGGAAAGCCACACGAAGGAAGGGAGATAAACGCCAAACACTGGAGAAGATAAGGAAGAGTTACTTATAATGGTGAAATGAACACAAAAACGAAAATGAGTTCAGCGCTGCGCGCTGAGAGCACGTGTTGAAATATCTCATCGATGATATTGTGTCCGGGGTGTAGCTGAATACGGTGTCCAAATTTGAAAAAGATCCACCGAGAACTTTGGTGTTGTGATGTGGTGTAGCGGCTATGGTGTGTCGGTATGGGGGCCCGGGTAGCTGAGGTGGAACCAAAATAGTTGAGGTGGAACCAAAATCGGTTCCGCGCTGCGCGCTGAGAGCACGTGTTGAAATATCGACCAGGTTGTGTCGTGTCCCGGGTCTACCTGAATATGCCCACCAAATTTGAAGCAGATCCATCGAGAACTTTGGCCGTGCATGGCGAATACACAAATACACAAACACACAAACACACAAACACACAGACACACAGACACAAGTCGTATATATATATATAGATATAGATAGATAGATAAACAAAGGGAAGTAAGCGTTCTAAATGCATAGGACATGTGTAATGGAGTAAGCGAGAGGTATACGGAACCGATCTCCTGGCACCTGAGAGAATAACAAGCATTGAAATGCCGAACAAGCGACTTTCATTGTTCTTTTCAATGCTTGTTATTCTCTCAGGTGCCAGGAGACTGGTTCCGTATAACTCTCGCTTACTCCATTACACATATCGTATGCATTTAGAACGCTTACTTCCCTTTGGTTATTTGATATCTGAATAGCGCTCTGCCTTATTTCGTTTAAGATTCTTGGAATAGGCCTATCTTTGCTAAAACTTCCGAAAATTGCAGAAACTCTTATGTTAGTTTTGTACCGGCACGGTTGGCCTAGTGGTAAGGCGTCCGCCCCCGTGATCGGGAGGTCGTGGGTTCGAACCCCGGCCGGGTCATACCTAAGACTTTAAAATTGGCAATCTAGTGGCTGCTCCGCCTGGCGTCTGGCATTATGGGGTTAGCGCTAGGACTGGTTGGTCCGGTGTCAGAATAATGTGACTGGGTGAGACATGAAGCCTGTGCTGCGACTTCTGTCTTGTGTGTGGCGCACGTTATATGTCAAAGCAGCACCGTGGTGGACTGGGCGTTAAACAAACAAACAAACAAACAAACAAACAAAATGTTAGTTTTGTGATTTTCGGTATGTGCCCAAGAGGAAGATTGGTCTTTATTCCATTAAAAAGCTTGCGCAGATTTGAACTGTTAACGTTAACTGGTATTTCAGATTCATTGCATCTCCGGCCTCTCACAAACGAACACATAAATCGATGTAATACACAATGACGGATTGAAAATCTTTAGAAACGCCAGCTTCAGCTCCAAATCTCCACACAAATCCTGACGAGAGAGAACCTAAGCCCACATCAGAGCGATATCAACACATCTCCGTTCTTTTGCCCGGAGATCTACAGAATCTGGGCCCATATAGCCGGCGAATTACTGTCGGCTGTGTTTGATGATGAACGGGAATCGGGTACACGGAAGGTCCTGCGAGCATTGGCAGATGTTGGCGTCAAAATGGGGCCAGTCTGCGATTTGATTTGGGAATGTGAGTATGCTCTAGCTAAAGAGGGAGAGGGGGGGGGGGGGGGGGGGAGGGGTTGACGCGCGCGCGCGTGTGTGTGTGTGTGTGTGTGTGTGTGTGCGCGCGCGTCCGCATGTCCCTTAGTCTGTTAGGCTTAGTTCGTCTGTCTGCACGTGTTGCCTCGTGTATTGATCTGTGTCGTTTTTTCACTATCTGTCTCTCTGCACTGTTGAGAGGGACAGAGCCAGATTTATGACGATGGAGGACGCGGCTGAGGTGGACAGACAACGGATTCCTGGCAGCAAAAAACCGCGATACAGGAGTTTATGACAAAGCGCAAATCGAATCCACAGGACACGCAAAACACCAATGCGGAACATGATTGGATATTCCCTGACAGAAATAATGACCGAGGAGGGTGAGGTTAAATGATGCGGTCGGCGGAGGACAGGGGGGGGGGGGAGGGGGGGGGTAAGGGTGGGGATGGGAGAGGGGAGTGCTTGGACACGTAGGGGGGTGGTGTGTGGGGAGGGGGGGGGGGTCGTTCTTCAAAAGAACAGCAGCGAAAGGGTTGTGGTTGGCGAAGGAAGGAGAAGTATACAAAGGTCTGAAAGTATGATGTATGATTAGCACGTACATCCGAATTTACTTCATTATCAGTATCAATCAGTATGAGGCTTATATCGCGCGTATTCCGTGGGTACAGTTCTAAGCGCAGGGATTTTTTTGGGATGCAATTTATATCGCGCACATATTCAAGGCGCAGGGATTTATTTATGCCGTGTGAGATGGAATTTTTTTTACACAATACATCACGCATTCACATCGGCCAGCAGATCGCAGCCATTTCGGCGCATATCCTACTTTTCACGGCCTATTATTCCAAGTCACACGGGTATTTTGGTGGAATTTTTATCTATGCCTATATATAACAATTTTGCCAGGAAAGACCCCTTTGTCAATCGTGGGATTTTTAACGTGCACACCCCAATGTAGTGTACACGAAGGGACCTCGGCTTTTCGTCTCATCCGAAATACTAGCACTTGAACCCACCACCTAGGTTAGGAAAGGGAGGAGAAAATTGCTAACGCTCTGACCCAGGGTCGAACTCGCAACCTCTCGCTTCCGAGCGCAAGTGCGTTACCACTCGGCCACCCAGTGAGTCAGTAGAGACATTCTGAATAGACCCTATCGGTATTCCAAGCTCTCGCGATCTCTCGCAAACTTCAGAGCATAGCAAAGCATGCGGTACAGCGATCTCGTGCGAGCTGCACAAGCCAAACAAAGTTCGAAGTTCTCGCGATGTTCAAAGCATAACAAAGAGCGTGTCTCGCGAGAGCTGCTCAGATACCGAAAAGGTCTATTCGAAAAGACGAGAAAAGTACAACGAAGGCAGGAAGATTCCCTGTTCAAGTGTCAGTCGAGCAAAGAGCAAACACCCAGCCTCCCTCCCAAACTAAAACGAATATTTACCCAAAATACAGACAGTTTTCAGACTGTTTGTGTGTGTGTTTCGTTGGGATTTGTCTTTGGTGGTACTTAAAAAAATCAAAGTGTTTGTTGGTGGTTGGATAGTTGAGGTGGGGGTGGTATAACCCCACGTCGAACTGAAATACGCACAGACAAGCAACTCATTCGTAACACCAACAACTGAATTGAAGCTCTACACAGATACTTCGATGAAACCCCAGTGTTATTAATAGATTTGGTTTATTGAGACAAATTTTTCAGCCGTTACCACCTTATGTTGTACTGTCATGCAGGAACACCACTATAAGCTTCTAGCTTGTTGCTGTTTCTGTGAACTTTGTATACATGTCATGATTGTAACCTTTGTTAAAATAAACTTATGTTTAAACCAAACCCCAGTGTGCAGACAGCACCCACATAGATAGACCCCATCCTGACCTCAGGTCAAAATGAGTTCGGCTCATTCTATGCCTTGGTTTTCCTTGTCTGGCGAGGAAATCGATTTTTTTTTTACATATTTAGATCTTTTCGTAATGTGTTCGGGATGTAAGCAGATTCGCGATCGTCGATAATGATTTTTCATGGTGTTGTGTAATTTTTAAATTACAAAGGAATTGATATGTAAGACAGTTTCAAGCGAGCTATTTTTCGCGGCTGTATTTACTGTGCAAACAACTCTAAATATGGCATTAGTGTCACGTGATAATCAACCGTTTGGTTTGGGCGCTCGCTGGAGCAGACGATTTTTTTGACAGTGATGCAACCATATATTACGGTCTCCTTCCGCCAGCAGTCCCAAAATTTCGACTTGTTTTGACCTTAGAACGATGTCTTTATAATAATTGTGAAGAACAGAACGGAGATCACTGTCGAAGTCGGCCAATCTGCAATCATTTTCGTCTCGCGAACACTGCTCGGGAACAACATATGGGAGATAACTCTGTATTCTTGTTTTGATAGATTCGCGTAGGACTTTCGCGTCCGGTCAGAGAGACAACTGGCGATAGCCGTGGAGCGAGGATTGTCAGAATGAGATAGACCCCACACAGAACAGCCCGTGAACTCAGTGGTTAGTGCAAGTAAGACGATACCTTCACCCAGCACTGGTCAAATTATGTTCACCTGAAGACCAGCAAAGGCAAACGCTGGGTGGTCCATTTGCGATACAGACCAGAAGCTGGGTGGTCTCTAACGTCCGTTATTTCTGTCAATTTGAAGGCTAAAATATCTTTACTTCAGTCTAATTGAAAACAAATTAACTTATTACCACAATAATCATACGTTATACAAGGTGCTGGTGAAGGGTTAGAAAAGGCGCAACAATTTGATAGAAATAGTTCGTACCAACTCCTTCGGTAGCACTATTCTTTCCCTAAAGTTCAAGAACTAAATCAGCATGCAACCATAATCACAACAAGCATAAAACCGCAAATAAATAAATTAAAAAAATAAAATTAAAAGCTATGTGCTACAGTTCTTAATGCTTTCAAATTCCCGAAAAAAGACAAAAAACAAAAGCCGCTAATTACAGATAAGACATGCCCAATTAAAGGAACAGGAATAAGTTTATTATCGCAGATACAAGTCTTTTCACCTGTGCTGATCAGACTCAAACATCATCGGGTTCTGAAAGAGATGGCTCCAACAGAAAAGAAAACAAATAACCATGAACCCACCTTCAACAAAATTGGATTTGGCGTGATTCGTAAAACATAACCAATCTTTGGTAGAGAACTTCGATTTATGGGCGCACGGGCTCACCGAATACACCTATTTGCCTTCATAATCACTGACACGGTATGCACAGACATTCTCACGACCCAGCTAGGTTTTACAATCACCAGTTCCGTCTAAGATAAAGTCCAAGGAAGCGGAAAAATCGTGACTAGTTATCAGCAATCAAGCTTCAAGTGATTCTAGGAGAAAAACTATTCCCTCAGACGAACTCTTCTTATCGGCAACTAAGCAGTACAAAAATGTGCCACACCCCAATCACAAATTCAGGCAAAAGATAATAACGTACCATGCAGGGACAGGCGTACTGAAAGAAATTCGGATAATTACACTCATCAGCTGCAATGAAGGGCAAGATCTCGATGTCCAAGGAACTTTAACCACAGAGTGAGTACTGAGACCATTCCAGAGATAGGTGTAACGATAAAAATAAATCCAACACACTAATCAGAAATTCAAACAAAGATCTCAAAGTTAGAGGAACAGGAGAACTAGTTTTTTTGTGTGTTTTTTTTAAGACAGGCGTAGTATTGAAGAGATTAATACAATCATACTCATTGATCAACAGGACAGGGACAGGAGTACTAACATAAAACAAAACAACAAATAAAATAAGATTCTTGGGACAGGGCCAGGAGCACTAAAACAAATATTCCAGGGACAGGCGCCATTAAAGACAATTCCGACAACATAATCATCACTTCATCCCAAATTCTCACAGTTAGGGGCACTCTAAAACAAGAAACTGGAGTACACACACACACACACACACACACACACACACACACACACACACACACACACACACACACACACACACACACACACACACACACTCTTACACATCAATTAGCAATGCTGACCTAAGACTCAACTTCAACCAGGAAAGAAAAATCAGCTCGACTGATTCTTTAATCAGTAAGTTGGCCCAACATCTGACATTAAGGGGGGAGAAGAAGTCAAGGCAAATCTTGACTTTCTAATCACCATGCCCAGGTGATTTGGAGGGCGCCAGCGATACCAGCAGGTGACTCAGCCACATCAACAATATCAGTATCCAGATTAGTCTCACAGCCCACCACAACACAGCACAGCATCACTTCGTTTTCTGGAATTCGCGTCACAAAGTGAGATCAAAGATGCCTCTGCTAGCGTAGCAGTAGATCTATATCTTTGGCTAGGTACACTTGACCCCCCCCCCCCCCCACTCACTCTACCCAGTTTAAAAGACCGCCTCCCAAAGGTAAGACACTCTTCCCCTTTTGAGACGTTGCTCTCTCAGATTATCACTTCATATCCTCTTTGAATGTACCTCCCATTAAGATCACCTCTTTTTTAAGACCTGATTTTCTCAGACTATAGACGTCTTGAAAGCGGGGTTCTGTGGCTACTCTCTTTGGCTAGCTCAATCACAGACTATAGACGTCTTGAAAGCGGGGTTCTGTGGCTACTCTCTTTGGCTAGCTCAATCACAGACTATAGAGATCTTGAAAGCGGGGTTATGTGGCTACTCTCTTTGGCTAGCTCAATCACAGACTATAGAGATCTTGAAAGCGGGGTTATGTGGCTACTCTCTTTGGCTAACTCAATCATAGCTCAATCACAGACTATAGAGATCTTGAAAGCGGGTCTCTAGCTACTCTCTTTGGCTAGCTCAATCACAGACTATAGAGATCTTGAAAGCGGGGTTATGTGGCTACTCTCTTTGACTAGCTCAATCACAGACTATAGAGATCTTGAAAGCGGGGGTCCGTGGCTATTCTCTTTGGCTAGCTCAATCACAGACTATACAGATCTTGAAAGCGGAGGTCTGTGGCTACTCTCTTTGGCTAGCTCAATCACAGACTATAGAGATCTTGAAAGCGGGGGTCTGTGGCTACTCTCTTTGGCTAGCTCAATCACAGGCTATAGAGGTCTTGAAAGCGGGGGTCTGTGGCTACTCTCTTTGGCTAGCTCAATCACAGACTATAGAGGTCTTGAAAGCGGGGGTCTGTGGCTACTCTCTTTGACTAGCTCAATCACAGACTATAGAGATCTTGAAAGCGGGGGTCTGTGGCTACTCTCTTTGGCTAACTCAATCACAGACTATAGAGATCTTGAAAGCGGGTCTCTAGCTACTCTCTTTGGCTAGCTCAATCACAGACTATAGAGATCTTGAAAGCGGGGTTATGTGGCTACTCTCTTTGGCTAGCTCAATCACAGACTATAGAGATCTTGAAAGCGGGGTTATGTGGCTACTCTCTTTGGCTAACTCAATCATAGCTCAATCACAGACTATAGAGATCTTGAAAGCGGGGGTCTGTGGCTACTCTCTTTGACTAGCTCAATCACAGACTATAGAGATCTTGAAAGCGGGTGTCTGTGGCTACTCTCTTTGGCTAGCTCAATCACAGACTATAGAGATCTTGAAAGCGGGGGTCTGTGGCTACTCTCTTTGGCTAGCTCAATCACAGATTATTGAGGTCTTGAAAGCGGGGGTCTGTGGCTACTCTCTTTGGCTAGCTCAATCACAGACTATAGAGGTCTTGAAAGCAGGGATCTGTGGCTACTCTCTTTGGCTAGCTCAATCACAGACTATAGAGTACACGCTCTAGAGTCCCTGGCAGAATAAAGACACGGGGGATGAGGGTGTGTGTGTGTGTGTGTGTGGAGGAGACTGAAGGGGGGAGTGAAAGGGGTGACGTAGAGTCGAGGGCGTCTGTTGCACCTGCTGTCTTTGCCTATCTGATGAGAGACGCTTGGGTGTGATTTGAATCTTGAAAGGAGAACGCTTGGAGTTTGGAGTACTTTTTTTCTCTCTCCCAAACCTTTGCGTCTGAATCAGAGACGTCTGATAAACACACTCTACAGCCTCTGTCTCAATCATTGTATTCCTTTCACAATTAAAAATAAATAACTAAATAACTAAATAACTAAATAACTAAATAAAAAGCTCCTTGTGTATTCCTCAATTAGCTCGAAAATATCATAAAAGCATTCTCTTCCTCCTGCAATTTTCTTCTGACACAAAACGATCTCACTTTACCTACCGCGTCTCGGTACATTGTAGAACTGACGCATGTTTCAAAGTTGTAATTATTTCGTGGGAAGAGTGCCCAACATGTTTATTTTTTCCGAGGACTCCATATTTTGTGTAAGCCTAGATGTACATGTGATTTACTTCCCTTCTTCTCCACCCTCTGCTCGTTCCCTGGCTTGTTATCACTCTCCGTCATCCACATTTGTTTGTTTGTTTGCTTAACGCCCAGCCGAAACGTGCGCCACACACAAGACAGAAGTCGCAGCACAGGCTTCATGTCTCACCCAGTCATATTATTCTGACACCGGACCAACCAGTCCTAGCACTAACCCCATAATGCCAGACGCCAGGCGGAGCAGCCACTAGATTGCCAATTTTAAAGTCTTAGGTATGACCCGGCCAGGGTTCGAACCCACGACCTCCCGATCACGGGGCGGACGCCTTACCACTAGGCCAACCGTGCCGGTAGTGATCCACATAAAAGGACACGTTGCTGCAAGTAATGTGTCTAGATGTCTGGAGTGTGACTACAGACCAGTTCTCAATCAGCTCATTCTACAACTTTAATTCCCTTTTGGAATGGTTTAAAAACGACGGTGATTTAGAAAGATGGTGTCTTCATGTATCTGGATCTGCAGAGAATACTTTGCTTCTCCAAATCCTTCTTCTTTACCCATCTTTCACTGTCTAGCACCACATCTCCTCCCCCCCCCCCCCCCCCTCACTTTCCCCCGCCATCGGACAAGCAGCACTACGCATCTCAACTAACCATTTGTAATGCTTGAAATAATTCTTGCCGGTGATCAGAAAACTAGAAAATGTCTGGAACTAAGACAAAACGATGGACCTGAGAAACCAAATTAAAGCGAAATACCCAGACCGTCCCATGAAAAGGTTGACGGGTGCATTGGTTAAAAAGGTAGGGGGGTCGAGAGGGCGGGAGGGAGGGGGGGGGGTGTTGAAAAGTGTGCGCAAGGCCTGAATCAACAGATGCCGTGCTTTTCACAAACCCACAGACCTGCAAGTTAGAAACCTTAGAACCGCGCACCTTCCAAAACACTCCACATAACAGCACCCCGCAGCCAGCTGCCACTGGCATACAGGCATACAAAGGAAAGGCTTGAAGGATAGAAGGAGTTCTGTAAATCATGAACTGTTGCTTGAACAGGGGAAATAAACGCGACTCAGTGCCTTATTTTTAGAAACTAAAATGGTAATCTCCTGGATTATAAGGCGAAAAGCCTCTTAAATTATAAAATGGCAGAACATCTTCAGAACTTCTGAAGTTAATGGCAAAAGCATCCACAGACAACGCCATAAACAGGGCAACCGTTCCAAAACCCTTGCCCTCAAGAACATATTAAGAGGATGATTTTATTCTTACTGGTCAAATGCACTTGAAGAAGATGAAATGTATCGTCAATACAGTTGTGGACTGAGACATGTACAGTATAGTCTTGAAATATGTGCATGATATACCGCCTCATCCGTTTTTAAAAATAAGTTGTTAGTGGTAAGTACACTAAGTGCACCACTTCTACAACCCTAACGTTCATGTCGATGGTAATCATAAAAGCCGGGTTTCTCATCAACCAGCAAAAGGTATCACTCCCAAAGAAACACTAGCTCTGACTTCGGTCATAGGTGTTCTAGCGTAGCCCTGAGTACATTTGCTGCGGTTGTGGGGTTGAGTGCACATCTGCTGGCTTACTCTTTCATTCATCGCCTGACCTTTCTCCTACACTTTCTGGGGAAGAAAAAGTAACTTCAAGGTAAGCGATATGGAAGGGGGAGGGGGGGGGGGGGGGGAAGGGATAGGGGGAGGAATGGGACATTACTTTCTCAGGTAAAACTCTCTCTCTCTCTCTCTCTCTCTCTCTCTCTCTCTCTCTCTCTCTCTCTCTCTCTCTCTCTGTGCGAGTGTGTGTGTGTGTGTGTGTGTGTTTGTGTGTGTGTTTGTGTGTGTGTGTGTTTGTGTGTGTGTGTGTGTGTGTGTGTGTGTGCGTGTGCACGTGTGTGTTACAAGCCATTAGCTTTTCTTAGCTCGGTCATAAATACTCTTTATATATATGTTTGTGTCTGTATGTGGACGGTGTGTGTGTGTGTGTGTGTGTAGGTGTGTGTGTGAGGGGGGGGGGGGGTCCGGTTGGTACAAAGGCATTACCAATCCTAAGAGACTGAAAACGACACATGCCTTGCTACCTCAGATGCCATGTTATTTTGCGTCAGGTCCTGCGGGGTTGCAGAAGTCTGTAGATCTATTATTTCTATTGTGACTGTGTGATGCAGGCCATAATTATTGCATCATTTACACATTTCCACTTTGTAACTGACTCGTCAGTTCTGAACAAAGGGTTGATCAGACGAAAGGATCTATCGTGCTAAATGTCCTACCTTCCTTTAAGTACATATGCTGGCATGTTTGAAAATTAAATACAAGTCCTATCAAAAATTAACTACTCACTTTAAATCAGACTGCCCTGTGGGAGTACTTTTTCGTATTATAGATGTGTTAGAAAAAACTCTCAATGATACTGCCGAATAATAAAGTTGCTTCTTAGTTATATTTTCAGTTTATATCACCAACGTATTCTCATGGACACGGTGTTTTTAATGACAAAAAAGAACCCTTGAAAATCGTCCAAGAGCTGCACGAACAAACAGCTGCACCAACCAACAGATGCACGAACAAACACTTGGCAGACTGCAATGCAAACAGCATGTTCACACACATTCTGTTGTGTTCCTTTCTGCTTTTGAATGCGCCGTTAAGAATGCAATACAGACCCGGATGCGTAAAAAAAAAAAGCAGCAAAACATATGTTATGCACTTCACATCTTTCAAAGGTGAAAGGTGAACAGACGATTTAGCGCTCACAACATACGTTCAACATTGATATAACTGAATGTTAAATGGTAGCTGGGAGTTGCATCAAATTGCTTTCCGCTATGGCTGGCTGGTTGTTGATTGTAAATGTCCATTCAACCGAAAGGGCTATGTGGAAAGTCCGTCAGGTTACAGATCAAGCAGAAATGCTGCAGTCCTTGCAGGACCCAAACAACAAGCTTCTCCAAATGATATCACACACAGTGCACCCTCCACACAGAACACAACACGATGCATCATCTCACACATGAATGTCTCAGTCTCTTCTCTCTGCACGTGTCAGCTGGTACCAGTTCCGTCATGTAAACATAATCATCGATGCATCGCTAATTCCTCTCACCTTTCCCTCCGTCTCTCAGACTCGCTCTCTTCCTGGCACGTACAGAGCTGGTTAGTTGTGTGATCAACATACCGTGTCACAGCATACCATGTTAGCTGCACTACCCACTGATTCGTAGCGAAATACCTGCCTGTGATATTTATAAACAACGTCATCGATGCATCGCTGATTTCTCTCCCACCTTTCCCTCAGTCTCTCCTTCTCGTTCTCTTCCAGGCACAGAGCTACAGCCTACGCTGCAGTCAGTGTAAAATATCTTTGGTTAAACATACCGTGGCATTTGCATAGCATTTTTAGCTGCACTGCACTATTATTCGAAGCAGAACACGTGCCTGTGTGTGACAAATAAATATGGCAAAGATATGCAGTGTAGCAGTGAACTCTCTTTTGATGTACCTTCTTGCCCCCCCCCCCCCTCTCTCTGTCTCTGTCTCTCTCTCTCTCTCTCTCTCTCTCTCTCTCTCTCTCTCTCTCTCTCTCTCTCTCTCTCTCTCTCTCTCTCTCACATGTTTACCTGTTTGATTTTCTCTCACCGGTGCTTTCTCTCTCCGGTCTGCCCTGTTTGTTTTTCTTTCTATTCAGTATTGACATTCTTGGCTTGAAATCTCTCACCTTTCTGAATACCTCCACTTCACTACAATCCAGCTTGTTGTTGTTTATCCCCTTACTCTTGCTCAACAAAATCTACCTTCTCGGCTTGTATCTCTCACCTCCCTTTATCTCCGTCTCTCTACAGTCTACCTTGTATTGTTGTTGTTTCTTTCTGAGCATCCTCTTGCCACCGGTGTAACACGAAATTTTTACTCCACGAAAAATTTACTCCGGAGTAAATATTTCGTACGAAATTCTTACTCCGAGTACACTTTTCGTACGAGAAAAGAACTCCCCAAGGCACGAAAAAATTACTCCCTCCACGAAATTTTTACTCCCCATTTTTTTTACTTCCAGTAAAAATTTCGTACGCAAAAATGGGATGCGGGCGAAGGGATAATGCCAATAAGTGATCTCGCGCACACGAATGTCGCGCTACCCTCCTTCCACCCCTTCCACCACCAAGACTAACAGGGGACAAGGGAGTAAAAATTTCGTACACCTGGCATGGGAGGTTAAATTGCTCGTGTTGGGGTGAAGTAATTTATTCGTTATTTATTCGTCAGGGGAGTAACATTTTTGTACGAAATGTTTACTCGGAACTCACCTGTCTTGGCGAGTAATTTTCTCGTGCAATGGGGGAGTGCTTTTTTCGTAAAGGGAGTAACTTTTTCGTACGAAATGTTTACTCCGGAGTAAAAATCTCGTGGGAGTAATTTTCTCGTGTTACACCGGCTTTACAAAATCTACATTGTACATATCACACCTTTCTCTTGCACCATTTATCTACAATCTATATTGGTGTGTTTTTTCCTCTCTTGTCTTTCTCTTGCTCTGCAAAATCTACCTTTTCCACCTGTATAAATCTCTCACCCTGACCCCCCCCCTCCCCTCTCTCTCCTCCTGGCATCTACCTTTACTTGTTGCTCTCCTGCTGTCTGGCTATCTGCTGTCTGGTATTATCAACTCCATCAAAGGGTCAGAGGAGCTGACCAGAGGTACCAACACTCGTCTTCTGCTGCCATGAACTGTACTGGCCAGTATCACATGCGTACATCATATCACGGAATTACTTCCCTCGCTGATCAAAGCCTCGCATCAAAGCATGTGATCGTCTGTACAAGCTTTGCTTCGTCTAGAAATAATTGATACATGTATGTAGTTTACTGTCGACGAAAACTGAGGCAAGTTTCGGATGACATTTGAAAAGAATTCGGGTTTACCAATGAACATTAACACAAATGAAGAAATGCAATAGCACGGTTCCTCTATACAGGGACCTATTAGTGGGGCTCCTATGTTGCAAAATCATTCAAATCATGCAACAAACACCAAATTAAGCAAATATGAAGAGTTTTATGTGCTTAACAAAACCTGATACAGAGCCATCGCGAAAAATAAAAAAATGGGTAGTTTTTAAACAATTTTTCAAAATGGCCGCCAGTGTAAACGGTTGGGTATGTTAGGCATATTTCACTTCATGTGATTAACAGCAAATTTGGCGTAAATGGACATTTGCTTTTGCTTAACAAAACCTGATACAGAGCCACCGTGAAAAAATTAAGAAATCAGTAGTTTTTTTACAATTTTCAAAATGGCCGCCAATAAAAGGGTATTTAGGCATTTTTGATGCTACAAGACATTCTCTTGCAATAGAAACTAACACAAACACATTTTTAAACAAAACAATACATGTATTGTTGGTGCAGAGAATGATTGGACGGTGTGGGTGGCAGGGTTGAAGAATTTGTGGATTACCTAAACTGTGCAAAAATAAATATATTGCACCAATTTTCATACCAAAACGAAAACATTCATTCCTGTGCTGTTATATTCAATGTATGCTATTGAGGGCACTCAACTTGGCTAACTGGAACACTTTTAAGATAAAAGGTGGCCTTTACATGGGTTATTTGACCGCCGCCCAAATAAGGGTACCCCCAAAATAAAACTGATAAAAATGTAATGTATCAACTCAAAAGTCGACTAAAATTCATAATCGCTGTATTTCGAAAACGTTGTTTGTTCTCATGTGTTTACACAACTAGCACATTCCAGCAAGTGTCTATACTCAAAAGAAACTTTGGCAGTACTTGAAACAACCATCTGTCATATATACATGCGAAGTCAAAAATATGTGGGATGTAAGTCAACAAACCTGTGGCAGTTTTTAAAATATTATTTCGTGAAGATTTGAAAGTGTACTCAAACGGTTGAACTACGCCTCGTGCGTAGACACACATTCCTGAAAGTTTCAACGCAACCCACTTGGTCATTGCTAAAATACATGGATTTTAGTTGACTTGGGTATCCCTCAAATTTGACACATAAACATCTCATCCGTGAGATCGACACATACATCAGTAGGTACAATGGCACAACACTAGAAATATGCAAGATGGCGAAATAAAACAACCTGTTCTGGATGGATAATCAAGTTGACTTTCTCTTCGTATACAACAGTGACCCAGTTGTGCCTCAGGAATTGTCGTCGGCTTTTTAAAAGGTACCCGAAGTTTTTGTCACATCTCTTTGTCACGTCAAGGGTATCCTTATTTTGACGGCGTAAATGATGATGTTAAAAAAAAATGTGCCAGATAGCGAAGATGCGAGCCTTTAATGGCATAGACAGTTTGAATAAAATGACACAGGAATAAAAGTTTGAGTTGGGGTATGAAAATGGGTGCAATAATATTTTTGCACAGTTTAGATGCTGACAGTTTTCACAGGCATGCAAGCACATTTGCAGAGAGCTGTGCTTTGCAGTCCTTCTTAGCAGCATTTGCAGCGTTTTGTTGTACAGCTCTTCTTGCCGGCACACCTCATGAGTTCTCGGCACACGCTGGATACCTCTTGAAAGCTCGTCCAGAATGACTCCCACTTTCCAGCCTTGAACTGCCAGCCCACCGAGTTTGGAAGTCTAATAGGTAGATGGCTCTTCTCAATCTCATGTCCTGCAGCAGCACCTCACTTGTAAGGGGATTATGGTCAATTTGGCAGCTCTTTTTACTGAAGAGGTACCGTCTAGCACTGTTTACACCCAGTACTTGCTGGTTTTGTCCTACAAATGTACACCAAAAAGCTCTTGTGCTGCCCTGTCAGTGGTACTCAGCTTACAAAGAGGAGCAGACAACCTGAAGAAAGTTTGAGTGACGTCTTCAAATGCTTGCCATACTTCCCAAAAGGGTGACTTCTCTTGGCCAATGGCTTTGGCAATGTGGCGATACACTTCACGAGCAGAAAAAAACGCAACACAGCTGGAATGAGAAGCAGACTAGACTGTCTGGCCTCCTCTACATCCATGGTGCAGGAAATCAGCCTGTGGTACCCTTCACACAAAAGGTGAAAAGTGACATTTTTATTTGAATGTATTTGAATAATGTTTACTATCTCAGAGAGTCGGTCAAAGCCGGGTTAGCAAGTCTTCACACAACAGACCAAAATGAAAGAAAATTGTATTTCATGAATTCGTATAATTCTTACTGTTTCAGGTTAAAAAAACAAACAAACACAGTTTCCAGTGACCCAACTGATTCTGGAATCTTTCTGACCGCTACATTTATTCGCTTCAAACAGTCGCTAACAGAATGTTGACCATAGTGAGGGTTCGTACGTTAAACCCATCAAATTCACAGAGGTCGCTTACAAATGATGTGCAAACATGTTCCAATTAATACAAATAAAAAAATCTTACTGTTAAGATGTATTAGGTAACAAACCTTGATACAGTAGTACTAGTGAAATCGGCTCCCTTCTGTGGCACCGGAATAAATGCAGAACGCTTGTTCCCAGGAACCGGCATGTGGTGTAACTCTTGTATATATCCTGTAAAAATAAAATTTACACCAATGCACGGTCAACTTAAAATAAGCAAAAGGATGAGAAACAAGCAACAAACCAAAATTGTAAAACTCAAAGAGCGGTACCTCTTCATTTTTCAAAACCACTTATCTCATTTGATTAGCATACACTGTATGCTTTTGTCTGTTACCTACCGTCTTTGAAAGTTTGATCACAACACTGTAAAGACATGGGGAGTGGAGTGTTTTTATCTCCAGCTGGTCATCCTACTATCTGGCCTACCCTCACTCAGTTTTTGACTCTACCCCTCCCCACCTTATGGAAGTCCTTAACGTAGGCAGGACTAATCATTTATCATACCATGAACAATCTCTTTCTCCTCGCCTTTTATTCAAAGTTCGTTTAATCTGTTTAAAATCACCAGCGTGGCGATAATGATTTCCTTACTTGTAATCAACAGATAGATCTAGATCTATCAGCATCACAATCCAGCTGATGAGCTATTGCAAGATTACTCTGCATTTCAGCGCTTCACCCGATGAATAACAGACCCCAGGGGAGAATTAAACAGTAAATTGATGTGACATTGGTGAATAGATGCGTATTCTTGAAAACTTACCTTCAGAAACGTTGTTTTCGCTCAAATCAAAACACGCAATGTTGCGGAGGCCGCCATCTTGAATTTTCATGCTGCGGATATATAAAATTCTAAAAACGATCAAATTAAATACCAGAACACAAAAATACCCATAAGAGTATTTATGTCATGCATGTGTTATCAGCAGACAACTTCTGGTGCATGGTAAACCATTGAATTTTACATTTGCTGAGTTGGGAATATTTACTGCTGAGCGCTTTTGGTACGAATTTCGTCTGCTGTAAATGCAGCCTTTTATTCCCTATCAAAGACAAAAAAAACGATTTCTGAAGTGGCTCTGTATCTGAAATCCCTTAAATAATTATAAGGAACAATACCACAAAGTATGATGTTTGTTGCAAGATGTGAATGATTTATGAGTGCGTCTGCAACATACGAGCCCCACTATATAGAACTAAAAGCTTTAAATTGTTTCGCACCGAACTATGTATTGTATTGTATGGGGAGATTTATATAGCGCTTGACGTTCTCTAAGCGCTTTACATATTAATTTCTGCCGTGTGAGATGGAATTTTTTACACAATATATCACGCATTCACATCGGCCAGCAAACCTCAAGCCTATTAGGGCGAGCATTCACCTTTCACGGCCTTTATTCCAAGTCACACGGGTATTTGGTGGACAATTTTATCTATGCCTATACAATTTTGCCAGGAAAGACCCTTTTGTCAATCGTGGGATCTTTAACGTGCACACCCCAATGTAGTGTACACGAAGGGACCTCGGTTTTTCGTCTCATCCGAAAGACTAGCACTTGAACCCACCACCTAGGTTAGGAAAGGGGGGAGAAAATTGCTAACGCCCTGACCCAGGGTCGAACTCGCAACCTCTCGCTTCCGAGGCAAGTGCGTTTACCACTCGGCCACCCAGGCCTATGCAGATTATTGCCGACGAAAAAAGAGGCTAGGCCTCGTATGATTGTCAAAAGAACTCGGTGTTGCAATGCACACGAAAACAGAAGAAGTTTAGAACTACAAGCTTTGTTTCGAATCCAAATGCACTTTTCTGTCAACAAAAAAAAGGAGTCCAGGCTTCTAAAGTCATTTAAAACAGAGTTAGCTTTTGCAATGCGCATAATGTTTTTTGTTTTTTTAATCAAAGCGCAATTGCAAGACGAAGGTTGCACCGACCTTATATGTAGATGTGAAACTATCACAAGGAAGTACATGTATATATAAATATATTGCCTGCATTGCGTCTCAGGACTCTCTTTTCTTCCTTTTTGGGCTCCTGCTGTCTTCTTTCAAGGGCGTGTCTTTTCAAACTCAAGGTCTTCTGCTCTTTTTAGTAACACAAACAAGAAAAATAAGACGGAGAAATTCACATGATCTTGTTGCAAGGGTTTCACTTCTCGTCTCCCTTTCATCGTTTTGAAGTTACCGGTTTGTTTTTCTTTCCATCATGTTGAAATTACCGGATTCTTTTGTAGTGAGGACATTACCGATTTCTTTCCCCTTTCCTCGTGTTGAAATTACCGATTTCTTTCCCCTTCTGTCGAGTTGAAACTACCGGTTTCTTTCCCCTTTCTTCGTGTTGGAAATTACCGGTTTCTTTCCCCTTCTGTCGTGTTGAAATTACCGGTTTCTTTCCCCTTTCTTCGTGTTGAAATTACCGGTTTCTTTCCCCTTTTTTCGTGTTAGAAATTACCGGTTTTTTCCCCTTCCGTCGTGTTGAAATTACCGGTTTCTTTCCCCTTTCGTCGTGTTGAAATTACCGGTTTCTTTCGCCTTTCGTCGTGTTGAAATTACCGGTTTCTCTCCACTTTCTTGTTTATTTACCGGTTTCTCTCCACTTTTCATCATGTTGAAATTACCGGCTTTTTCCCCTTTTCCTTGTGTTGAAATTACCAGGGTTTTTTCTCTCCATTTTTCATCAGGTTGAAATATCGATTTTTCAGTCTATCAGTCTGGTTCATGTCAAGCAAGTTGTCATTTTAGTTTGTAGTTGTCTCTTTCTCTTGGCACTTACCAGCTCCTCCGAAAGCGGCGTATGGCTGCCTAAATGGCGGGGTAAAAACGGTCATACACGTAAAATTCCACTCGTGCAAAAAAACACGAGTGTACGTGGGAGTTTCAGCCCACGAACGAAGAAGAAGAAGAAGGCACTTACCAGCTTAAAAACACACAGACATTACAGACACAAGCATCACTTACTTTCTTCTCCTGTCTGAACATTGAATGACTCTCCACAAAGTTGACACTTCTTTCCCCGATTCCTGTTTGAACTCTCTGTAAAGTTGAGATTTCTGTTCTATTCGTGTGAGAATAATTATGAAACGACTCTCCAAACAGCTGAAACTTTTTCTCGTCTTCTGTTTGAACATGGAACAACTTCTCTAAAAGTATGGAACAGTGTAGCAAGGGTTGGCCCTCCGTATTTCTCCTGCCTCTAAGTATAGACTGTAGACGTAGATTGAGTGATGGAGGGAAAAGATAAACTGGTGTGCTATGAAGAGGTTTCCTGCCTCACAAAACGTCAACACAAAGTTTTCTGCTCTGGCAAACGCGGATGTTTTGGGTCGAAGGTTACAGAACAGCGAAAATGATTTCTCCACATTGAAACTTCGTGCTGTTGCTTACAGCAAAGAGGGTAGAAGCTGAGATTCAAGCTGAGATTCTACTCTCTTTGCGCATAGTGTGTTGAGCACAGGCTCAGTCCTTTCAGACATAAAAGTACATTCAAAATAAAAAAATCATTAAACCTATCAAATTATTCAATCAATCAATCAATCTATCAATAAATACATCAATCTGTCTACCAGACTGTCCTTCTATATACCTATCCAGCGAATGTCGGTATGTTTGTCTGTATCTATCAGCGATCTCTATGTATGTCTGATCTGTCCGTCTCAATGTCTATCTGTCTATCTATTCGTCTATCTGTCTGTCTATCAATCTATCGATCACTATCATTCTTTGTAACACTAAAATCAATTAAAAAAGCAACATCTTCAACTTAAATATACATCTAATTAATGATTTTCGGAGGTGCAGCTAGATCGACCAGCTGTCTTTAGCAATTACTGACCCATTAGTCTGATGGCAATTACACCTGAAAGATTATTGCTAGGATAATAACTTATACTAATTACACCACTCTCGATATAACCATAATCCCAAATTCTCGAGAACACTCACCATTTGCACCAGAGAAGCGTACGGCATGTGTAAAATCGTTCTCCTTCGAATCACACCCGGAAGCGTCACATCAGCCCAATAGGCTCTGGTACTTATACTCCGAGGGCATACAAGAATAGTTATTTTTTCTTATGTCAGAGGCTCTACACACGGCGAAATCATCGAAACACACCTCAACGTCATGGCCACCATAACCGTGCTTCTCTTTGCACAGAATTCACAACACACCCTCTATCACCAGGCAACACAACTTCCTTCTAGCGAAGAATATCTTTGGCTCTGGCTGCACACTTGAGCTGATAAGCACTGAAGAAGCGACGAATTCAAACTGACAACAAACCCGAGTATATCTCGGGTAGAGAGGAAGGAAGGTGTAGGTTTCTCGACACACCCCCTGCCCTGCCGCTTCACACTCTTCACACACTTTTTCTTTGTACACTCTCCGTGTCTATCCTTCTGTCCATCTCCAGCCTAAGCGCACACGTTTTCGCAACTCCCTCGGTGTCTATCAATCTATCTCTCTCTCTCTAACGCCACCTTCACACACACACTTTTTCTATGGCTATCCCCCTCTCTCTCGATCTCTCTCCTCCCAAGTCAAGGTGTATTGGTTTGGCAGAAAGATAAGCTGGAGCCAACTGCCTGTGGAGTGTGCGGATGCCCACCTCGGTTTCTCCCCGACAACATCAACACAAGACTTCTGGCACAACGCTATGGCTGATAATGGCTGATGCACGCTTTCTGACTCATTCAGTACATAATACACACACGCTGAAGAACCACTCTCTCTCTCTCTCTCTCTCTCTCTCTCTCTCTCTCTCTTGGCCCGGGATCTGTGTTATGTAAGCTCAGTTTGCTTTGTTTTATTCTTCTTCTTCTTCTCGATCGCTCAGACAGGGACTCCGGAACTTCTGATGAAGTCTGCAGTACAGCGAAGACTCCGCAGGGTGCCGAAGATCTTCTCCTGAACTGGTGTGTCAGCAGACCATATTTCTGCTCGTAGTTTTTGGTGGATTGGACAGTGTTGGAGGAGGTGTTCCACTGTCATGTCTGCGATGCCACAGTGGCGTTTTATTCAGTGATTTGTATGCTTTTTGTAGGTATTTTGATTGTATGGTTTAGCATGTATTTTTACAGCGCTTGAAGCCGTTTTTGGGACTCGTGCTGCAGAAAGGCTATTTATTACTGCATTACGATTTATTATTTTTCTTTATGCTAACTAGTTTCTCTTCATACACAGGAACACACTCTACTTGTACTCACAATATATTCTTCTATCCAAAGACTGTACAGACAGAATTTTCCCTCACTCTCTCCATCTTCATACACACAATTCAAGGCCATTCACGCTCAAAATACTTCTCTGTCTCTCACTCAGTCTCTCTCCTCTTTGCTAACTAGTGCGTAGTCTTCTATATATATATATGAGGCTTTGCCAAAAGGTGCTGGGGGGGTGCTTGGACATTTGTGACAAACTAAACCTTTTCAGTTGATTTTTTTTTGTGTTTTAAGTGATACATTAGTCTTTGATGAACACATTTGTGTAATAAAAGAATGGTTTGTGCATTTGGGAAATGTGTACGGTTTGATAATATGCCATAAAACGCCAATTTTGAGAAAAGCCACATGTGCAACAAAACTGACCACAGAAGCCATTAATATCATTTCATACAACTGGTAATGATTTATTTCTAGTAAACAGACCCTGCAGAAGCATTATCAGTCTTTAAAAGTACATTTGGAGCCAAATCTTGAATGCAGTGTCACGTAATGTCGCAAAACGCTCAAACATCATAAAAGTCAAAACTGATACTTTCTGCTAAGTAACCACAAGAAGTATAAACCCTAAAATAAAATATAACACTTCAACAGAAACACTGACACATGTTAAAAATATCCCTAAAAGTTGTTACAGTTTGCTCAAACTAGTTAAACATGTTGTTGTAGGTGTCACGTGTTACAAAAATATTGATGGACATGAAAATATTCATAATATTTGAAATAACAACCAGAATGTTATACATACACTAACTTTTCATTTACAATCTAAAGATTAGGTTATTTATGGAATATGAAAACAGAAACAATAGCAAAACATGTTAAAAGCAAGTCATAACAGCATTCTACGTGTCACATGTTACACTGTGTGAGTGGACATGAAATTATTCAAAATGTTATAAATGACAACTGTGATATTAAATAGACCTTTAGGATACATTCATATTTTGAAGATTAGGTAATTATGGAACATCAAAGCACCACAAAAAAAGTAACATCATGTTCAAAACAGGTCAAATCTGCGTTCTACCTGTCACGTGTTACATGGAGTCAGTGGACATGAAATCAATGAAAATGTCAAAAATAACTACAATATTCAAACAGACATTTAGAATACAGTTTTAACCTAATGTCTATGTACATCTGGAACAAGGATCTCAATCAAATCGAATTTTTTTAATTAGTTGTACGTAAAATCCTAGCAAAATCCAAATTTAAAAAAAAAAAACTTTGATTTTTTTTTATGTTGGGGAGGGGGGGGGTGGTGTTAAAACAATCTCATGAAAATATTCCTTCCCCCTGCTAACCCAAAAGCATTTTTTCAGCTTTGGCTACAATATTTACAAGGACATATATGTCTCCTCCTAAATCGTTGCACGGATATGAACGTATCGTCCTGAATCGTAACACGGATATTAACAAAAACAGAGGATCGAATTTTTCTTCAATCAAATTTGCCTCCAAAAGTAGCAAGCAGTTGTATATAGGTTACACAATATGCAAGATAATCAGAACTCGGAGTGTGTAAGCTATTTATCCCATTACTCCGACGTTTTCATTAAAAACACTTACTTTTTCCACTAAAACCTGCCCGTGCCTGTTTTCAGCTTGCCAAAAGCCTCCGCAGTCGAAATTCATGTCAATGAATTCATGCGCATAGCTAGTTCCCATTTGTCAGCATAATGGACGGCGTCATTCGACTTGTATGTAGACATTCAGTCATTCAAATTGCTTATAAAAAGGTCTGCTATCTGCTTTTACATTTTGAAAGTCATTTTAAAATATCCTTGTGTATCATGTATATGACATCGACTTTCGTTATACTCAATTCGGCATACCGGGTTTATATTTTTACCAGAATTGCGCACGATAATGGCAGCGCAACAAATTCAGTTCGGGCCGTGCTGGTTTGATCGTTGACCCAAGTCAGTTTGCATGCAGTGTTACTGTTTGTCAGTCGGGGATAGAAATGTTGGCTGTCATCGCGCTGTTATGTTTTGGTTTTCACACGTGGATCACTTACATATTCAGTCGGTCGGGTTTTGTGTGTGTGTGTGTGTGTGTGTGTGTGTGTGTGTGTGTGTGTGTGTGTGTGTGTGTGTGTGTGTGTGTGTGTGTGTGTGTGTGTGTGGCCGCCCTTCGTGGTCGGCTGGGCGTTAAGCAAACAAACAAACAAACTCTCTCTCTCTCTCTCATTCTCTCTCTCTCTCTCTTTCTCTCTCTCACTCTCTCTCACTCTTTCTTTCTTTCTTTCTTTCTTTCTTTCTTTCTCTCTCTCTCTCTATTTCTCTTTCTCTCTCTCTCTCTCACTCTCTCTTTCTCTTTCTCTCTCTCTCTCTCTCTCTCTCTATCTCTCTCTCTGTCTCTCTTCAGGAACCGACAAGGAATAAGATGAAAGTGTTTTTAAATTGATTTCGAAAATTTAATTTTGATAATATTTTTATATTTTTAATTTTCTGAGCTTGTTTTTAATCCAAATATAACATATTTATATGTTTTTGGAATCAGAAAATAATGGAGAATAAGATGAACGTAAATGTGTATCGTTTTATAAAAACTTTTATTTTTTTTACAATTTTCAGAGTTTTAATGACCAAAGTCATAAATTAATTTTTAAGCCACCACGCTGAAATGCAATACCGAAGTCCGGGCTTCGTCGAATATTACTTGACCAAAATTTCAACCAATTTGGTTGAAAAATGAGAGCGTGACAGTGCCGCCTCAACTTTCACGAAAAGCCGGATATGACGTCATCAAAGACATTTATAAGAAAAAATGAAGAAAAAAAGTCTGGGGATATCATACCCAGGAACTATCAAGTCAAATTTCATAAAGATCGGTCCAGTAGTTTAGTCTGAATCGCTCTACACACACACACACACACACACACACACACACACGCACACACCACGACCCTCGTCTCGATTCCCCCCTATACGTTAAAACATTTAGTCAAAACTTGACTAATTGTAAAAAGTAGTCCATCTGTAAACTCTGAATATGCAGATGACCTCCATAAATTATTCAATTGTACTCTGAAATCAAAGACAATGACCAATGACAGTTGAGATCGAAACTCGGTTGTGATGGGATATCCATAGGATATCCATAGGATATCCATATGGTTGTGATGGAATATTCAGAATAATCACCTCCTCAGCTAACAGAGATAAAGAGGCAGGTCATGGGATAATATAAGCTAATTCAATTCGTCGGGAGAAGAATTATGGGCAAGTGTCAAACATTAGATCTACAAAGTGTCAAACGTTACGTATAGATCTACACCTTACCCTGAACAGACAGTACAATATTTTCTCAACTTTACGGCTCGTCGTCTCCATGATTTTAATCGAATCGGTGACCGGAAACGCCAAAGAAGCAAAGCTAGTGGTTTCCACGCTTTTGAAAAAAATACTCGCGAAACTTCTTTGTGAAAATTGCAAAAATAACAAAATGTGTCAAACGTTACTTTCGGACATTAATCTCCATCGATTCTTTTTAGCTGCTAGATACAATAACTTCGCAAATTCTGACTCAAATGCAACACACTGCTTTTATTTCCTCGAACACGAAACTATCGTTTTCATCCAAAATGGCGGCCATTCAAAGCACCAAGACCGGCGAAAATCGAATCTGTAAACAAGTTGGTCTGCGGACATGAGGCCTTCGAAAATAACCGGGTATTTACTGGGCGAGGTTTTCGGTAAATTCTGGTTCTAATTACGATTGTTGCACATTCTACTAAGAGTTGCATGCTTAGACTGTATGAAATACGCTGATTAAAACCGATAAAGTGATGCAGACCATGAAAAATCGAAAATTTCCCGAGGACACCAAAATGTCCAAAATTTTTCGGGGCCGTTTCTGGTGTATGTTTAAAACATTTTATTTTTTATTTAACATTCACAACAACAACAGGCTTCAAAACATTAAAAAAAAGCATTCATCAAACTCCCTTTTTCAAAGCACAATACATGTAAACATGTTGGGGTAATCCAGTTAATTACACTTGCTTTCCAAAAATACATGGGTCCGAAATGGCACCTTTTGGCAAAGGCTCATATATATATATACGACTTGTGTCTGTCTGTGTGTGTGTTTGTGTGTGTTCGCGATGCACGGCCAAAGTTCTCGATGGATCTGCTTCAAATTTGGTGGGCATATTCAGGTAGACCCCGGACACAACCTGGTCGATGAGAATTTTCAACACGTGCTCTAAGCGCGGCGCGGTGAACCGATTTTGGTTTTTCTGTAGATCCATTCCCAGTAACTCTTCCTTATCTTCTCCAGTGTTTTGTGCGTTTATCTCCCTTCCTTCCAAGCAGCTTCAGATATTCCCGTTACTATTTTTAGAAGGTCACTGCACTGTCCAGAACGCGGCTTTCCTTGGATGTACCCGTAAGTTGTCCTCACTGTAAAAGTGCAAAGGTCGAATCTATTTATCGAAAAATCCACTGTCATCTATCTCTATATATTTATATATATATACATATATAACATCAGAAATTGTGAAAGAAACAATTGAAAGTCAGCAGAGACTTTCTTCCGAGATTTGTTAAAATCTCTTAGCAGAGATAGAGAGAGAAATAAGTATCCCTTCACAGACAGCCTATTGGGAGCATCAGACCCTCCTCAAGGGGGACCGAGAGTTACAGAGCAAAGTCCCTTTGTAGGTTACGTATCGCAAGGTAATCTAGTCCTGAGGAGGACCATTGTATTTGTACCTAGACCAGACACGTGTTTCGACACTATTGTGTCTCATCAGTGGTCAGGTGGTACTGATGGCGAGAGTTGTCAACCCATGGTATCCAACTAAGAAGCAAACCATTCTCTGAATGGTAGCTTCTGTTGGCATGGGAGACTACCCTCATCTGACAACCCCAAGAGGATATCTGTGAAGGGAAACACTTTGATTTAAGGCCAAAGTGTAGAATTGATATTTATTAAGAAAGAATTTAGAAATTTAGACAAGTTTTAACCAAGAAATTAGGTTAAAACAAGGGAAATTTGAAAAAGCCTAAAGGGAGGTAACTCTGTACCAGCCTGCAGATCCAGAAATGGATACGCGAACAAGTTAGATCTAATTTTGAAAGGTTAAACAGAAAAAGCGGTCAACTTTTCACTGCTGTATATATATATACGGCTTCTGTGTGTGTGTGTGTGTCTGTGTGTGTGTGTGTGTGTGTGTGTGTGTGTGTGTGTGTGTGTGTGTGTAGGCAACACCTGTGGATTGTAGAGTTCTGTTTGTGATGGGGTCTGGCGGCTTTTGTCTCTCTGTATGTTCTGGCCTTCCTTTGAAAAGCCATAACAGTTATTATAGGGCTTAGAAATAAGCTCTAAAATTCTCAATCCCGTTTGAGTGGACTTCGCCTTCAAAGGTGATTGTGGTGTTTCGGCACTCGGTTACATTTGGCGTCGTCGACAGGGATGGGACTTGACATGAAATGTTCAGGCCACTGAATCATTTTTGTGCTCTTCCCATTCCACCAATCTGGGAGGGACCTAAGCTTGGCGGGTCCATGGTTCGGAACTTTGGGGACAAAGTTCATTCAAAGGGGGTTGAGTGTGACAGAGAGACTACCGTCGCCCTTCACAGCAGAGTTGTTCGCCTTAGAAGTTGTGAGCTATTTATAGCTAGCTCGCCAGGCAACACCTGTGGATTGTAGAGTTCTGTTTGTGATGGGGTCTGGCGGCTTTTGTCTCTCTGTATGTTCTTGCCTTCCTTTGTGTGGGCACAAACTGGTGGATGAAAATGTTCAACACGTGCTCTAAGCCGGCGAACCGCCACGCTGCATACTCTGTCTCGCGATTCACCCGGCAAAGCCGGGTATTCCTCCAGTTCTTTATATTTATACACAGCCTGTGTTTATGCGTTGTGCTGCCTTTTTCTCTTTCGCCTAGTACGTAGTCTTTCAGTTTCTTTACAATTATTCACAAAAGTCTGTGTTTATGCGCCGCTGTTTATTTTACCGGTTTCGTCACTTACCCAGATCATTTCTCCCCAGGGGCACCCCACGCAACGGGAACTTGGAATTTGTAGTGCTTCCCAGAGACTTTTATGTCTGTGGGTGCTTCTATGCAGCCATAAATGCTGAGCTAACTCCAGAGGTCATAAAATCGGCACGACTAGCACAATTCAGTCTATCAATTGTCACAGGCAGTTCTGACCAAAACTTGCACCATCAAGTCCTGACTAGTGCGAACGATCATTCCTGCTTCCATTGCATTTCATGGACAGTTTTTTTTTTGTAGATAGAACGCATAAAGTGACACGGATGCTCGTATGATTGAAATTCACAGGCACGGCGCTTGCTCGAAGAGTAGCTGCAAAACAAATACGCGCCATGTATTCGCCTGTGGCATTATTCATGCTTCGATCACATTTCATGGACTGTATTCACACACAAAAAGCACAAAGTGTACTTGACGCTTCGATCACATTTTCCGTGAGAGACCCCAACATAATTATAATACGGGCAGGTTTCACTAGTAACTGACTGACACAACTTGAGAAACAAACAAAGACACGCAAGCCAGTTTAGTTCATGCCTCTGCAATATTCCACAGTTTGTTCACATTTCACGGACATGTTCACCCTAGATTGTGCATACTTTTGGTTTCCCAAACACTAACCGTGGTTCTATTTTTGGTCAAGCTATTATATCCGCGAAATTAGTTGCCGGTGTAACACGAGAACATTACTCTCACGAGATTTTTTACTCCGGAGTAAGGATTTCGTACGAAAATGTTACTCCCTTTACGAAAAAAATACTTCTAACGACAGGTGTGTTCCGAGTCAACATTTCGGTCGAAAATGTTACTCTCCTGACGAATAAATAACGAATAAACTATTCCACCCTAACACGAGCAGTTTACTGCCCACGCCAGGTGTACGCAACTTTTATTCCCCTGTCCCCTGTTAGTCTTGATGGTGGAAGGGGTGGAGGGAGGGTAGCGCGACATCTGTTTGCGCGAGATCACATATTGCCATTATCCCTTCGCCCGCATCCCATTTTCACGTACGAGATTTTAACTAGAAGTAACATTTTGGGGAGTCAAAATTTCGTGGAGGGAGTAATTTTTTCGTACCTTGGGGAGTTCTTTTCTCGTACGAAAGGTGTACTCGGAGTAAGAATTTCGTACGATTTTTTTTACTCCGGAGTAAATTTGTCGTGGAGTAAAAATTTCGTGTTACACCGGAAAGCACGCGACCGCCAAAAAGTATGGCAATCCGAATGGTGCAAATGTCCCTTTTAGCTCTTGATGTCTAAATAACACATTATTTAGCTAAATAACGCGTTATTTAGCTAAACAATGCTTTATTTAGCTATATCATGCATTATTTAGCTAAGTAATGCATTGTTTAAATTAAACAATGCATTATTTACAGATACAGAAAAAAGAGAGCCCAAAGCACTAAATAATGCATTGTTTAGCATAAATAAGAGATTGTGTTTGTAAATAACTCATTATTTATAAATAATTACGCGTTTTCTCTAAACAATATATTATATGTAAATAAAGTGTTATTTAGATAAATAAAATATTATTTAGATAAATAAAATATTATTTAGATAAATAAAATATTATTTAGATAAATAAAATATTATATGTAAATAAAATATTATTTATCTAAATAAAATATTTATCTAAATAAAATATTATTTAGATAAATAATTTATTATTTAGATAAATAATTTATTATTTAGATAAATAATTTATTATTTACTGTTTTTGCCTTGAAATAGTATTATTACGCTAAATAATGCTTTATATAGCTATATAATAGGTTTCCGCTATATAATTCATGATTTGGTAAATAATACATTATATACCGTAAATAAAATATTATATACCGTAAACAATTCATTGTTTAGCGCATCGTTTTTTCTCTTGTTGTTTTTTTCCACGTGTTTCCGTGGATCCGAGAGAGCGCTGTTGATTCTCCACTGTCTTGGCAAACCCAGTATCCGGTACTCCACATCCGGTTCCGCCAAGGGACTGGGTGGCCGAGTGGTAACGCACTTGCGCTCGGAAGCGAGAGGTTGCGTGTTCAGGCCTGGGTCAGGCCGCAATTTTCTCCCCCCTTTCCTAACCTAGATGCTAGTCTTTCGGATGAGACGAAAAACCGAGGTCCCTTTGTGTACACTACATTGGGGTGTGCACGTTAAAGATCCCATGATTGACAAGAGGGTCTTTCCTGGCAAAATTGTATTGGCATAGATAAAAATGTCCATCAAATACCCGTGGGACTTGGAATAAAGTAAAAAATGTCCATCTCACACGGCATTAAGTCTCAGGAAACATGAATACACGCATGCAGGAAACAAAAATATGGGTAGCGCCGTGTGTATGGCAGCTCGCTTTCCCCGGGGAGAAAGCAGCCCGAATTTCCATGAGGGTAACCTCACTGGACTGTAAATCTTATCCAATCCAATCCAATCCAATCCAATCCAAATGTAATCAAGATGGCTACACAAGCACAAGGGAACGTTCCCGCTGAATTGATCAGAACTCTAACTACAGCGGTTGTCCAGGAACTGGCACTGCAAAGGGTTCGTATTTTAAAGTTTTATGGGGGAACATCTTTTACATCTGGACATGGAGAATGAACGACTGCGAACTAAATTGCTGCTGTTGTACCATCAGTTGAAGTTAGCCACCTGACAAGAAGATGGTCGGAAGCGAAGCGGATGTAGCTTTAGTACGCCGAGACAGATGCTAGTTGTCTGATTGGTCAGTTTGAGAATCAACAGAGCTCTCGTGGATCCACGGAAACACGTGGTAAAAATCAACAAGAGAAATATCGGCTTCGATGCACTGCGCTAAACAATGAATATTGTTTACGGTAAATAATATTTTACTTACGGTATATAATGTATTATTTACCAAATCATGAATTATATAGCGGAAACCTATTATATAGCTATATAAAGCATTATTTAGCGTAATAATACTATTTCAAGGCAAAAACAGTAAATAATAAATTATTTATCTAAATAATATTTTATTTATCTAAATAATATTTTATTTATCTAAATAATATTTTATTTACATACAATATTTTATTTATCCAAATAATATTTTATTTATCTAAATAATATTTTATTTATTTGAATAATATTTTATTTATCTAAATAACACTTTATTTACATATAATATATTGTTTAGAGAAAACGCGTAATTATTTATAAATAATGAGTTATTTACAGACACAATCTATTATTTATGCTAAACAATGCATTGTTTAGTGCTTTGTGCTCTCTTTTTTCTGTATCTGTAAATAATGCATTGTTTAAGTTAAACAATGCATTATTTAGCTAAATAATGCATGATATAGTTAAATAAAGCATTGTTTAGCTAAATAACGCGTTATTTAGCTAAATAATGCGTTATTTAGACATCAAGAGCTAGAAGGGACATTTGCACCATTCGGATTGCCATAAAAAAGCGTTGGTATGGTGCTAACACTTCGATCATATTTGTCGGACAATTTTAACCACTACGTGTCAAACAAATGCATAAACGAAAGGGAAAAAATGCGTGCCGTCTCAATCAGCCACTCAGTTTACACAAAATACATTGGATCAGTTCCCAGTTTACTTAATTCATTGATGTTTCGACTGGATCTGACGGACAATTTTAACATAAACACACAACAAACGCGGAAGTGCAAACTGTAACTGGTATATTCTTCTCAAATCCTGAGGCTCATTCAACGATCACTGCGCGCGCGCGCGCGTGTGTGTGTTGCAGGCTGCGCGTTTCAATTACAAGATTTCCGTCTCACGTCGCATTCAGTCTCGATGGAGACCATCATATTTCTCAACCTTTTATAAACACAGCCTGTCTGTCAGTAGTGTGCATCAAATAAATTCAGCACGTCAAAAGTTCAGTTTGTAAATGCGCCTTTGCAGGTAAAACTGGCCAAAGCATCACGACAAATAACAAATCCAACAACTTGCTTCAAAAAATAATGATCACACTATGCTTCTTTAAAATTCTGAAAGAAGTCAAGGAATTTGAGTTGTGGAATCACCACACAGTGAAAAACGAAACATTTGAAGTTCCTGCAAGCGCCTGTGCTTCAAACACTTTTCCACTCTTCTGCTTACAGCGACGCTATTTTTGGCTCCACGCTTTTTTTCAGTTTCCAGTTCAGACGCGGTCCAGTCCAGACTCCCTTATTTTTAAGGAAGGGAGAACTTGAGCCCCTGTCAGTCACTCCAGAACACGCGTTCGGAATGCACGATAAGCGCGCGTGCTTGATACGGCTCGTTGAACACCTCCCTCGGCGTTTGGAAATTTGACACTGAGAGCCGAAGGCCGCACAGCTCTGCCCAGTCCATCAGTAACTGATAAAACAAGAGGCACATAAAATACACGGGGGTAGAGGAGACGAAATAGGTGAACAAGAATAATCAGATAATTATGTAATAGTTTTACTGCATTATAACAAACATTTAGTGTTAATGCTGCTACATTTAAATTAAAGCCATGTTTTTTTTTTAAGGTGTTGTTCTTTGAGCAGTCGCTGTTATTCAGAATAGTCCGGCGCCTGTGGGTGGACATGAATTGCGAAAGCTGTTCCGAGAAAGGTTTAAAAATATTTATCAATTTTAAAAGGAATATAAAAAGGAAAAACATCAATCTACATACAAGTAAAGGCTGTAGTTATCTGTCTGTCGTGAAAAAGGTCAATGTATTCAATGTTTTCTTTACACACTGGGTGTAAATGAGAATTCATACATCTCAGCAACTTTTCAGTAAATGCGATACATGCAGATACACACACGAAATCAGCGGCAGCATGAACGAAAAGCCGAATTTCGATCACAATTTCGAAGTTATAATTGAAAACAATGAGAGTTTGAAAGGAATGAGCTCTGTTTGAAAGAAATAATTATAGACTGCTCAGTTATTTTGCTTTCGTTTTGAAAGTTGTGTTGTTGCGCGACTTGAGTTGCTGCATTGAGACAGCTTGGTTTTGCTGAGGTTCTGGCCTGGTGGTTTGGAGCCTGTATTGATACTGAGCTAGCCATTTGTTTTGGGTTGGTGTGTGAGTTCAGATGTTTTATGTGTTTTGTTTGCACTGGTGTGTTGTTGTTGTTTTTAAACATGTCTTCATTTCCTTGACAGTTTATTGTGATTTAGAAGTTGATGGATATCATGTTTTCCATTTTTAGTTCATGCTTGCACAGGATTTACGTAAAGCTCCGTAAGTCTATTGACGTTTCACCATGTTTGATTTCTCACTTGTTTTGCTGTCTGTCTCTCCCCCACTCTCTCTCTTTCTCTCTCTCTCTCCCTCTGTTTCTCTCTCTCTCTTTCTCTTTTTTCTCTCTCCCTCTCTCTCTCTCTTTCTCTCTCTCTCCCTCTGTTTCTCTCTCTCTCTGTCTCTCTTTCTGTCTCTCTCTCTCCCCGTCTCTCTGTCTCTCTCTCCCTCTCTCTCTGTGTGTGAGTGTGTGTGTATGTTTCTCTCTTTGTCTCTTTCTGTCTCTCTCTGTCCCCCCCCCCCCCTCTCTCTCTCTCTCTCTCTCTCTCTCTCTCTCTCTCTTTTGACAAGAAATTGTCATTGTCTCTCTCTCTCTCTCTCTCTCTCTCTCTCTCTCTCTCTCTCTCTCTCTCTCTCTCTCTCTCTCTCTCTCTCTCTCTCTCTCTCTCTCTCTCTCTCTGCAGCTGCAGGGGTTTCCCTCTTTCTTAAAAAAATAATTGAACTCAGTTTACAATGATGCCAGAACGAAATCGTTTGTTTTGCTCTGTCTGTCTCCCCCCCCCCCTCCCTCTCTTTCTCTCTCTCTCTCTCTCTCTGATATTCACATGAAAAAATTAAACTCTCTACATCGTCGGGCAGCTAAAATCATGTTAAATGGTCCACAATTATCAGCTGAATTGAAGTTAAAGAATCTAAACTACCTGCCGCTAGTTAAACAGTTACAGTATAATAAGACTGTGATGTATAAAGTATATCATGGCGAAGTGCCCATCTATATTCAGGACCTATTTCACAGAGTCACCGAAAGGTACGGGTCTATCAATTTTCTACCACCAATACCCAGGATTGATTTGTTCAAAACTAGTCAAGCCTTCTCTGGCGCTATGGTGTGGAACTCCATTCCGTCTGTAATAAGATCATTAACCTCACTAAAGAGTTTTAAACAAGCTCTGCATAATCATTTTATGTCTACCTAGATGGCTATACTAGTCTTAACACGTGCAAGTAGCTGTCAACAATTGGCAAAGCTTTATGAATTACACAAATATGTTCTTTATTATATGTATTATGTGGAATTTATGTTGCGATTTTTCCATCATCACTTCATCATCATCATCATCATCATCATCATCATCATCATCATCATCATTATCATTTACACCATATAATCATTATTAGCATTAGTGTAAACGTTGGTATCGTGTGAATTTTACCGTCGATCACTTTCCATGTGTTAACATGTTGCATGTTTCGCTTTCGATTTGTATGTTGCTTACTTTGCCATTTTATTGTTTATGTTTATTTGCTTGTTTGCTTACTTGTCGATTGTTTGCTGGTTCGTTCGTTTACTTTGTTTATTTGTCATGTTGCTTTACTTGTTTATCATTTATTAGATATTTGTATTAGAAGTAAGGACCGGTTGTAAGAAAAGGCGTCGCCTTTAAACCTCTATCCTTGAAAAATAAAGTTCCATCATCTCTCTCTTTCTCTCTCTCAGTCTCTCTCTCTGTCTCTCTCTCTCTCTCTCTCTCTGTCTCTCTCCCTGTCTGTCTGTCTCTCTCTCTCTGTCTCTCTCTCTGTTTCTCTGTGTGTGTCTCTCTCTCTGTCTCTCTTTTTCTCTGTCTCTCTGTCTCTTTCTCTCTCTTTGTCTCTGTATGTATGTATGTATGTATGTATGTATGTATGTATGTATGTCTGTCTGTCTCTCTCTCTCTCTATGTCTCTCTCTCTCTCTCTTTTTTTTTTCCCCCCCTTCACTTCTAGTTTAAAACTGTCAACACATTTTCCTAGCACTGTGAACACATTTTTCGATGTCAGTTTTGGTTTGGTTTGTTTTAATTTGCTTGCTGGGGATTTTTTTCTTGTTTTGTTTTGCCGATGTAATTGAAAACAATTCTGGAGTCGTGTTTGAGTCGTGAATGCACTTAATGAAGTTTTCATAAGTGTTGTGAAGTTACACATTTCTTGCAAACTTCGGTAAAATGGTAACTGTGTTTTATAAGAGTTTTTCAATTGTAGCTCTGCAAAAGCCACGATCGCCTACCCTATCAATGTATGACTCCATGCAGTTAAAGAATGTGAAGGAATGTTTAGGATTTTGAACGGGAGCAATATCTTCCAAAGTAACCGAGTCGAGATAATAGAGCATAATTACTTCAATATTGAGCACAGACATATTTGTCGGAGAATGCAAAAATAATGTAAATAAAATCATTATGTGTGTGTTGAACTGTTACTTAGGTCAACTAATTCAATTGAAGTAGATTTAGTAAGATGTGTGTGTGTATGTGTGTGTGTTTGTGTGTGTATGCCTGTGTTTGTGTGTGTGTGTGTGTGTGTGTGTGTGTGTGTGAGTTTGAATAATGAGAGAAAATCGCCCGCCGTTTCCGTGTATCCGTGTTTCTGATTGTGGTGTGTGTGTGCGTGTGTGTGTGTGTGTGTGTGTGTGTCACGTGTGTGTGTATATGTGTGTATATTTATATGTGTGTGTGTGTGTGTGTGTGTGTGTGTGTGTGTGTGTGTGTGTGTGTGTGTGTCTGTTATTGCTGAGCATAAGTCATAATGATTCAAAAAGTTCAGAAAGCCTGCACTTGGTCAGATATGTATCTTTCAACCTTTCAGCTGAGTAAACTTTGATCAGTCTTTCTGTGCTCGAAGTTAAAAAAAAAACGGGCCTGGTTTGAGCAGTGACACAGGGAAATCTGTACATCAAACCTCTCAGTGCAGCCCTACACAGAGAGAAATTCTCTCCACAGAGTCCAGAGTCTTCCGGAGTTGTCAGCGTTTGGAAACTTGATAGTACCGACGGTGGGAATGTTCTTGACCGCAGCATGGCAGGTCAAAATAACACACTGGGACGGAAGCGGCGGTGGAGCTTAATTGATACCGACATGGTTACTGCACAAACGGCCAGCTAAGCCCCTCCTCTTACTGGCACGTGCGAGCACTGCGATGGCGCGTGCTAGGACTGCGCCTAGACTGTTGATGTCCGTCTGGCCTCGTCGTTTGCCCAAACAGTGCTCACCACGCTTCAACGCCTCTGGTGGGAGAGGCTGTGTAACTGTGATTTGTGGTGAGATGCACGCGGTTTGACCACTGCCAAGGACAACACTCCTACCGTGATCAACCAGGTATATACTGAAGTTCAGGTAAGTATATTATTGGTGGTGTTCGTGGTGGTGGCGGTGGTAGTAGCAGTAGTAGTAGTACAGTTCAGGCGCGATCGCGGCAGACTCCCTTATTTTTAAGGGAGGGAGAACTTGAGCTCCTGTCAGTCACTCCAGTACACGCGTTCGGAATGCAAGATATGCGTGTGCTCGATACGGTTAATTAAACACTTCCCTCGGCCTATGGGAACTTGACTCAGAGCCGAAGTCGCAGATCCTTTGCCCAGTCCATAAAACAAGACAAGAAGAGGCACATACAATACGCGCACTTGACTTGACTTGGCACAGAGATATAGAATAGAATATTCTATATCTCTTTGGGTAGAAGAGACGAAATAGGTGAACAAGAATAATCAGATATGTAATAGTTTTACTGCATTTTAACAAACATTTAGTGTTAATGCTGCTACATTTAAATTAAAGCCATGGGTTTTTTTAAGGTGTGACGTCATTTTCTGTTTTTGTTTTTGTTTTTCTATCCGGGGTTGTAAGAATTTACATGACAAATACAGAAATGTGATCATGCAGGCGAGTTGCAATGATACAGGCAACACAGATTCCAGGCAGTTCGAGTTCATCATTGTCTGCTGTTGGTCTTTAAATTCAGAGCAGTCGCTGTTATTCAGAATAGTCCGGCGCCTGTGGGTGGACATGAATTGCCAAAGCTGTTCCGAGAAGGGTTTACAAATATTTATCAATTTTAAAAGGAATATAAAAAGGAAAAACATCAATCTATATACAAGTAAAGGCTGTAGTTATCTGTCTGTCGTGAAAAATGTCAATGCATTCAATGTTTTTCTTACACACTGGGTGTAAATCTTTCTTTCTTTATTTGGTGTTTAACGTCGTTTTCAACCGCTCACCTCCCACGTGCAAAACGCAGTGATATGCACACGCCAGAATAGCGCGGTAGTGTATTGTGCTAAGCAGGAAAGCGCGCTTTTCTGTATTCTTGTTAACTTTCTGAGCTTGTTTTGAATACAACCTCTCATATCTATACGTTTTTGGAATCAGGAAACGATAAAGAATAAGATAAGATCATTTTTGGATCGATTTCTTAAATTTTAATCGTAAGACTAATTAATTTATTTTCGTTAATTGTGATCACATTTTAAGAGTAAACATGACATATGTATGTATTTTTAGATTCAGAATGTCATGAAGAATACGATGCAATCAATTTTAAATCTGTTTGCGAAAAATCGATTTTAATGACAACTTTAATGAGCAAACTCATTAATTAATTTGTAAGCCTCCAAGCTGAAATGCAATACCAAAGTCCGGGCGTCGTCGAAGATTACTTGACCAAAATTTCAACCAATTTGGTTTAAAAATGAGAGCGTGACAGTGCCGCCTCAACTTTTACGAAAAGCCGGATATGACGAAGAGCGGTTTAGTAGTTGCGCTGAGAAGGATAGCACGCTTTTCTGTACCTCTCTTCGTTTTAACTTTCTGAGCGTGTTTTTAATCCAAACATATCATATCTATATGTTTTTGGAATCAGGAACCGACAGGGAATAAGATGAAAGTGTTTTTAAATTGATTTCGGAAATTTAATTTTGATAATAATTTTTATATTTTTAATTTTCAGAGCTTGTTTTTAATCCAAATATAACATATTTATATGTTTTGGGAATCAGACAATGATGAAGAATAAGATAAACGTAAATTTGGATCGTTTTATAAATTTTTATTTTTTTTTACAATTTTCAGATTTTTAATGACCAAAGTCATTAATTAATTTTTAAGCCACCAAGCTGAAATGCAATACCGAAGTCCGGGCTTCGTCGAAGATTACTTGACCAAAATGTCAACCAATTTGGTTTAAAAATGAGAGCGTGACAGTGCCGCCTCAACTTTCACGAAAAGCCGGATATGACGTCATAAAAGACATTTATCAAAAAAATGAAAAATATGTCTGGGGATATCATACTCAGGAGCTCTCATGTCAAATTTCATTAAATCGGTCCAGTAGTTTAGTCTGAATCGCTCTACACACACACACAGAGACACACACAGACACACACAGACACACACACACACACACACACACACCACGACCCTCGTCTCGATTCCCCCCTCTACGTTAAAATATTTAGTCAAAACTTGACTAAATGTAAAAACGGGTCTGGTTTGAGTAGTGACACAGGGAAATCTGTACATCAAACCTCTGCAGCATAGAGAAATTCTCTCCAGAGTCTTCGGAGTTGTCAGCGTTTGGAAACTTGATAGTCTTCTACCGACGGGGGGAAAGTTCTTGACCTGCAGCATGGCAGGTCAAAATAACACACTGGGACCGAAGCGGCGGTGGAGCTTAATTGATACCGACATGGTTACTGCACAAACGGCCAGCTAAGCCACACCTCCTTTTGGCGCGTGCTGTGACTGCGCCTAGACTGTTTCTGCTTTTCGCGTTTCTGCGGCATGCAGACGAACGGTGTAGATATTGTACAGCGGCAGCATCAGTCTTCAATGAATCTCTCTGTTGCAGCTGCCGCTGTTGCAGTGTTGACTTCAGACGTGTTTTCTCTTCACGTATCTGCAACGGCGCGACTGTGTGATAGCGAGCTCTCCCTGTCTTGCTCCGCTTTATCTCTCCATTCCGATAAACACAGGGGGAATTTATTGTATAGAGGTCTTCTCTGACTCAGCTTCTGTGCAGAACTGAAAAACATGTGCTGAAGCCAGCAGATAGAGTTCTGCAGACGTTGTTTGTTTGTTTTTGTTCGGTGTGGAGTGTAATGTTATTTGTGTGTAAAATA
>NC_090250.1:46880873-46958770 GCF_037325665.1 Littorina saxatilis
ATACACAAATAAAGGACAAAACAGACATGACAAATAAAGGAATAACGTGCGAACAGAACGATAGAAAAACAAACAAGTCGCGTAAGGCGAAAATACAACATTTAGTCAAGTAGCTGTCGAACTCACAGAATGAAACTAAACGCAATGCAACGCAGCAAGACCGTATACTCGTAGCATCGTCAGTCCACCGCTCACGGCAAAGGCAGTGAAATTGACAAGAAGAGCGGGGTAGTAGTTGCGCTGAGAACGATAGCACGCTTTTCTGTACCTCTCTTCGTTTTAACTTTCTGAGCGTGTTTTTAATCCAAACATATCATATCTATATGTTTTTGGAATCAGGAACCGACAAGGAATAAGATGAAAGTGTTTTTAAATTGATTTCGACAATTTAATTTTGATAATAATTTTTATATATTTAATTTTCAGAGCTTGTTTTTAATCTAAATATAACATATTTATATGTTTTTGGAATCAGCAAATGATGGAGAATAAGATGAACGTAAATTTGGATCGTTTTATGAAAGAAATATTTTTTTTACAATTTTCAGATTTTTAATGACCAAAGTCATCAATTAATTTTTAAGCCACCACGCTGAAATGCAATACCGAAGTCCGGGCTTCGTCGAACAATACTTGACCAAAATTTCAACCAATTTGGTTGAAAAATGAGGGCGTGACAGTGCCGCCTCAACTTTCACGAAAAGCCGGATATGACGTCATCAAAGACATTTATCAAAAAAAAGAAAAAAACGTATGGGGATATCATACCCAGGAACTTTCATGTCAAATTTCATAAAGATCGGTCCAGTAGTTTGGTCTGAATCGCTCTACACGCACGCACACACACACACACACATACACACACACACATACACATACACACATACACACACACACACACACACATACACACACACATACACCACGACCCTCGTCTCGATTCCCCCCTCGATGTTAAAATATTTAGTCAAAACTTGACTAAATATAACAAAAAAGAATACCATCAAATAATTGTGGATGTTTCAGTGTGTCTTTCAAAGACATGGGGAAAAGAAGCAAAGCATGAATAATGTGTGTGTGTGTGTGTGTGTGTGTTTGTGTGTGTGTTTGTGTGCGTGCGTGCGTGCGTGCGTGTGTTTATGTGTGTGTGTGCGTGCGTGCGTGTGTGTATGCGCGTGTGTTTGTGTGTGTATGCGCGTGTGCATGTGTGCTTGCATGCGCGTGTGTAAGTGAGTGTGTCTGTGTGTTTGTGTGTGCGTATGCGCGTGTGCATGTGTGCTTGCAAGCGCGTGTGTAAGTGAGTGTGTCTGTCTGTTTGTCCGTCTGTCTGTTTGTCTGTCTGTTTGTTTGACTGTTTGACTGCCTGTCTGTACAGTTTACATGCGTGCACATAATGTCCTACCTTATTTCACTAAGACCGCATGATGTCTGCTCCCCACCTACTCAAAACCACCCAGTCCATCTGCTATGCTGTTCCTTGCGCCTTTGCCTGAAACAGTGAAAAGGTCATAATTATTACTGGACTGGATTCACACGCAAACACAAACTTCTATAATGTCGCACACCCATACATTATGTGACTGTACACATATGCATGCACACTGTCACTGACATACACACGCATGTTAAGTGCATGTACACAGGCATACGCACAGACAGACAGACAGACAGACAGACAGACACACATTGCATAGTGCTACTTCATTCACAAACCACCATGATTAACAAATGTACACTAACGACACCGTCCTTCCTGTGAAAACAGCTCTGCTCACTATCTCAGATATCCCAAGGTTTTTACATGGGATAAGACCATCCCCCCACTTGTACACACACACAAAATCAACACATCAATACCCTGGCCGCTTTCTATGCCGAGTGAGGAATATCGATGAGGGCCCCAAAGGGTTTAAAATCGTGATCGTGATTGGCGATTTTTGACCTTTCTGTGACCGTGATTGCCGAAATTTCCATTTCTGTGATCGTGATGGGACTTTGCCCGTGATCCGTGATGACAAAAAAATCAAGTCTCGTGATCGTGATCGTGATCGTCATTTGTTTTCGTGATCGTGATGGGCATTATTGCAAAGCATTTTATTTTCAACGTACATTTTTCACCGCTGTATCACTCTATGATCCTCTATTCGTCAAGGTGTTCGTGATCGTGAAAACAAAAATCAAGGTAACTGTGATCGTGAAAGATAAAATTTCCCTTCCCGTGATCGTGATGATACCCCCCCTTTGGGGCCCTCATCGATGACTTAGTTTCACTTACATCTAAAAACAAATAGACTGCCAACGTTTCAAAATTCAGAACCAAAACCGAAGAAAGGTAATTTGTTGGAACGTTTGTTATTGACAAAACAATACGTTACAATCACATTATAATGATCATTCATTAAATTGCCGTTTACCAGCAAGCGGCCGAAAACTCAACCAAGCTAAGTTCTTGTTACTTACTGTGTGTCTGTGCACTTCAAAGATCGTTGGGCCGACATATTTGTGATTGTAACGTATTGTTTTGTCACTAACAAACGGTCCAATAAATTACCTTTCTTGTTTTTAGATTCTTAGTTTCACTTACTTTGACTTAATTTCACAGATTCACACGTGGCCCAGTATGAAATAAATTCCTCAAAAAATGCCCACCGTTCACACAAAAGATGAAGGCTGTTGAATTGTGGGTATGTGTCTAAATACAGCAATCAGTGTCCTTATCTTTAACAGTTCAGAGACATCCCGCTGCTTGCTGCCGCGCGAGCATAGAAAAATGTCCCTCTTTATCGTCACTGCCCAATGGAATCCACTATTTATTCAATCCAAGTAAATGAGGAAGAAGGACAAAAACAAAACGGAAATCCTACAAGAAAATGCACTGCAACAGTGAGAAAAAACGTTTCTCCAAAGTCATTTAGAGTGCAAGTTTCATTCTAAACAGAACGCCAGCGGAGGCGGTAGACGCAGATCCAAAATAAACAGCAGGAATGCAAGGGGGAAAAGTTTGATTCAAAAAGCCCTGAGCCAAAACTAACACTGCAACAGCTTCAGTGCAGAGATGGCAAAAACACTTCAATGGGAGATGAGGAAGAGAAAAGTGGAAACAAACCCAAGTGGAAAAGGAGTACACATAAACAGACACCCCACACTCTCTCTCTCTCTCTCTCTCTCTCTCTCTCTCTCTCTCTCTCTCTCTCTCTCTCTCTCTCTCTCTCTCTCTCACACACACACATACACACACACAAAATACCACCATTGCCATGATTATGCATCACATGCATCGAATTAAATCATCAATCATTTGTACGAATATTGAAAATGAACCTGTCAACCTAAGTTTGCGTGTGTGTGGGTGTCGGCGTGTGCGTGCGTGAGTGCAAGCAGAACAGGCCGCAAAACAAGGAAAAAAAGGGCACCTAGGTGCACTGACATCCGCAAAACTGAGCCAGACACAATCATTTGTCAACAAGGTGTAGGGAAAACCATCAGTAGGGCTATTCAGTTCAGGCGCGATCGCGGCAGACTCCCTTATTTTTAAGGGAGGGAGAACTTGAGCTCCTGTCAGTCACTCCAGTACACGCGTTCGGAATGCAAGATATGCGTGTGCTCGATACGGTTAATTAAACACTTCCCTCGGCCTATGGGAACTTGACTCAGAGCCGAAGTCGCAGATCCTTTGCCCAGTCCATAAAACAAGACAAGAAGAGGCACATACAATACGCGCACTTGACTTGACTTGGCACAGAGATATAGAATAGAATATTCTATATCTCTTTGGGTAGAAGAGACGAAATAGGTGAACAAGAATAATCAGATATGTAATAGTTTTACTGCATTTTAACAAACATTTAGTGTTAATGCTGCTACATTTAAATTAAAGCCATGGGTTTTTTTAAGGTGTGACGTCATTTTCTGTTTTTGTTTTTGTTTTTCTATCCGGGGTTGTAAGAATTTACATGACAAATACAGAAATGTGATCATGCAGGCGAGTTGCAATGATACAGGCAACACAGATTCCAGGCAGTTCGAGTTCATCATTGTCTGCTGTTGGTCTTTAAATTCAGAGCAGTCGCTGTTATTCAGAATAGTCCGGCGCCTGTGGGTGGACATGAATTGCCAAAGCTGTTCCGAGAAGGGTTTACAAATATTTATCAATTTTAAAAGGAATATAAAAAGGAAAAACATCAATCTATATACAAGTAAAGGCTGTAGTTATCTGTCTGTCGTGAAAAATGTCAATGCATTCAATGTTTTTCTTACACACTGGGTGTAAATCTTTCTTTCTTTATTTGGTGTTTAACGTCGTTTTCAACCGCTCACCTCCCACGTGCAAAACGCAGTGATATGCACACGCCAGAATAGCGCGGTAGTGTATTGTGCTAAGCAGGAAAGCGCGCTTTTCTGTATTCTTGTTAACTTTCTGAGCTTGTTTTGAATACAACCTATCATATCTATATGTTTTTGGAATCAGGAAACGATAAAGAATAAGATAAGATCATTTTTGGATCGATTTCTTAAATTTTAATCGTAAGACTAATTAATTTATTTTCGTTAATTGTGATCACATTTTAAGAGTAAACATGACATATGTATGTATTTTTAGATTCAGAATGTCATGAAGAATACGATGCAATCAATTTTAAATCTGTTTGCGAAAAATCGATTTTAATGACAACTTTAATGAGCAAACTCATTAATTAATTTGTAAGCCTCCAAGCTGAAATGCAATACCAAAGTCCGGGCGTCGTCGAAGATTACTTGACCAAAATTTCAACCAATTTGGTTTAAAAATGAGAGCGTGACAGTGCCGCCTCAACTTTTACGAAAAGCCGGATATGACGAAGAGCGGTTTAGTAGTTGCGCTGAGAAGGATAGCACGCTTTTCTGTACCTCTCTTCGTTTTAACTTTCTGAGCGTGTTTTTAATCCAAACATATCATATCTATATGTTTTTGGAATCAGGAACCGACAGGGAATAAGATGAAAGTGTTTTTAAATTGATTTCGGAAATTTAATTTTGATAATAATTTTTATATTTTTAATTTTCAGAGCTTGTTTTTAATCCAAATATAACATATTTATATGTTTTGGGAATCAGACAATGATGAAGAATAAGATAAACGTAAATTTGGATCGTTTTATAAATTTTTATTTTTTTTTACAATTTTCAGATTTTTAATGACCAAAGTCATTAATTAATTTTTAAGCCACCAAGCTGAAATGCAATACCGAAGTCCGGGCTTCGTCGAAGATTACTTGACCAAAATGTCAACCAATTTGGTTTAAAAATGAGAGCGTGACAGTGCCGCCTCAACTTTCACGAAAAGCCGGATATGACGTCATAAAAGACATTTATCAAAAAAATGAAAAATATGTCTGGGGATATCATACTCAGGAGCTCTCATGTCAAATTTCATTAAATCGGTCCAGTAGTTTAGTCTGAATCGCTCTACACACACACACACAGACACACACAGACACACACAGACACACACAGACACACACACACACACACACACACCACGAACCTCGTCTCGATTCCCCCCTCTACGTTAAAACATTTAGTCAAAACTTGACTAAATGTAAAAACGGGTCTGGTTTGAGCAGTGACACAGGGAAATCTGTACATCAAACCTCTGCAGCATAGAGAAATTCTCTCCAGAGTCTTCGGAGTTGTCAGCGTTTGGAAACTTGATAGTCTTCTACCGACGGGGGGAAAGTTCTTGACCTGCAGCATGGCAGGTCAAAATAACACACTGGGACCGAAGCGGCGGTGGAGCTTAATTGATACCGACATGGTTACTGCACAAACGGCCAGCTAAGCCACACCTCCTTTTGGCGCGTGCTGTGACTGCGCCTAGACTGTATTGCAACGGCGGCATTGTTGTTCCTCATGACTCATCATCTCAGGCAATTTGGTGAGACGAAGTTGGGCTGTAAACTTGTGTTATGTCCTTGACTTGACTTCTTGTTATACGACGTCGTGTGATTCTTTCTGTTTTGTTTCAAGGTAACACAAATTAGGTTGTAATATAAAGAACGGTGCGCTTTTGGGAGAGAGAGAGAGAGAGAGAGAGAGAGAGAGAGAGAGAGAGAGAGAGAGAGAGAGAGAGAGAGAGAGAGATGCGAGTGAGAGGGAGACAGAGAGGGTGGGGGAGGTACATTCAGACAGAGAATGGGGGGGGGGGGGTTGAGTGTGAGTGCGTGTTTGCGTGTGTGTGTGTGTGTGTGTGTCCGTGCGTGCGGGCGTGCGTGTGTGTGTACGTGCACCCATACGGCCACAGCCTAGACCTACTAATCACTTGGCAACAAGGTGTGGGAAAAACCATCGCCAATTCCATGTACCTGGACTGTTTTTTGTTGTTTCTGAGTACACTTCTTATAGGTCCTTTGGTGAGATGTTTTGGTCTGTTACTCCGAGGCCGGAGTGTTTGGGTTGGCTTTGAGGTAAGTAGTAGGAGAAAAGTGTCTAGAGTGAGTGAGTGAGTGAGTGAGAGAGAGAGAGTGTGTGTGTGTGTGTGTGTGTGTGTGTGTGTGTGTGTGTGTGCGTGCGTGCGTGGGTGGGTGGGTGCATGCGTGCGTGGGTGCGTGCATGCGTGACGCGTGCGCGTGTGTACGTGCGTGTGTGTGTCAGCTCTATCGAATCTTGAATTCTCGCCTGCTAAATCCATAGCCTTTTCCATCCATTGACCAATGAATCGATCGGCTCTTGAATCCACGTTCTGCCCTTCCATCCCCCGGCTCTTCCATAGGCCATCCAACAATCGTTGAATCAACCCCGGGATCTGCCACCTCTTGGATCTATTAAATCATGCATCCACTGACCCATGGATCCATCGACTCTTGAATCCAGCTAACTTTGAATCCAACCGGCAATTCTTGAATCTATCGAGCAAAATCAACCGAAGCCCCTTCCCATGCAAAAGTCAACGGATGGATCATATCCAGATCCACTCTGCTACCAGAACCAAAGTCTTCGACGTCTGAAGACCCACGGATGCATCGACCTTTGAATCCAGAAATCTTTGAATCCAACCGGCCATTCTTGAATCTATCTAGCAAAATCAACCGAAGCCCCTTTCAATGCAAAATTCCACGGATGGATCATATTGAGATTTACTCTGCTTCCAGAATAAAGGTCTTCGGCGTCTGTGCTACTACCTCCAATGGGAAAGGAGTAGTTTGCCAACAACAACGTGTGTGGGGCGTGGGGCTGCGCTGCGAAATGTTACCTGGCCCACTGTGAAAGCCCTGTTACCTTATTCCCGCTAACTAGCTGCATACGGTGCACATTTGACACCCTCCATTCGATTCGCTGCAAGAGTTTTGTGCGTGAGGTGGTGGTGGTGGTGGCGCTGGGGTGGAGGTGGGGGTTGGGTATGGGTGATGGAGAAAGTAAATGGGGGAGGGGGGAGGGGACCGAGGCGGATAGGGGGTGGGGGTGGGGGGGCCGGGCGATATGGGAAACTATTTGAAAAGGGAGAAGGTTTGGGAAGTGACTTTGGTTTGCTGAGAGAAAAAAGAAGAGAGAGCGAGATAGAGAGGGAGAGAGAAGGGGAGAGACAGACAGACAAACAGACAAAGACATGGTTCACATAACTTGAAATGAAATCATGCGACATACACACACACACACACACACACACACACACACACACACACACACACACACACACATACACACACACACACACACACACACGCAGAGTGGCAAAACATGAAGGATCTGTCGGGGTTGGATTTCTTAACTTCCTTGTGAGTAAACTCCTCCATCACAATCAACAGGCACCCCCGATCTTGCTCCTCATCCCTTCGTGTACCCCACTTAAGTTTGCTCCATTCGCGAAATTGGTGATGAATTTAATTATGTGTTTAATTGCAGATTCTTTAGTGAACTGAGAACAAATGTATTCCATTATAGTATCGCAATACTCCTAGTGTGATTAAGTTTCAACTTTTGTTTTCCACAACAAAGAAACAAGTGTTGTTAAGCTTAAAGCCATATGTACTCGATGACTATACACGCTAATTGCTTTACCAACAGCTGGAGACAGACTAAATTAAGTTCCCTGCAAAATATTGTGGTCTAGGACCCCTTAAATGTTGAGATATTTGAATTTTCATTTTGATCTGGATCGTCCTATTTATAGATTTGGCAACACATGTAACGTTGATGCAAGGGAGAGAACACCGCGGCTTTGTTGACATCCTCACTTTTTCAGAGGCTAGAACAAGCTGTAATGCATGTATTATGGTCCGCGCATGGTGACGTATCGTCATTATATGGTCTTATGGTGCGTTTGACATCGATTGTGGGCAAACTACACTTTGTAAACACGGGAGTGCGTTAGTATGCCTTTAATTCACCATATACAACGTATTCAGTTCAAAGAATTCTTAATTGATGCTGATATTCTAAAATGATATAGTCAGTTGTTTTGTTTTCGCAATGATGCGTACACATGCATAGAGTCATAACCCCTGAACTTTTATTTTTGAGTTATGATATCCTTATTTTTTCTTCGGAATTGGATTATGTGTATGTTGAAATAGTGTGCATTTTTATATTTAGTCAAGTTTTGACTAAATATTTTAACATCGAGGGGGAATCGAAACGAGGGTCGTGGTGTATGTGCGCGCGTGTGTGCGTGTGTCTGTGTGTGTGTGTAGAGCGATTCAGACTAAACTACTGGACCGATCTTTATGAAATTTGACATGAGAGTTCCTGGGTATGAAATCCCCGAAAGGTTTTTTCATTTTTTTGATAAATGTCTTTGATGACGTCATATCCGGCTTTTCGTGAAAGTTGAGGCGGCACTGTCACGCCCTCATTTTTCAACCAAATTGGTTGAAATTTTGGTCAAGTAATCTTCGACGAAGCCCGGACTTCGGTATTGCATTTCAGCTTGGTGGCTTAAAAATTAATTAATGACTTTGGTCATTAAAAATCTGAAAATTGTAAAAAAAAATAAACATTTATAAAACGATCCAAATTTACGTTTATCTTATTCTCCATCATTTGCTGATTCCAAAAACATATAAATATGTTATATTCGGATTAAAAACAAGCTCTGAAAATTAAATATATAAAAATTATCATCAAAATTAAATTGTCCAAATCAATTTAAAAACACTTTCATCTTATTCCTTGTCGGTTCCTGATTCCAAAAACATATAGATATGATATGTTTGGATTAAAAACACGCTCAGAAAGTTAAAACAAAGAGAGGTACAGAAAAGCGTGCTATCCTTCTTAGCGCAACTACTACCCCGCTCTTCTTGTCAATTTCACTGCCTTTGCCATGAGCGGTGGACTGACATGCTACGAGTATACGGTCTTGCTGAAAAATGGCATTGCGTTCAGTTTCATTCTGTGAGTTCGACAGCTACTTGACTAAATATTGTATTTTCGCCTTACGCGACTTGTTTCTTTTCTTTTGTTTTGTTTTTATGTACCCCCCTGGGGTTTCTTTAATAAATTCTTTGCCTTGCCTTGCCATACCGTTAGCCATTCTTTTTGTTGTTGTTGTTGTTGTTTCTTGTTGTTGATAATGATTATGATGATGTTGTAATAGTAGTTGTAGTTGTAGTGTTGTTGTTGTTGTTGTTGACGTTGTTTTGCTCGGCAATGTGAAACACGTGTCTTCATTCTTTTTTTCTCTCAGTAACTTGTGCCTATCTGCTCTACATCTCTCACCCGTGGCATGCCGCAGGTATTTTGCTACCCAAATGTCAACCCTATCTGTTGCACCAAATCTGTCCTCGTTCAGGCAGGGTATGGCTTTCAGGGGGGGTAGTGTTGGGTGGATTGCGGAAGGTGTTTAATCTAGGACGTCCGCAATGTCAAAGATGGCAGCAGGAGTCTAGTCGTTCGGAGTCAACAGGCCTGAGCAATGTCAAAGATGGCAGCAGGAGTCTAGTCGTTCGGAGTCAACAGGCCTGAGCAATGTCAAAGATGGCAGCAGGAGTCTAGTCGTTCGGAGTCAACAGGCCTGAGCAATGTCAAAGATGGCAGCAGAAGTCTAGTCGTTCGGAGTCAACAGGCCTGAGCAATGTCAAAGATGGCAGCAGAAGTCTAGTCGTTAGGAGTCAACAGGCCTGAGCAATGTCAAAGATGGCAGCAGAAGTCTAGTCGTTAGGAGTCAACAGGCCTGAGCAATGTCAAAGATGGCAGCAGAAGTCTAGTCGTTCGGAGTCAACAGGCCTGAGCAATGTCAAAGATGGCAGCAGAAGTCTAGTCGTTAGGAGTCAACAGGCCTGAGCAATGTCAAAGATGGCAGCAGAAGTCTAGTCGTTAGGAGTCAACAGGCCTGAGCAATGTCAAAGATGGCAGCAGAAGTCTAGTCGTTCGGAGTCAACAGGCCTGAGCAATGTCAAAGATGGCAGCAGAAGTCTAGTCGTTAGGAGTCAACAGGCCTGAGCAATGTCAAAGATGGCAGCAGAAGTCTAGTCGTTAGGAGTCAACAGGCCTGAGCAATGTCAAAGATGGCAGCAGAAGTCTAGTCGTTAGGAGTCAACAGGCCTGAGCAATGTCAAAGATGGCAGCAGAAGTCTAGTCGTTAGGAGTCAACAGGCCTGAGCAATGTCAAAGATGGCAGCAGAAGTCTAGTCGTTAGGAGTCAACAGGCCTGAGCAATGTCAAAGATGGCAGCAGAAGTCTAGTCGTTAGGAGTCAACAGGCCTGAGCAATGTCAAAGATGGCAGCAGAAGTCTAGTCGTTAGGAGTCAACAGGCCTGAGCAATGTCAAAGATGGCAGCAGAAGTCTAGTCGTTAGGAGTCAACAGGCCTGAGCAATGTCAAAGATGGCAGCAGAAGTCTAGTCGTTAGGAGTCAACAGGCCTGAGCAATGTCAAAGATGGCAGCAGAAGTCTAGTCGTTAGGAGTCAACAGGCCTGAGCAATGTCAAAGATGGCAGCAGAAGTCTAGTCGTTAGGAGTCAACAGGCCTGAGCAATGTCAAAGATGGCAGCAGAAGTCTAGTCGTTCGGAATCAACAGGCCTGAGCAATGTCAAAGATGGCAGCAGAAGTCTAGTCGTTAGGAGTCAACAGGCCTGAGCAATGTCAAAGATGGCAGCAGAAGTCTAGTCGTTCGGAATCAACAGGCCTGAGCAATGTCAAAGATGGCAGCAGAAGTCTAGTCGTTCGGAGTCAACAGGCCTGAGCAATGTCAAAGATGGCAGCAGGAGTCTAGTCGTTCGGAGTCAACAGGCCTGAGCAATGTCAAAGATGGCAGCAGGAGTCTAGTCGTTAGGAGTCAACAGACCCGAGCAATGTCAAAGATGGCAGCAGAAGTCTAGTCGTTAGGAGTCAACAGACCCGAGCAATGTCAAAGATGGCAGCAGAAGTCTAGTCGTTAGGAGTCAACAGGCCTGAGCAATGTCAAAGATGGCAGCAGGAGTCTAGTCGTTAGGAGTCAACAGACCCGAGCAATGTCAAAGATGGCAGCAGAAGTCTAGTCGTTAGGAGTCAACAGGCCTGAGCAATGTCAAAGATGGCAGCAGGAGTCTAGTCGTTAGGAGTCAACAGGCCTGAGCAATGTCAAAGATGGCAGCAGAAGTCTAGTCGTTAGGAGTCAACAGGCCTGAGCAATGTCAAAGATGGCAGCAGGAGTCTAGTCGTTCGGAGTCAACAGGCCTGAGCAATGTCAAAGATGGCAGCAGGAGTCTAGTCGTTCGGAGTCAACAGGCCTGAGCAATGTCAAAGATGGCAGCAGGAGTCTAGTCGTTAGGAGTCAACAGGCCTGAGCAATGTCAAAGATGGCAGCAGGAGTCTAGTCGTTCGGAGTCAACAGGCCTGAGCAATGTCAAAGATGGCAGCAGGAAGTCTAGTCGTTCGGAGTCAACAGGCCTGAGCAATGTCAAAGATGGCAGCAGGAGTCTAGTCGTTCGGAGTCAACAGGCCTGAGCAATGTCAAAGATGGCAGCAGAAGTCTAGTCGTTCGGAGTCAACAGGCCTGAGCAATGTCAAAGATGGCAGCAGGAGTCTAGTCGTTCGGAGTCAACAGGCCTGAGCAATGTCAAAGATGGCAGCAGGAGTCTAGTCGTTCGGAGTCAACAGGCCTGAGCAATGTCAAAGATGGCAGCAGGAGTCTAGTCGTTCGGAGTCAACAGGCCTGAGCAATGTCAAAGATGGCAGCAGGAGTCTAGTCGTTCGGAGTCAACAGGCCTGAGCAAAATGTGTATCAATCAATCTAGAAATCAATCTGTAACAGGCGCAGCTTTCCTTTCAATTTTGGTTTTTGGATTAATTCTTTGCTGATGGGACGAATTCTCTTGTGCTGGGTAAATGCTCTCCTTCTCCTTCTTCTTCTTCTGCGTTCGTGGGCTGAAACTCCCTCGTACACTCGTGTTTTTGCACGAGTGGAGTTTTACGTGTATGACCGTTTTTACCCCGCCATTTAGGCAGCCATACGCCGCTTTCGGAGGAAGCATGCTGGGTACTTTCGTGTTTCTATAACCCACCGAACTCTGACATGGATTACAGGATCTTTTCCGTGCGCACTTGGTCTTGTGCTTGCGTGTACACACGAAGGGGGATAAGCCACTAGCAGGTCTGCACATAAGTTGACCTGGGAGATCGGAAAAATCTCCACACTTAACCCACCAGGCGGCCGCGGCCGGGATTCGAACCCTCGACCTTCCGATCAAGAGGCCGACGTCTTACCACCCCGCCACTGCGCCCAAAATGCAGTTGTATTGGGTGAACAGTGAACCTTGGACATTTACTACTGCGTCCGTTGATCTTTAGCTTTGTTCGTTTTGGGTTGGTGTTGTTCTTGTTCCAGTATCCACCCTGAATTCTCATAGCCAAATAAGTACAGAACATTTTGTATAGCTACTGTTAAGACGCAAAATCTCAGATTAAGGCAGAAAGCGAGGAGGTGGGGTGTCCTCTCTTAAAACATACCCGCCATCATTTTCTCTCTCCGAGTCTGTCCTATATAAAGAGAATACTAAGGCAAAAAAAAAACAAGAACAAGAGGCGAAGCCTTCAAGGCTCACGTAAGAAATCGACAAACAGTAACACAAACTCAATCACTCCGTCACACATACACACACACACACACACACACACACACACACACACACACACACACACACACACACACACACACACACACACACACACACACACACAGTAAGCATAGGTGAAACTGTGCAAGAAAGCGAGACCCTGGATCTGCCAAGTAGTCTCGGCCCGCTCACAATAACAATGACCGAGACGTTCAGTAATTCCTTTGCGTGACGTCTAACCCTCTTACGTCATAATGTGACGTCTTCAAATAGTTTCTATCACACACGTCAAACACTTTTGACCGAGACTGACGTAATCCATAGACTCGGAAATGTTAAAGTTTCTATCACACACACACACACACACACACACGCACGCACGCACGCACGCACAGACAGACAAAGTTTATCATCGCATAGGCTACACTTACGTGAGCCAAAAATAGTCTGTTTACGGTAACCCGACCGACCCTATTTTTTTCGCGCGACCCTAGACTTTTTTTTGGCATTTGGAATAAAAAAAATATATAAAAAAATCTTTTGTTTTTTTTGCAAAATAACATAAAAATATGGTTTTTTGGAGAAAAAAAAATCCCGACCTTTCGACCCTATTTTTTTGGCCTATGTTACCGTAAACAGACCTATTTTTTTGGCCTAAACAGGAGTATCCAGGTTGCCACAACAAGCTAATTTCTCGCCCGTCTTTCTCCTATCGACACCGTTCAAAAAACATTCGCTTCGCCAAGCAACACACACTCGGCGAGCACAGTATACAAGGCATACCTTCCCTAAGGATGTGGGTTTCAGGAAAGGAATAGGTCAGAGAAGAGGTAACAATCTGCTCGGGTTGTCAATGTGCTCCAGACGATCCCTTCTCTGTCCCTCCTTCCCCACTTATTCGCATCGAAATGTTACGTGTGAAGGACATTAGGCATAACCCGAGAATGATTATTTTGGAGATTTGAAATCCATATTGAATTGGTGGGGGTTTTTTTGTTTTTGTTTTAACTGAATGAGTTTATATGTATGTATTGGAACAGCCTGCATTTCTTTCTTTCTTTCTTGTTCTTGTATTTTTGTTTTGTTTTCATGTACCCCCATGGGGTTTCTTGAAATTACATATTTGCCTTGCCTTGCCTTGCCTTGCATCCCATATTTACCTGTTTTTACATTTAGTCAAGTTTTGACTAAATGTTTTAACATAGAGGGGGGAATCGAGACGAGGGTCGTGGTGTATGTAGAGTGATTCAGACCAAACTACTGGACCGATCTTTATGAAATTTGACATGAGAGTTCCTGGGTATGATATCCTCAGACCTTTTTTTCATTTTTTTGATAAATGTCTTTGATGACGTCATATCCGGCTTTTCGTGAAAGTTGAGGCGGCACTGTCACGCTCTCATTTTTCAACCAAATTGGTTGAAATTTTGGTCAAGTAATCTTCGACGAAGCCCGGACTTCGGTATTGCATTTCAGCTTGGTGGCTTAAAAATTAATTAATGACTTTGGTCATTAAAAATCTGAAAATTGTAAAAAAAATAAAAAAAAATTATAAAACGATCCAAATTTACGTTCATCTTATTCTCCATCATTTTCTGATTCCAAAAACATATAAATATGTTATATTTGGATTAAAAACAAGCCCTGACAATTAAAAATATACAAATTATGATCAAAATTAAATTTTCGAAATCAATTTAAAAACACTTTCATCTTATTCCTTGTCGGTTCCTGATTCCAAAAACATATAGATATGATATGTTTGGATTGAAAACACGCTCAGAAAGTTAAAACGAAGAGAGGTACAGAAAAGCGTGCTATCCTTCTCAGCGCAACTACTACCCCGCTCTTCTTGTCAATTTCACTGCCTTTGCCATGAGCGGTGGACTGACGATGCTACGAGTATACGGTCTTGCTGCGTTGCATTGCGTTCAGTTTCATTCTGTGAGTTCGACAGCTACTTGACTAAAATGTTGTATTTATTGAAAGGTAAATATGCGCCGAAATGGCTGCAATCTACTGGCCGTATAAAATTTCATCTCACACGGCATCATTGCAGAGCGCCTAGAACTGTACCCACGGAATATGCGCGATATAAGACTCATTGATTGATTGATTGATTGATTTTCGCCTTACGCGACTTGTTATCTTTTATCACTATCGCATCCCAATATTTTGTCGACACAAGTCTCGACGCCGCCGAGTTGAAGCCGAAGACAGTCGCGAACGGCTGTTTGTTCCATCACACCCGGCAACGTTATCAAAAATCTGTTACTGCTACCACTGGCTACGCTAAGGTAGCAGTATAGAATATCTTCACTTTATGCATTGCAGCACCAGAACACAAATCATTTTCCCGCAAAGAGTATTTCTCATGCCTACAAATAAGCAAAATCGATAATGTTGTTCTGCAAGATGCCACCGAAGCTACTGAATCAACTCTTCGATTGCTTTGTTGTTGTTGTTGTTGTTGTTGTTGTTGTTGTTGTTGTTGTTAATTTGTAGATGGAGGGAATGGTGTAGAAGGAGTGAGGGAAGTATGAATATAAAAGTACACAAATTCCCATGAGAAATATCCCTGAAATCTTGTTAGGTTTTATGGGTCGAAGAGAGATGCACTTTGATCATACAAATAAATTGAAATAGTCTTAAAAATCTGCTGCTGGGTCGTATCGGAACAAAAACACACACACACACGCGTACACATTCTCTCCCTCTCTGTCAATCTCTCTCTCATGCACTCTCCAACCCCCTCACCCCCCCCCCCTCCCCCCCCCCCCCCTATCGCTTTTATCTCTCTCGCCCCCCCCCCCCCCCCCCCCATATAATTCCACCACTCTCTTGAACACTTATCTCTCACGTTTCGCATTGTGAAACACAAGAAACACTCATCCCTCGGGATCATTGTCAGCCACGCAACCTTTTTCTGACACGCATTTTACCCTTTTTCTTGCATCCTCTTCCTGCCAGAACAACTCTCAAAGAATCAGGGAAAATACATCTTCTGTCTCCCAAGGCAACGTATCCATGCAGGGAATGGGCATAAACACATCATCTGCCCTGCGCAATACTGGAAAACAGCACCCTTTCATTTCGCCGGCAAAAGATTTATCCCCTCAAATCGACGTGGCTGACACACAGAGCGCATTACTGACATCAAAGACAGACATTTTCTGCGGTCTTTGAAGAAGACGTCTCTCTCTTCTTTAATTCTGAATGAAAATACAAGGCGAGAGCCGGGAAAAAAAGTGTGTTTGGAATATTGCACAGAGACAAGCCAGGTGCAACCACACCTTATTTATTTTCTTCGGAATAAATACACCTCCAAATGGTGCATATAGTTTTCGACAAGCTAACTATGCCGCAAATGTTTGTGCCGAGTTCATAAATTATTTGAGCTTTCTGTGCCGAATTCACCAGTTATTAATATGAACTTTCTCTGCAGAATTCAACAGTTACTTAAATGAACTTTCTCTGCAGAATTCAACAGTTACTTAAATGAACTTTCTCTGCAGAATTCAACAGTTACTTAAAGGCATAGAAAGCTGATGAATATACACGCTAATTGCTTTACCCAGAGCTGGAGACAGACTAAATTAAGTTCCCTGCAAAATATTGTGGTCTAGAAGCCCTTAAATGTTGAGATATTTGAATTTTTATTTTGATCTAGATGGTCCTATTTATAGATTTGGCAACACATGTAACGTTGATGCAAGGGAGCTAACACCGCGGCTTTGTTGACATCCTCACTTTTTCAGAGGCTAGAACAAGCTGTAATGCATGTATTATGGTCCGCGCATGGTGACATATCGTCATTATATGGTCTTATGGTGCGTTTGACATCGATTGTGGGCAAACTACACTTTGTAAACACAGGAGTGCGTTAGTATGCCTTTAAATGAACTTTCTCTGCAGAATTCAACAGTTACTTAAATGAACTTTCTCTGCAGAATTCAAGTTACTTATATGAACTTTCTCTGCAGAATTCACCAGTTATTGGAAGTCTTAAGACTCTTAAGACGTCTTTGCTAGTAGCTCTTTTCTTTCTGACTAGTCGCGTTCATCCTTCCTAGGCTGGTATTATGCACCCATAGAATCAGAATTAAACCCTGTTGCCAGGAGAAAAACAAGAAAGGTGTATTTCGGGATTGATGGTGTGAGAGGATAATTTGGACGTAACAAAAGAACAGGTTAACTTCTCACAGAGGGGGTGGAAGAAGCAGACAGGACCCAACAAAAACGCAGTCACTTTTCTGACCAATTAATATCACAAATAATACCGGTACAAGCAACAAACAAACAAACAAACAAACAAACAAACAACACACAAACAAACAAAGACTATTGGCGCCATTCAGTTCTGCAGAACTGACGACCTTCACCTATACAGTCTTGAGTCGAGCGTTTTAAAATGCCTGAGCCTGAAGGCGGGTGTAACTTACACCTCTTGGAATCAGTCTGCCTTACAGATGAGGACGACAGTCAGCCAGATGGCCAGAATAGCGCGCTGCATTTCCTGCATAGAACTAAGGCGCGTCTGCCGCGACGGAGCCTGAGCTAAACATTGGCGGGCACTGCTCACAGCCCGGCTCACGGCACTGTAAACATTCCCCGTTCCTTCACCTCTCTCACCACCATCCGCCCTACCCTTGGTCTCATGCCTATATACACTGTGCATGAAAACAAGCAGCAAACTCAGACAACTGCAGCACGTATTCAAGCATCGCCTCCGGCGAAGACACCAGAGCTGCAGCGAGGTAATGTGCAAGCACATAAGAACAAAGGTATATTTTGCACACCCCAGAACTAATGAAACCGCCAGCTTCCGTGCCAGCAAATTCTCAAAAACTGCCAACCCTCAAGACATTCGGCCTCCACACACACACAAAACCTCTCCTCCAAATCGAAGATTGTGTTGCCAGATTCTGAGCGGTAATATTTCCTTCCTAGATTGCCTGCATTTTCTCGACCCACAGGCCCCGGCAAACCGATACTACGCTTCCTGCAAACGCACCAAGAACCTAGTTACAAAAAATACGAGGGTCAGAGCACCGTTAGGATGGTTTGATGCATACGAGTTTCACAACTGCATCTGTCCTCGTACTGAATCGTTTCTCTGCGGATACTTGCACAGTGTAATGAAGGAAAATAACCCAGTACACTGACGACAAACTCAAGGACATTTTTTCATTTCCATTACTTTATTGTCCCATCGCTGTGGGAAATTCGGGTCGCTTCCTCCCAGTGGAAAGCTAGCAGCAACAGAGTGGCGCTACCCAGGTGTCTGCGTGTTTAGGTACGTGTAATCAGCCACCGTCCTTATGGCAGAATGACCGAGGTATTGTACGTGCCACAGTGGCGACACGGGGGTGGAACATGGATACCGTATCTGAGTCTGCACATACATTTGACCCGTGTCCGGCCCGGCCAGGATTCGAACCCGTGACCCTCGGATTTCAAGTCCAGTGCTCTACCACTGAGCTACCGGGCCCCCATTCATACCGTCAGTGCCAGCGGAAGTTGTCGACTGCAAAATTACTTCAGCAAAATTGTTCCCATTATCCACAGCCAAGCAGCCAAGGTGTAGATTGGTTGTATGTGTCCACGGGGAATGGGTGTAGATTGGTTGTATGTGTCCACGGGGAATGGGTGTAGATTGGTTGTATGTGTCCACGGGGAATGGGTGTAGATTGGTTGTATGTGTCCACGGGGAATGGGTGTAGATTGGTTGTATGTGTCCACGGGGAATGGGTGTAGATTGGTTGTATGTGTCCACGGGGAATGATGCTGTTATCCCAGGTGGGAAATAAACGCTCATTCTACAAAGTGAACGGATTTTTTTTTAACTGCGTCATCCCAATATTCCATCCTAAAATCTGAAACATGCAACTCTTAAAAAATGGCTTGCTGACCGTTTGGGATTGCACTTGCTCATTCAAGTTACCTGTAAAAAAAAATAAAAAAAACCAATTTAAAAATAAAATAAAACGCACAAACAAAAACAAATAAAACACACAAACAAAAACACACACAAAATACCAATTCGTGCACCGAGGATACCAGCAGGCACGCAGCAGAACCAAAGAGTAGCCAGCGTGTCTAGAAAACAGTAACAAGTAGATTCCAGAGCGGGGAGAGAAAATACTATTGGTGCGCGTGGCATGGTAAATCAGTACAAAAGTACAGCCTGGTATGTGTCAAGATAGGGAGCGGCTGGACTGAAAGCATTCGTCACTGTCACGGTCGGTACACTGTACGCTGAACACTGCTCGATCACCCGCAAGCTTGGTTTTGCACTTGACAAACCTACTGCATAAACGTTACATTCTTGGGAAAATAGCTTGTCCCAGCAAAATTGGATATACATAAAAATTCTTGGGAAAAATAGGTTGCTCCGGCATGATTTGGAAAGCTTAGTTTCTTCACTTGACAAACTACACACATATTCTTGAGAAAAATAGATTGCTCGAGCAGAATTGGATATTCATAAACATTCTTGGGAAAAATAGATTGTTCCAGCAGAATTGGAACATCCCCGGAAAATCACGGATCAGCAGAAAAATCCCACCCCTGCTGAATCTAATCATGTGATGGCGTTTTGTTAGGTCTTTGCTTGTGTGACGTTTTGTGAAAAGCTCCAGTTGCCTTCAAGGTGAGAGTCAGTCTTAGTATTCCTGCAGAGTCAGTGAGTGTGGTCTGTGTCAAGTCAAGTCAAGTCAATATTTATTTCAAAAACCCCCTAGGGTTACATGAATAAAATAAATAAAAATTGCAATAAACACGACAAAAAAGACATATGTAATAATGAGACACAAGATAGAGGGCTGCTTTATACCCCCATTCCACACAACCGTTCTAGGTCCCGTTCCCGTACCGACCAAGGACGGCTGCAAAGGAGAAAAATTGCTCAATGGTCTTGGTGGAAATAAACCTCCGGTCCTTCACCCCAGAGCGACAAGACTTCCCCAATCAACGTAAAGGGTCTTCACACGCAAAGCGAGGACATTCTACTGAGGCCAAGAAAAAAAAATCAATGTTTCGGATTCCCTGACCAACCCTTTATTTCTCGCTACCCCAGAACTTTTGTTTTGTTTGTTGACCCTTCGAAAAAGATTTTTTTTTGGGGGGGTTAAATGCTTCACTCGACTTTTCAGACTTTACAAGGAACATCACTCTTTTTCGACATCCAGGGGACACAGCTCGCACGATATCCGGGCAATAGGAAGCCACCTGCACCAATAATAGTAAGTTGTCGTTTTTTAAGTCAATAAAAAATTTTTTTAAACAAGTCGACCTACCGACGAATAGCTCAATCAGTAGCGGCGCTGGCTTCAAAACCAGTTGTCGTTATCGGCGTGGGTTCGATCCCCACGTTCGGCGAGGGATTTATTTCCCAGAGTCAACTTTGTACAGACTCTCCTCGGTGGCCGAACACCCCCGTGTGCACGCATGCGCACGATAAAGAACCCAAGTTCACAGCGAATTAAGTCTCAGGGCTTGGAAACATGAATACACGCATGCAAGGGAAAACATGGGTAGCGCCGTACTGTATGGCAGCTCGCTTTCCCCAATGAAAAAGCAGCCCGAATTACCACGAGGGTAACCTCACAGGACTGTATAATCTAATCTAATCTAATCTGACCCAATAGTGTGTGTGTGTGTGTGTGTGTGTGTGTGTGTGTGTGTGTGCGTGAGTGTGTATGTATATCAGTGTGTGTGTGTGTGTGTGTGTGTGTGTGTGTGTGTGTGTGTGTGTTTGGTGTGTGTGTGTGTTTGGGGGCGTATTGTCAACAGAAACAATCTTCTTCTTTTTTTGTTGAGCACAATCGTTGACAATCAGAGAGTAGTCAGACCCACAGTCACTGGTCACGAAACGCTGAGAGGTGATAGTGATGGCGAGCGGGATGATCACGCTAGCCGGACATGCGTGACTTTCCCCTGACAATGCGAAGTGTGCGGATCCATAGTCTCTGGCCAAGATTCTCTTGCAGGACATGGTGGCGACGCGCGATCATCACGCCAGCAGGACATAGTACAGTGGAACCCCACTTTTAAGACCCCGTTTTTTCTCAGATTTTGTGTTCATAAACTCAGTAAATCTACCCCAATAAATAAATCCCTGCGCCTTGAATATGTGCGCGATATAAATTGCATATATAAAAAAAAAATTTAAATTAAAAAAATCCCTGCGCTTAGAACTGTACCCACGGAATACGCGCGATATAAGCCTCATATTGATTGATTGATTGAATTTTAAGACTCCCTTCTTTTTAAGACCTGATTTTCTCAGTTTTATCGGAGGTCTTTTAAGGGCAGTTGCACTGTACAGTGATGGTTGTGCGTGACTATCGGCTGACAATGAGAGTTGCACTGTACAGTGATGGTTGTGCGTGACTATCGGCTGACAATGAGAGTTTCACTGTACAGTGATGGTTGTGCGTGACTATCGGCTGACAATGAGAGTTGCACTGTACAGTGATGGTTGTGCGTGACTATCGGCTGACAATGAGAGTTTCACTGTACAGTGATGGTTGTGCGTGACTATCGGCTGACAATGAGAGTTTCACTGTACAGTGATGGTTGTGCGTGACTATCGGCTGACAATGAGAGTTTCACTGTACAGTGATGGTTGTGCGTGACTATCGGCTGACAATGAGAGTTGCACTGTACAGTGATGGTTGTGCGTGACTATCGGCTGACAATGAGAGTTGCACTGTACAGTGATGGTTGTGCGTGACTATCGGCTGACAATGAGAGTTGCACTGTACAGTGATGGTTGTACGTGACTATCGGCTGACAATGAGAGTTGCACTGTACAGTGATGGCTGTACGTGACTATCGGCTGACAATGAGAGTTTCACTGTACAGTGATGGTTGTGCGTGACTATCGGCTGACAATGAGAGTTTCACTGTACAGTGATGGTTGTGCGTGACTATCGGCTGACAATGAGAGTTGCACTGTCCAGTGATGGTTGTGCGTGACTATCGGCTGACAATGAGAGTTGCACTGTACAGTGATGGTTGTGCGTGACTATCGGCTGACAATGAGAGTTGCGCTGTACAGTGATGGTTGTGCGTGACTATCGGCTGACAATGAGAGTTGCACTGTCCAGTGATGGTTGTGCGTGACTATCGGCTGACAATGAGAGTTGCACTGTACAGTGATGGTTGTGCGTGACTATCGGCTGACAATGAGAAATGGGCAGATCTCTTTAGTCACCAGGCATGACACGCTGTCAGGAGCCTGTAGTGATGACGCGCGTGCCGAACACAAAGCTATCGGATGACACCCTCCATGAAGCAATGACGGGTCATCAGTATCTTTGCCAGACTGGACCCATTAGACTGCAAGGATGGAGGACACAGGGAAAGCTATGAGGTGCATGGGCAACTCGATGTAGATCATATATATGATTATATTTCCGAGAGAACAACGGCCCCTATCCCCACCACCTCCCTTCCGCGCTCTCAAACATCTTGTAATATATGCAATGCCATTTTTTGTGGTTGTTTGTCTCTTTGTGTGGTTGTCACAGCGGGATTCAATACATTTCGCTGATTTATTTGGTGTTTTTTGTTATTGATTGTTGTTTTTTTTATTTTTTTATTTTTATTTTAATGTCACGTAAGAACAGAAAAAGAACCTGTTTAGATCAAAGCACGTTACCAAAGCGTTTTCGCATTCCACAAAACTGACACTTGTAAGGAAGAAGACAAAAACACATAATCAAGACTTGAGTAATGCCATTCATAGGAAGTAACACCGACTGTTCAGTCCACTCACGTTTACTGAAGTATTATGCACTTGACAAATCACAATTCCACATTTCTAAAACACGGAAAATAAACTGTGTTTGTGGGTGTGTGCGTGAGTGCGTTTATGTTTACGCTTGTTCCCTAATTTGTGGCCAATGCCACCGTCGCCAAAGCGAAAGTAAGGGCAGCAACAATCACACATCATTGAAATTTGAAGCAGCACACACACACACACACACACACACACACACACACACACACACACACACACACACACACACACACACACACACACAAATTACCCAAAAAAACTCAACTTTCCAAACTAACTTCTTACCAGCAAAGAATGTCGTACCAAATATATATACTCCACCACAACGAAAACAGAAACGACGACCCAGGTACACTGACTCACGCCCAAGAAGTCCACAACACTTCTCCCACGCAAACCGTACGTACGCTTCGAAACACTCGAAAACCACCGACTGCTGCACCACCACCACAGACTGCTGCAACCACCACCGACAAGCAACAGAACACAGAGTTCAGCGGCGTGTGTGGAATAAAAAGTCAAAACAGCGCAGCGTGCGCGCCTTGGCCTCAGAGCGTTTTTCCCACAACAAAACTGATGGGATAAAAACACACGGGCTTGACTGTGGGAAATGGGGTCACGCTCAACGCGCACGTACTGCATGAAAACACTCTTGAGGCCACCACAGGTGAACGAGTGTGCAGGGAGGAACAAGATTGTGCAAGGAAGGTATCTTGTCCCGACTCCGCGGCTTCTGGCTTTCTCTCAGTGTGAGCACGGCACCAGTCTGACTGCCTCCTGGGTAGTTCCGCACCCCCCCTCCCCCCGCCCCCTACTACAGACACACACTTCTCGTCTCTCCCTCTCCCATCAAACCTCCTTCCCCTCAACCAATATCCTCCCACCCCAACATGAGTGAGATGAGGGGGTGAGTACAGGTGAAGGGTAAGTATTCCTGCATGTCAGGCCTACTTTGTGTCAGGTGTGGGCTGCACGCACAGGTGTGCCCGTCTTTGATTTGCTTCAAGATGGTCACTGGTCTAAATCTCCACTGCTAATGTGATCTTCAAAATGGATACAGAGACCTTCTGAGACCTAACACACAAAAAAAGTGACAAATCAGGCTTTAAAGGGAGGGAGTCTTAAAACTTGAAGAAATTTACTAATGTTATTAACAGAAAATCTGAGAAAACAGGGACTTAAAACTGCCCTCAGTCATTAGCAGCTGTATGTACAACTGCCCCAGTGTGATTGGAAAGTATTATAATGTACATGTATAACCGTCCCTACTGTTCATTTTACAGCAAAAAACAGGTGTGCCTGACTGCACCCGCCCGAAAAACCGTCAGCCATTCTTCATTTTTAATCTATAGATTAAAGGTATTCTGCCTTTGCGATATATATAAAACTTACACAGGCGACACTTGTTTTGGTACATTCTCATATTGATTTCTTCAGTATATTTTTCGGAGCAAAAACAAGCACTTTTGCCTCCTCCAGAAGAAAAGGTGTGTTGCCTCTTTCAGTGAAAACAAAACAACCACACTGATGCCCGTCCTGGGAGAAAAAAGTCTTTGCCTCTTTAGTTTGTAAAAAAACCAAAAAAACATGAGCAAATGATCCTACCTATGACTCACCTTCGTCGTACATAACACGGATTAGACGCAAATTCACAGCTGACCTAGTTCAATAAACATTCTAGAAAATTACGATTTCCTTCTTAGAATTACCCATGTTTTTAGCATAACATGTCGTCGCTTTGACCTTGACATTTCTGGAGGACATTAAACCCTGAAAGTGTGTGGAGTTTCAAAGTTTTAGCTTCAAAGGTGTCAAAAAAATGACAATTTTTTCATGTTTTGACGTTGCTTGACCTAACTATTGCCTTGGAATTCGAAGAGGGTCAATCAAATTACGGGCATGTCTGGAGGTCATCAAATCCGACCCCGCAATGACCTTGTACATATTTTGAAACCACCAAACTTAGTTCTTTGTAGTTTACAAATCCTAATCTGTGATATTCGTAATGTGATTCCTCTGCTGTGAAACCCAACTCCTGTGATATGAGAGGGTAAATTTATATAGTGCAATACTATATTTGACTGTGATAGTCTTAAAGACGTTTGACCTTATTTAGATTTTATCTGTAAATTTATTGAATTTAAAGATGACATGGACAGCACTTTAGGTCAGTGTTACTGGAAATATGATAGGTGTGCTTGTTATTACATGTATACGTGAACCTATGTTTTATGTTTTATGTGTGTTGTCCTATACAATTGTTGTTATAATCGTTATAACAATCGTCCGATCTCCCAGGTCAACTTATGTGCAGACCTGCTAGTGCCTTACCCCGCAGGGTGTCCCGAAGAACATTTTTCATTTTTATGTAATAGTTTAATGGACAATAAAGTGCTGTTATTGTTATTGATATTTGAACAACGTTTCAAAACCCTAGCTTACGCATGTACGTGAGTCAAGAAACAAATGATGATACAAGTATACTTGACAATACAGAAACAAAGTGTTGTCCGAAGTGTAGCTTTCCACAAACGCAGCACGGTTCGTTGCCGTGTTTACCTGTCTTCGGCCAGTCGGCTAATTGCGATGGAGGTAGCAGGCACATTAGACAGGAAAGCAATTAGCATTGTGTGTGTTACTGAACGTCAAACCTAGACCCTGTTTACGCTAACCAGTGAGCGCCTCACATACAGGTGTACTTGCTTCTCCTTCGCTACAGTGGTACTTGTGGCGTGGGTCCCCTCCGACGAGAGCCCACTTTCCACATAAAAGGCACCTTCGGTACTCCTGTTACCAATTGTCAAGACCAAAATATATCAGTTATAGCAAGTAAGCCACCTGCTATGTTAAGACACTAACATTAAAGGTGTCCTTTCATCGCAGGTACCACTCTACCAGAATCCTGGTCCTAATGGACTCTTCGCGCTGACGGAGCAATTTCAGTCAAGCGAGCTAGCTCATTATTACACCCTGTAAAGAACTTCGATACCAACACACTTTAAATACTGCGAGGGCTGTTTGTCTGGAGGTTTCGGAGAATCCAAGGCTTGTTGACATACATTCTGCATTTTACTTTTTCAAAGCCAACTGTCTTCCTGCAAATTCATTCCACGGGAAGTAATAATCATAAAAAGAGCAATCGCATTATGAAGGATAAAAGGCGCACGCACATCGGGAGCAATTTCACCTTTGTGGGAGTGACACAGCAGGAGCCGTTCATTTACAACATCTTACAGGTAAGCTCTGACTTTGCTCTATCCGCCCCCCCCCCCCCCCCCCCCTTCACATCACCATCCCTCCACCCCAAGCATCTGCCATGTCGGAAACAATAACACTCAGGGTTCGCACAAAATGAAAACACACATTTCTCTTGAGGAAAAAAAGTAAACAAATATCTCAAAGGTAAGCTCGTGCTGTGCACCTTCCCCTCTCGAACGCCCCCCCCCCCCCCTCCTACCCTATCGTGCATTCACAATGCCAGTTTGAGGACGCACTGAATAAGAGTGCAATTTGCAGGTAAGCTCATGCTCTACTAGTCCAACCACTCCTCTCTCTCCCTGCTCCCTCCCCCCCCCCCCCCCCACGACCTCTTCTAATTTGTCCTCACCTTCCTCCCCCATCATTCTCCCCGTCATCCATCACCCCTCTTAGTTACTTGGCAGAGACAGTGCTTTGAGAGTGTGTGATTTGCAGAACGTACAAGTTTCCACGACGCCCATCACATGTACCTGGGAATGCTAACGAGCTCTGCAGCTTATCCCGTGGGAAAGCAAGGAACCGTTCTTCTGGCAACAACAAAGTACGTTGCACACACCACGCGGAATTGAGGGAAGAACTTGGTACCAAGACAGGAGGAAAGATAATGGACAGACATGTCAAAACCCAAAGGCTTCCACTGAAGCGCAGAGACTATGAATATGCCTATTTAACCGGCAACAGCAACAACCGCCTCAACAATTATTACATATTACTCGCAATCGTACTACCAATTGTACACAGACAAAATGTCGCTAGATATTAGAATTGAAACGATGCCAGATAATATAATAATAACTGATGAAACAAGTTTTATTAAAATAAACGAACAGTTCCTAGTATATTCACACACCCCCCCCCCCTACCCCAATCCCCCACCCGCACCCCCAATAATACTTAACAACCTCCCGCACCCCCCCCCCCCCCAATAATACTTAACAAACAAAATACCGTATCACGCAATAAGCAGAAGATATGCATGCATACAGACTTCCCTTCTCGAAGGACTTTGCCATTTTCCGACCCTGACACAAAGGTATTGGCCAAAGAACTGACGCTTCACCTTTGATTACTGTGGTGCATTGTTACGCCCCATGTTGTCGTAATGCGACAAAATGGGCCGATGCGATAAAATGGGGCATGAGGCCCATTTTGTCGTAATTTGTCCAAAGCAACAAAATGGGCCGATGCGACAAAATGGGGCGTAACAGTGCATCTCGAACAAAATCTGGAAATGTATCACAACGTGCCTGTGTCTACTCACATGTTATAAATACTATAATGGAGAAAAACAACTTCTGTCTGGACCTCCCGGAGATTCCAAGGTCCCAGAGCTCAAGACGTTTGCCTGGCTCTTCTAAAGAATCCAAGGTCTTTCTTTCAGAGGTAACTGCAAACTTCTCAGCTTGAAGCAAGCCCTCCAAAGACATCGACCTGGACCGCGATCCCGAGTCTACCTTGCAAAAGTAACACCAACAGAGACTGGGTGGCCGAGTGGTAACGCACTTGCGCTCGGAAGCGAGAGGTTGCGAGTTCGACCCTGGGTCAGGGCGTTAGCAATTTTCTCCCCCCTTTCCTAACCTAGGTGGTGGGTTCAAGTGCTAGTCTTTCGGATGAGACGAAAAACCGAGGTCCCTTCGTGTACACTACATTGGGGTGTGCACGTTAAAGATCCCACGATTGACAAAAGGGTCTTTCTTGGCAAAATTGGTTAGGCATAGATAAAAATGTCCACCAAAATACCCGTGTGACTTGGAATAATAGGCCGTGAAAAGTAGTATATGCGCCGAAATGGCTGCGATCTGCTGGCCGATGTGAATGCGTGATGTATTGTGTAAAAAAAATTCCATCTCACACGGCATAAATAAATCCCTGCGCCTTTAATATGTGCTCGATATAAATTGTATAAAAATAAAAATAAAAATAAAAATAAAAAATAAATCCCTGCACTTAGAACTGTACTCACGGAATACGCGCGATATAAGCCTCATATTGATATTGATTGATTGATTGATGTTGAGCCAATAGACGGATGTTGGGAAACAACTCTTTCAGATTTGTATGGGTTGTGGAAGAGTGAACGCCCTTGCTTTTTCCCGGACAAATACATTCACACGTGCTCCTGTCCACGTGTTTCAGACACACCCCTCGCTAGTGATTGGCCCCTCTAATGTTTGTCTTAGCAAATCCATGTGGCGCGGCGACCAGTTGAACGGTGACTGCATTAATTAGCATGTCCTGTCCAACAAAATGTAAACAAGGACGAAAGCGATGATACCTTGGCGAAGACGACGAGAACATTGGCGAAGACGACGAGAACCGTGCATCGCCGAAGAAAAATGAGGACCACTTGGACACACACCAAAAATCAAAATGTTAACTGTTTTGTGTACAGAGTACGAATTGTGTGATGAATAAATAAGTTGATTTCTCGGATTGATACTGGATGCTTTTAAAAAGCTAATTCATCAAAAGATTTCAACTCTGCACATAACGAGAAGCACCCAGCATGTATATGTGCCAGTGTGGAGGGATGGCCTTATCCCATGTAAAATCCTAGCCTGATTGCAGATGGTGAGCCTAATCGTCTACACCGGAAGAACTGCGCCTTTAAACAGCTAATAGCCATACTACAGCCGTAATTTATTGGCTCCCAGCCGTAAGGTCAAAAACACAGGTATCGTCAATACCTACCCAAAGTAAAACACACAAAAAATGAACTGGCAGCGGTACCTGGTCTGCCTTTCAACCTCTAACACGCCTAACTATAACAAAAACTCCCGCCACCATGTCAAACATCATCGACAGACCCCCGTACACTTCCTCTCCTTGTTTTCTTTCGCTGCATTCCCACCATTCTCGTTAGACGTACGTGCTAACTGCCGAAGAAGAATTCGACAGAAATCCTTGCATGGGTGCCAAGGTGTGATACGATCTCAACCTCCTCCTTATCCCCCCTCCCACCCCCTCCCCCTCCTTTTTTACCATCCCGCTTGACCCTTCCAACCCGGGCTAGTAGCCGCTCTGTACCAATGGTCAATAGCAGGACGGATTTTTGATGAAAAAAAATCAATTGGATGGAAGGACAGCGATTTTAACCGGTCATTTCCAACATTTTACAAGTTGAGACATGAAAGTGTTCGTACATTTGTTTGTTTGTTTGCTTAACGCCCAGCCGACCACGAAGGGCCATATCAGGGCGGTGCTGCTTTGACATTTAACGTGCGCCACACACAAGACAGAAGTCGCAGCACAGGCTTCATGTCTCACCCAGTCACATTATTCTGACACCGGACCAACCAGTCCTAGCACTAACCCCATAATGCCAGACGCCAGGCGGAGCAGCCACTAGATTGCCAATTTTAAAGTCTTAGGTATGACCCGGCCGGGGTTCGAACCCACGACCTCCCGATCACGGGGCGGACGTCTTACCACTAGGCCAATCGTGCCGGTCATGTGTTCGTACATAGCAGGCGTCTTTTCATAACAGGTAAACTGCAGTCAAGTTAGCAGAGCAAGTAGGAAAAGAAGGTGCTGGTTAACTTTAGTCTTCTTCACCGGCTGAGACAGGTCCTCTCATTGCGGAGTCTCAAACTGCACTGTACTTAGTTAAACAACCCCCCCTTCCCACCCCTCAACCCCAACCCCAGCAAATATAACGCAATAAGATCAAGTTCTGACTTGTTTTCACTCCTTTGTATGACGCACTAACTTTTTCTGTCATTGTTTGTTGTTAGCTTTGTTGTTGTTCGTGATGTGGTGGTGGTGGAAATTGATTTGTTATTGATATGTTCAATCAATCAATATGAAGCTTATATAGCGCGTATTCCGTGGGTACAGTTCAAAGCGCTTGTCGAAGAGTTGTCAACACAGGACTAACAAAGAAACTAACATCTACAGACGGACACGAACCCTATCACACACTAGCAAACCCTGATAACCATACAACAAACAACTGTTTAACAACAATGTACACATCAATAGCTAGGTCCAAACAAAATAATATTAAACACAAAGAAAACACCTCTCACAGAGCACAGCACAAGAATGTCTTTTGGGGCACAACACATCACGTCGAACATGAAAGTCGCAGCCAGCTACGGGAAGAACTGAGTCTTCAACCTACTCTTGAACGCGTCAAGAGAGGGGCTCTGGCGAAGCTCAAGCGGCAGGGAGTTCCAGACGGAGGGGCCCGCGGAGGGAAATGCACGCTGACCAGCAGATGCGAGTTTCGAGCGAGGGATGTGAAGGCGGAGTGGGTCAGCAGCAGAACGAAGGGGACGGTCGGAGGGCTGGGTGTACAGGTCCAGGGAGGATTGAAGGTACTCGGGAGCAGAGTCGTTGAGACACTTGTAGACCAGAGTGGACAGTTTGTAGGAGATTCGGGTGTTGACAGGGAGCCAGTGCAAGGAGCGAAGTAGGGGGGGTGATGTGGTCTCGCTTCGTCTTCCTCAACGTCAGCCTGGCAGCAGCGTTCTGGACTCGTTGTAGGCCATGAATGGATGAGGCAGGGAGGCCAGCCAGAAGGGAGTTGCAGTAGTCCAGACGATTGAAGATGAGGGAGACAACCAGCTTGACACAGGCGACGTGGGTGAGGTAGCGACGGATGGAGGAGGTGCGTCGTAGGTGGAAAAAGCAGGTCTTGATGATGAAGGAGATGTGTGTCTGCACGGAGAGAGTGGAATCGAGAAAGACGCCAAGGCTCTTGACAGCAGGGGAGAATGGAACAGTCGCGTCATCCAGCTGGAGGTCGGTCACAGTGAGGGAAGCAATCTTCTGTCGTGTTCCAACCAGAAGGGCCTCGTGTCTTCTCACTGTTCAGCTTCAACTTGTTCTCAGTCATCCAGTTCTTGATGTCAGTGAAACAACTGGAGATGGATCCCAGGAGATGGTCAACGACAACGTCCTCCGGCTTGGCGCTGTCCTGTTGTTTTAGTTGTTGTCTTTTGGTGGGTTTTTCTCTGTTTTGACAGCCTGTGTTCGTACTTGCAGAAACTAAAGTACCTGTTTAGAACACGTGGAAGATCGATTAGTAATTCACGTCAGTAGATTTAGAACAAAACAACAACAACACGCCATTGTGTTCCTCAGTGAGTTATCTTGGGGGGGGGGGGGGGAGAGAGAGAGAGAGAGAGAGATAGAGAGAGGGAGGGAGAGGGAGAAAGAGAGAGAGGGGGGAGAGAGAGACAGAGAAAAAGAGAGACAGACAGACAGAGACAGACAGTGAGAGGGACATACAAGTGGACAAAGACAGAGAGAGAAAAAGAGACAGACAGAGAGAGAGAGCGACAGTGAGTTTGTCACTTACCGGTTTATTATATAATTGAATTTCAAATGAAGTACTACGATGCCAGTTTCGTGATGGCACTTGACATCATTATCCAGATTTATTTGAGTACGGCACCCTTAGCTTGTTGACGCAGTTAGTGCGCTTTTTCTCCCTTATTCACACAGGATAATTATGTTCAAGTGCGTGTGTGCGATTGAGGAATTACATTGATGCATTCTTTCCCTCTCTTATATTGAGGTATTCTCTCCTTCTCTCTCTCAGAATTTGAAAATCCAATGTGCATCTGTTGAAGGGGCCAGTCAGTAGGGATGTGGTGCACTTGCACTCTTAACGATGTGAACAAAAACTCCATGGGTAAACTACCAAAGCAAGTCATTCACTGATCATGCGATGAATGCCAAAAATGAGCACAAGATGCTGATGAATAAAAGTCACCGAATTCATCAGCCAATCAAGAGGGCCCCAAAGGGGGGGTATCATCACGATCACGGGAAGGGACATTTTAGCTTTCACGATCACAGTTACCTTGATTTTTGTTTTCACGATCACGAACACCAGTGACAAATCACGGTCACGGTAAAAGTTGCATGTACAGAAAGCACGTGTCAAAGTAAACACAACCACACAGTAATTCGCTCCTCTGGATCTATTGTTTATTCAACACAAAGTGAGAACTGTTGCACTTTTTTGTTATTATTTTTTTTATTCTCTTTTGTACACACATAGAAATACATATCATGATTTGTAATCAGTAACAAGAATGTTGTTTTCATTGTTTTCTCTCTCTCTCTCTCTCTCTCTCTCTCTCTCTCTCTCTCTCTCTCTCTCTCTCTCTCTGTCTCTTTGTCTCTCTCTCTCTCTCTCTCTTTTCTCTCTCTCTCTCTGTCTCTTTGTCTCTCTCTCTGTCTCTATCTCTCTCTTTCTCTCTCTCTGTCTCTTTGTCTCTCTGTCTCTCTCTCTGTCTCTCTCTCTCTCTCTCTCTCTCTCTCTTTCTCCACTCACACATTCAACTCCCACACCCTCACTTACACACATGAATATATACTTGCACAATTTCACATTTCAAGAGCTAAAGCTTGTAAACCCATTTTCTCAAAAACTATTGGGTGGATTGAAATTTAAGTACATGTATGTATGACGGGTTCTTTATTTTCAACTTTACCATACAATTTGAGGTACACCATCGCCTGGTTTCATGGCCTTGAAAAGGAATGCTACAGGCCCAAAATGGTTTTACATGAAAGAAGCGCGCAGTGCCAGTGGCGAAGCCACAAGCCTGAGCCTGCAAAGCAGGCGAGCCAACTAGGGGGGTCCGGGGGCATGCCCCCCCGGAATTTTTTTCAAAAAACGGTTAAAATCTGTGCAATCTGGTGCATTCTGGGCATCATTTTCAGGGCTGTTATAGTGTTGTGATCTTGTTAAAAATCTCATTTTAGCCTCCCCCCACCACCATTCAACACACCTCCAAACTGGTGAAAACAACACTACTGTGCGCTGGCTTCATTGAGACCGGCGCCCGGTCGCGTTGCGCGATATTCACATGGATCGTTTTTGCGGAAATTTTTCAACTTCACCGGAATAAATTTGACTTTACCGGATTTTGGAAACGGCTTTATCGGATTTCCGGCAATTACCGGAAAAGTAGCATGCCTGACAAAATCCCCAACGAACATGACTTTGATCGTCTTTGACATGAGGATCAAGTGACCCAAACTGGCACGTCTCCCCGCCATTGTTCTGAATTTAACCCATTGTTGATATTAAAGTTTACAGGCGCTAAAATAAATCCAAGCTTAATGCAAAGAAGCGACAATTAGAATCTATGCCAAGCGTGTCCACGTTGCTGGGATGAAAAACACATTTCTAGTTTCGGTTTTGGCTACACGCAGACTCGATCTCGAACCAGTCGAGGTCACACTGAGCGAGTGACAGCCGGACGTGGCAATGTCGACAATGTCAATGATCTCACTCAAACTCAAAGATCTTGAACAAATTTCAAGATCTTTGCCTACATTCAGAACAGTCATAGAGCAACATAGATCAACATACCTTGATATTTCGTCTTCGGAAAGACCGACCCGTAGCCTGACCTTTCCACCAAGGAAGGCGACATTCTCGCAGCCTGCTTTGGTCTGGCTTGAATCCACAAAATATAACAGAAGTTCGATGACAGTAGGCCTACCGCTGCACGCCATTTTTGATCTTCGAATTCGAATTTGACTGAATGCACTCAAAATTTTTGCACGAAGCCCTTCCATTGGGTGAAGTTTGGCAGACTTTTGCAATTTGCCTTCTGATTAGATCTCTTTTTTTGTGTGATTGGTTCTCTTAAAGGGAAGCAATCGCTGTCAAAATCATATTTCTGAAGGTGTTGTTGCTTCTCCTTCAATCGGGATTGGCTCCTTGACGAATAGAGGATCATAGAGTGATACAGCTGTGAAAAATGTACGTTGAAAATAAAATGCTTTGCAATAATGCCCATCACGATCACGAAAACAAATGACGATCACGATCACGAGACTTGATTTTTTTGTCATCACGGATCACGGGCAAAGTCCCATCACGATCACAGAAATGGAAATTTCGGCAATCACGGTCACAGAAAGGTAAAAAAAACGCCAATCACGATCACGATTTTAAACCCTTTGGGGCCCTCAATCAAAACATGAAACTCAAAATATACCAAGCATAAGAAGGACACGTTTTCTGAGGGATGTTGTAGAGGGCTAGGATAAGCTAGAGTATAAAGATAATGGTAGCGGGGGTACTTGAAAGGTGCTTCATATCAACATAAGACACCATAAATAATTAAGGCCAACAAAAAAAAGTCTGTTTACGGTAACCCGACCGACCCTATTTTTTTCGCGCGACCCTAGACTTTTTTTTGGCATTTGGGAAAAAAAAAATCTTTTGGTTTTTTTTGCAAAATAACGTAAAAATATGGTTTTTTGGAGAAAAAAAAATCCCGACCTACCGACCCTATTTTTTGGGCCTATGTTACCGTAAACAGACCTTTTTTTTGGGGGGGGTCTAACCTGCCTGATAAGAGGTTTTATCAGCATCATTGCTCTCCATCTTTAAACAGTTCTGATGATAAGACAGCCTTCCACACTGGGGGCAAATAAACACGTCGTGTTAGTGTTATCATATATTAGCAGCGCTGAAATTATAAACCTATTCATGAACTAATACACAAGTCGGTCTTGACGCCAGAATGTCTTTGACAAACAGCAGGAACCGATTTATCTTTTAGTAAAAAGGGTTCTTTGTTTCTCTTTTGGCACAAATACAGCTATCTAAACAACAACTTGTTTTTCGTGTATTTTCCGAGGTCTGATTTTTTTGTGTTCCATCAACCAACCCCACCCCACCCCCCCCCCCCCCCCCCCCTTCTCTCTCTCTCTTTTGTTGTTGAAGATAAGTCCCTCTTTAGGAAGAGTACCAGATGCCAAAAAAGCATATCTATGCTCATTCTTGTATCCTCATTAAATAAAGAATTGTAATTTCCTCTCTCTCAATCTCTCTCTCTCTCTCTCTCTCTCTCTGTGTCTCTCTCTGTGTCTCTCTCTCTCTCTCTCTCTCTCTCTCCTCTCTCTCTCTCTCTCTCTCTCTCTCTCTCTCTCTCTCTCTCTCTCTCTCTCTCTCTCTCTCTCTCTCTCTCTCTCTCTCTCTCTCTCTCTCTCTCTCTCTCTCTCTCTCTCTCTCTCTCTCTCACGTACACACACCCTCCCAAGAATTCAGTTTCTGCCCCAAGTGCTTTTGACAAAGGGTATGCAGGAACTGACAAGCAACCTCTTTATCTTCAAGTAAAAGTGGTTCTGTATTCCTCTTTCAGCAAAAATACAGCTAACTTGGCAACGACTTGTTTTTCGTGTATTTTCTGATTTCTACTTCTTTTGTGCCATCCCCCCACCCCACCCCCCTCTCTCTCTCAGATCTGAACACACACACACACACACACACACACACACACACACACACACACACACACACACACACACACCACAAACACACTTTTTTCGCCTTTTTTCCCCCAATGAATGTATCACACAATCTCCACATCCCTCTTTGTTTCATTTCTCTCTCAAGCAAGATCCTTCCACCAATACTACTGTCTTCTACTTTGGTTTTACTCTGAGGTCTACTGCCACCAGAATTGCCTCATAAAGCTGGTAAGAAGCTATTAGGTGTCACTCCTCACCAAACAGGCAACGAGGAAGTACTTGTCCATTTGTAAAGGGCTGTCACTGCGGAAGGCTCAAGTACCGCACTTGTAAATTTATGTGATCAGTTTCTAGCTTTCTCTTCACTACCCCTCTGAATCTTAAAATTAAAACATCCAAGTTATTAACCTCTCTTTTGAAAGTATCTTGACTAATGGATTCTGGTGTCAACTGCTCAGTCTAATTAATTCACAAGTATAAAGGAACATATTTTTCCTTCCCTGTTCTTTTCCCCCTCCAATAAAAAAAATAATCAATGTCCGACTTTTTGCTTTTAATGTTTGCTCTCAAGTTAATATGAACTGTACAGCAGTGTTGGAACATGCCATTGATCTTACAGGGATAGTGTGATGAGAGCACACACCGGCTTACCACAGATTGAACAAATCCTAGGGGGCCCAGTCGCTCAATTGGTAGAGCACTGGACTTGTGATCGGAAGGTCACAGTTCGAATTCGGGCCGGGGCGGACACGGGTCAACTTTATGTGCAGACCCAGAGACGGAAGCCATGTCCCAACCCCCGTGTCACCACAATGGCACGTAAAAGACCTTGGTCATTCTGCCATAAGTGCAGGTGGCTGAATACACCTGTGACACGCAGACACCTGGATAGCGCGACTCCGTTGCTGCTAGCTTTCCATTGGGAGGAAGCGACCAGAATTTCCCAGCGATGGGACAATAAAGTTATGAAAATGAAAACTAATGAAATAATAGCATACACTGGTCTCCTTTCTTGACAGGTATACCTTCACAAAAACTAGACCACTTTGAACACAAGACAATGTTCATTATTAGAAAATGCCCTCTCATTACACAAGTCTGAAAAATAATTAATTAATTTGCAGGTATGCTTAATGAAGAATTAATACTGATAGTGTAATGCTGAACGCGACGGCATGAACAAACTAAGGAATCTACTTCATGTTCCTGCATCGTAAAATCAAGCGATAGATAATTCTCACAATATTGCACACATTCACCCTCTCTCTATCTTTCTTTCTTTCTTTATTTGGTGTTTAACGTCGTTTTCAACCATTCAAGGTTATATCGCGACGGCCCTCTCTCTATCAATCAGTCTGTCTGTCTGTGACTGTCTGTCTCTCTTTTGAGCCCTCTTCGCATTTCTTCCCTTCAAAACTCACACACTGAGCGGATGTACTTGCCTAGCCATCGTTATTGCCAGCTAGTGTCTTGGAAATTTGTCTGAGCCAAGTTCATTATCTCTATCATAAGTGTTGGTCTGCCTGTCCACTTAATTACCACTGGCTCAAAGTACCGTGATTGTAACGTTATGTTTTGTCATGAATAAAGCATTCCAATAACTTACCATTCCTGTTTGAAACACTATTTGAAACAAAATAAATTGCAATTTTAAGTTTGACTTGAGGGACTTATTTATAACTCAACATCCTAGTATATACAGTGGAACCCGCCTTTTAAGACCTCCAAAAATGTGAGAAAATTAGGTCTTAAAAAGGGGGGAGTCTTAAAATGGAGGTAAATTTACTGTGGTTATGAACAGACACTCCGGAAAAGTAAGGTCTTAAAAGGGGGGGGAGGGGAGGTCTTAAAAGGGGGGTTCCACAGTACATACTGCTATCCATGCTCATGTATTACTTGCATGTTCATACAAACTGGTCAGCACCTGAGCTGATCATCTTATCTCTGAAGTGATATGAAATATATTATACAAAAGAAACTACCTGCAGTAAGCAATTGAGAATGTAACTCACTAACTGATCAGAATATTATCAGTCTTCTTTCTTTGCGTGTGTGTACTATGAGTGTGTGACTGTAAACGAGGAAAACAATAACAGTTAAGTTAGACACGCTAAAAGGATATTGTTGCACTTTCAAGGATCTAATAAACACAATGGCCGAATGACCTGGTTTTCTGCTGCCCCGTTAAATGTTGTACAATAAACCCCCCCTTCTTATCTCCCCCTACCCTACCCACCTTCACCATTATTCCATCCATGCACACATTCACCCTCTCTCTATTACCGGCACGGTTGGCTTAGTGGTAAGGCATCCGCCCCGTGATCCGTGATCGGGAGGTCGTAGGTTCGAACCCCGGCCGGGTCATACCTAAGACTTTAAAATTGGCAATCTAGTGGCTGCTCCGCCTGGCGTCTGGCATTATGGGGTTAGTGCTCGGACTGGTTGGTCCGGTGTCAGAATAATGTGACTGGGTGAGACATGAAGCCTGTGCTGCGACTTCTGTCTTGTGTGTTGTGCACATAATATAAAGCAGCACCGCCCTGATATGGCCCTCCGTGGTCGGCTGGGCGTTAAGCCAACAAACAAACAAACAAACCCTCTCTCTATTAATCAGTCTGTCTGTCCGTCTCACTGTCTGTCTCTCTTTTGAGCCCTCTTCGCATTTCTTCCCTTCAAAACTCACGCACTCATTTAACCCTTACACTGGTGCAATTCTGTAACACATGTTACATAGCCACTGGTGAATTAACAGAGAAAAAAACAAAGAAAAACGGTCATATAGGTTTTCGCATCCATGGGAGGTAAACGGAACCGACCAAACAGACTGAGCCAGTAGCGCGACATATGTAGTGACAACCAGGTGACAGTATACGTAAAGTAGCGCGAAATATGTCGTGACAACCAGCCTAAGGGTTCATGATTCGATATAGGTGGACACACAACTTTATAAACATCCTACCTATGGATGTTAATTGTTATCATTATCAACTTGGGGAAGACATTATTTAGTAACTGGCATTCAAAATCAAGGTTTTCAAATTTGCTCAACAATGTGAGTCACGTTACAACATGTAAAGGCTACATTCTAGTTTTTACAACTGACCAACTATAGTAGTTTAATAGACAATTATAACTATCAATTAACAGACTTGTACATGACAAGTCAAAGCAAATAAGTCATGATCAAAGAAATATGGGAAGGGTAAGGGTGGGGGTGATATCAGAGGGGGCATAATTTATGTGTGTGTCTGAGTGAGGGTATAGTTCCTGAGTGAAGCACTTAACAGCCGCAATATATATCACAACACTTGACATTGCACACAAACATGCCCTTGTGTCATTCTGACTCGGTGACATACTCTTTAAGTGGGGTGAAACCTGAAAGAGAATAACAAAATGAGTCAGAGAGGGATGATGGAAATTGCCCTGTGGTGTATGTGTACACGTGTGTGTGTGTGTGTGTGTGTGTGACTGTGTGTGTGTGTGTGTGTGTGTGTGTGTGTGTGTGTGTGTGTGTGTGTGTTTGTGTGTGCGTGTGTAGTATACAAGGACTGGGTGGCCGAGTGGTAAACGCACTTGCCTCGGAAGCGAGAGGTTGCGAGTTTCGACCCTGGGTCAGGGCGTTAGCAATTTTCTCCCCCCTTTCCTAACCTAGGTGGTGGGTTCAAGTGCTAGTCTTTCGGATGAGACGAAAAACCGAGGTCCCTTCGTGTACACTACATTGGGGTGTGCAAAAGATCCCACGATTGACAAAAGGGTCTTTCCTGGCAAAATTGTATAAGCATAGATACAAATGTCCACCTGTGTGACTTGGAATAATAGGCCGTGAAAAGTAAATATTCGCCTTAATTGGCTTGAGATTTACTGGCCGATGTGAATGCGTGATATATTGAGTAAAAAATTCCATCTTACACGGCAGAAATTAATATGTAAAGCGCTTAGAGAACGTCAAGCGCTATATAAATCGCCCCATACATCTATATATAATATATATATTATACGTGTAAGTGAAAATTGATCTCTCTCTATGGCTTTGTCTCACTGTCTCTGTCTCTCTCTTTGAAAGTCTTCGAGTCTTTACAAACATGTCACACACACACACACACACACACACACGCACGCACACACACACTCACACACTCACATACACATGACACACACACACACACACACACACACACACACACACACACACACACATTCTCTCTTGTTTTCTCATTTTTTTGTATGCACAGATTGAAAACGTATGCACAGATTGAAAACGTATCTGGGCGTTTGCTAAGTTCTGCAACAAAACTCTTAGTCTTATGGCTCAATTTCTGTCCAAGTTATCCAACTTCCAAGTTCCACACACATCCAGCAAATTTTGTGAATCAGTGACAATCTAGGGCAAATCATCACTACTCACCAAAGTCCAGCGTAGATATCGTGAGGACAATTAACATCAGTGTCAAACAGACGGAGTTTTCACCACACACAAAAAGCACGATGAACAACACGTTTGTTTACAATGTTGCGCTCTGCAACTTTCTGTCATGTCAAAGTTTTTTGATGCAAGGGAAGTAACTGTGCATGCGGTGCGGAATGGCTATTGCTCTATTTTTTTTTCTTCCCCCCAAAAGCACGATTATGTATTAAAAATAAAATTGAACAGGATACCGCGTATTATTTTAATACTAAAATTGACAGAAAAAGTTTGCAATTAAAACTCGTCTGGAGCTAACATTATTTTTGTGTACCGCACTTAAAATTCAACATGGCGACCACAATAGCAGTCAGGACAAGAAAAAGCAGAAAATGTGCGTAATTGTTCCATGCATTTGATCACTATCGTTATAATACCACCGCCAGTGCGTTCAATAATTCTGCATAAATGTGTCTAGTATTATATAACTTCCACAAGCTATACATATTTCAGAGGACGAGCATTTCAAACCGGGTCGCCTGCTGTAGCTTGCCAATTTATGTCCGGAGATAGTACCGGTGGAGGTCAGCTCAGATTCATGTCTTTTTGAATGAAAGCTCGTGCAATCAGATAATCTCTTAATGTTTTTCTTTCGGACGAATAATAGAAGTAAAAATCACAAGTTAACTCGATCGGTAGTTTTGCGCAGTGAATCTTTGAATGTGCCACATTGCGCTGTGCTTGCAGCTTGGTACACTACAATAGTTGGCATTGTCAATCGTTTGCAGAACTGTCACTAAAATTGAGAAGCATAAAATAAATAATCTATCGGGAATTTGGAGATTCCTCGTTAGACATTCAGTCGGACTTTGTACATTTTCATTATTATGACAATTGATATTTTCCATAGTGAATTGTCTGTGTTACTGTTCGTGTTAGAGTTTGACAGTGACAGGACTAGGTGAGAAGTTTCTTTCAGTTTCAGAGCATCAGGTTCTGTCAAGAACATATTCAAATATGTTTATGTAGTAACTGTGGCAGACATTTCATATAGGTAATGTTCATTGTTTTTGTGTTTTTTCAGCTGATGCTGTGGCATACAGCGAGCTTTCAGTCCGACAGAATAATGCAATACTGGAGTATTGTCGAACGTCAATGTCGGCACTGTCTGGCGCCACAGCAGGCATCATGGGACTCACAGGACTCCTGGGATTTATCTTCTACTTTGTATCAGCATTTTCTCTTTCTGTGAGAGTCCAGTCTATGCTTTCTTGGGGTTAATCGAGTTATTCGCTTATTGAAGTTACGAGGTATGATCCAAACAAAATGATCAAACCGCGATTATACAAGTCTCAGGCCACTGATCATAAAAAGTAATATCATTTGAAAGGCCAACCATTTAACTGGTACAACAGTCCCTGCAATGTACGGCCCCCGGCGTGAGCGGACACCTGACATGTACGGACACATTTGCTCGGCATGGAGTGCTTTCCTTCTATATTTGCCCCCCCTTAAACGGACACCTGCAAAACGTGGACGCGGACACTCATTTTCGGTCTCAACAGCAGGTCATACCTCCAATGTGCGGACAGACTATCGTCAAATTTTCACCACAACAAAATCGATAACACTTAACAGAGCAGTCCGGCTCTTGGTACAAAGATCACAGCCGCAATGGCGTGATGACAGTCACTGATAGTGATAACTTGAGTGCATGTGTACCCATCAGGAGGGGGGGGGGGGGGGTAGTTTTGGTCAGGAGTGGAGTACATGCGAAGATGCCAACATGAAACTGCACTGAGCTCTTTATTCTTGTCTGTTGGACGTAAACAACAGAAACCACAGTCGATGAAGGTCCTGAGCGAAAGTAAGGGGAAAACCGGCCACAGTTCTCAGCATCGTGTGTCTGTGTGTAACCTCTTTCATTGAAAAGATATTCTTGTTTTCCCTTAGCCTTGACCAGTGAGTCGGCTGCCTAATCTATGAACCCTTCAGTTGTCTTGCTTTGTCAAAAGTTAGGACACAATCAACTGGTTTTGCTCTGAGTGAACAGTGCAGCTGGCCTCTCTGGCCACAGCCCCCAACAGTACATGGCTGGAGGGAGTGAGAGAGAGGAAGGGGGGGGGGGGGGGTGGGGGTGGAGGGTTAGCTGGCTAAACTCTGTGGGGTGTCCGGTGTCACTGCATGTCAGCAGGAAGAGCATTGGAGAGAAATAGAGAGGTGTACTCTTCCACACAATTTCCAAGCATCAATTGTCAGGGCTTGGGGTAGGCATTAGTGAAGGAGAGTGGGAGCTGTGTTATGTACAGTGTATTTCCGACGGAAGAGTTAAAAGTCACTGCCATGCCACATGATCGGCATGCAGTCAATAAAGCCAGACAAGAAAAAAATAAATTACATGAATATGACATGCAGCTCTATCTGCTGCTATTTATTCAAACTGGTTTTCAAGCTTATTCTTGCAAAGCATCTGCACACGCTCCTCTGTGCTGTGTTTGTGTGGCTGCTTTCGTATGTCAGTGCATGGTGAGTGTGTTCAGTGCCTTGAGGATTTATTTTATCTCTTCTTTTCAACACTTTTCATACAAATCCATTTTACAGAACGTTTAAAGAAGTATTAGGAGTTTATTGTTAATGTTATTGTTTAGTTGCCGCAAGAAGTGAGTAGCATAGACTCAATCCTGTTGTTTGTGTGTCTCTGTGTGAGTGTATGGGGGAGGGGGTGGTGTGGTCACCCTTCCCGTGACCGGGTGTCCGTTCATGAGAGGGACTGCTGTAATATGTCTAAGAGATGATGACATTTGCTTATTACGTCATTAAATGACGAGGTTTTAAAATACGTCACTTTGGGGTTGTGCTTCAAAACGGGGTCTTTCGCCAAGAGCCATGAAAATCCTCACTTCTTTGAAAGAGTGTAGCTGGATGATGGTACAAAGAAAATGTCTACAAAGCTGAAGAACGTTACATGAATCAAAGCCGTTCCATATTTTACAATCAGACAAAAGATAAGGGAAATCAAAACTGGGGAAAAGGGGAATAACTCTGACAAGCCAAAACAACCTCCGAAGAGCGCTTCAAACGAGAATAATGTAGCTGCTTTGTCCAAATTTAAGAACTAAGATTAAAAAGTGTACATACGAGTATAAAGTGCAAAACTTAAACTTTAATATGGAACAGTCCAGAGAATTCTACTCAATGATCTTCTGCTTTAAAAGCGGGCCACAAAATGGGTGCCTCATTAGATGACAGGGAAACTGAATTAGCATCAGGGTCCTCTTGCACGCGATCCGCTCAACCGTTGTGAACCCAATAGACCCCAATTTGTTGTTACTGTAGTCACTGATTATGAGACTTTGGTTTCCTTCTTCTTTGTTGCCAGAGAACACAGAAACAAAGCGATTCTTGACCAAAATGACGAGATGCATCACATTGTAAGCCAGGTTTTCAAAGCAGAAACAAGGCTATTCGCTGCATTTTTTTACCACGAAGGTCCTGTTGCTGTCGATATTCTGTCTACTAACAGCACTGTCATTGTCACGTACTATGCAAAAACCTCTTTACCCAAACTTATTTACGAGTTTAGCAGTCAGCGACCAAACTGTGAAACCCAGACTGCCCTTCTAATTCGTGAAAATGTCAGTCTCCACAAAAGAAGGGCCGTAACTCCAATCCTAAAAGACCAAATGACTCCATTTTTGCCTCGCACATTCTTCAGACCTGATTACACCCCTTGTGATTCTGGTTATACCCTCTTTGAAAATCAGACGTTTTGCCAACAAGTTGTACTGCACCTATGACCTCAAAAAAGTCGTCAAATCAGAGCTCAAAAGCAACCCCAAATAAGGCCACATCAAGGCCTCTTCTGATTGGCTTAGGCACTTGTTACTTTGCATCGATGTAGGAGGAGAATAAGTCTAATGCCTGCTATATTTTGGACCAGATACGTCAAACAGTCACTGCGACAATCACATTTGATCATTTTGTTTGGATCATACCTCGTAATGTATTCTATTGGTATGATGCAGCAATTACAACAAATTTACCTCAGGATTATTTTTTGTTTGAATTCTGAAAGAATTGTTTAATGCTATGCTCATAGTCATAATGGGATTAAGATTTATACTTTTCTAGTTAAGTTAGATTGTACTTGTGGTAGAGTACTTTTGGACCTGGTATACCAATAGAGAGGTACTATAATGTATACAGTTTTGATGGGCGCAGTGGCCTAGTGGATAAGACGTCGGCCTCCAAAGCGGAAGATTGAGAGTACGAATCCCGACCAAGTCTGATGGGTTAAGGGTGGAGATTTTTCGAATCTCTCAGGTCAATTATGTGCATACATGCTAGTGACTTAACCCCCTCCGTGTGTACGCACAAGACCAAGTACACACGGGAAAAAAATCCTGTAATCCATGTCAGAGTTCTTGGATTATAAAAACATGAACATACCAAGCATGTATCCACCGCAATCGGCATATGGCTGCCTAAATGGCGGGATAAAAACTGTCATACATGTAAAAACCCACTCGTGCAAAATTATTAGTGTACGTTGGAGTTTCAGCACATGAGCAAAAAAGAAGAAGTATACAATTTTAATTAATACAGTTCTGAACTTTCCTTTCCAGGCATTCCTGACAGTGAAGGCCGGGTCTCGGTGGAGCAGCTTCTTCACCACACGGCGGGTGCTTTTCATCAATGGACTGTTTGGCGGACTTTTCGTATCCTGTTTACCTTCTGCTGTAGACAATTAAAAAAAACTCTCTACCGGCACGGTTGGCCTAGTGGCAAGGCGTCCACCCTGTGATCGGGAGGTTGTGGGTTCGAACCCCGGCCGGGTCATACCTAAGACTTTAAAATTGGCAATCTAGTGGCTGCTCCGCCTGGCGTCTGGCATTATGGGGTTAGTGCTAGGACTGGTTGGTCCGGTGTCAGAATAATGTGACTGGGTGAGACATGAAGCCTGTGCTGCGACTTCTGTCTTGTGTGTTGCGCACGTTATATGTCAAAGCAGCACCGCCCTGATATGGCCCTTCGTGGTTGGCTGGGCGTTAAGCAAACAAACAAGCAAACAAAAACTCTACCTCAGTCAGAGTCAACTCTAACTAAGTAACTGTCAAGCTGAATCGAGGAGGGTATAGTTTAAAATACTTTCTAAGACTTGATCTGTCTTTTCACCATGAAAAATAGTATTGAACTTGAAGATGCCAAAAGAAGCTTCTAAAGATCAGCATTTAGGCACTTTTTGCACTAATCGTGGCTGCTATGGAATTTTTCCACCTGGGATTAGTGTTGGTGAGAATAACACACATTACTAGAAAAATTACATCAAATACGCTTATATCACGCAACATCGCGATCCCTGTTTTCTACAGACTGACTTTCACAACTAGAAGCTTGAATGATCATGTTAATATTGAATATTTAATGGGGACAGAGATTACTTCATTACCAAACATGGATCAATGCAGACAGTAAACTGACTATGTAGGAAGTGGTTAGACTAAGAGATTATTTGCAACCATTATGATAAACAAAAGCCACAACTAGACACCAAGGAGCCTTTTCTTTAGATTCATTTTTGGGAGCAAGTTTGAGGTGGGCTTGCTTTTCCTATTATGGCTGTTCAATTATGTGCAAGTTTACTATACTAACTAATTATTACACATTTTATCATGCTGCTTTTTTCCTTGACTTCATTTTACAGACCTACATCTTGTTCTGGACGTATCCTTTTACAGAAGTTACTGTTCTCAAACATGGGCAGCGTTGGTAAATGGGTGCTTTTGTGAGTGTAGCCGTCGTCAATGCATTTTTTTTGTTGTCTTTTGCATGTGTATTGTGTAGGCTACTTTGTGTGTGCCTGTCTGTTATGCTTGTTTTTGTTTTTTGTTTGTCAAGAACTGTTGCCGCAGTAATGTTTGTTCAAATGTAACGTGTCAGTTTTGTTACTTTTGTGAGAGATACATGTGTGTGTGTATGACAATGTAGATAGTGTATGTCTTGAATGTGGACTGATTGCGTGTCTAATGGCTTTTGTTTTTTCTTCTGGCAAAGAACTATTTTTGTTCATGTGTGACTGTGTGTATGTCTGTTCATCTGTGCAATTATGGCCCGAGAGTTCACATAAAGTCCTTAACACCTTGACAGATTTTTATATGGGATGGTTCATGTATACTGATCTTCAGCAAGAAAGCTCCAGAATTGCCATCTTCACACATTTTCATTCATCAACGCTGTAAATTTGTTGTTAATCAGTGCAATAAAATGTCAAAAAGTATTTCAGCTATGTTGCCTTGTTTTGTTCGGAAGAAAATGGTAAACACAATTTCTTTATATCTTATATATACTGTTCAAAAAAAGAAACGCATAGTTGCTACTTGCCAAATTTGTTTTATTTTTCGAAAAAATTAACAGAAAATCCAATATTTAGATTATTTGTTTGAAATTTGGTATGGACACAGTTGAATGCACACACAGTTCATTTGCATCTTCAAATCAATCAGTCAATCAATACGATTGGGTGCCGAGGCTGTCAAGTCAGTAGGGGGTGTGACTGCCTTGAGCAGCAACAACTGCCCGGCACCTTCTGGGCATGGACTGGATCAGATGCCGGATATCTTGCTGTGGGATGGTGTCCCACTCCTCCTGAAGTGCCTGCAATAGATCGCGGTGATTTGCCGGCGCTTCTTCTCGCCTGCGCACACGTCTGTCCAATTCATCCCAGAGGTGTTCTATCGGGTTCATGTCTGGCGACATGGATGGCCAGGGAAGCACCTGGACATGGTGGTCGGTGAGGAACTGGGTGGTGAGTCGTGCTGTGTGCGGGCGAGCGTTGTCCTGCTGGAATATGGCATCCTGGTCATCCAGAAGAGGAAGGGCGTGTGGGCGCAGAATTTCCTCCACGTATCGCTGGGCAGTTATGCGCCCTTGGACGTGCACCAGGGTGCTCCTTCCAGCGGTATTGATCGCCCCCCACACCATGACGCCTCCACCACCATGAACGGGTGCCTCATCCACACAGTTGGGCGCGTAACGTTCGTGTAGTCTCCGGTAGACCCTCCTCCGACCATCATGTCGCTGGAGCAGGAAGTAGGACTCGTCGCTGAACCACACGTGTCTCCAGTGATTCCGGACGGTCCAGCGAAGGTGCTGGTTGCCCCACTGCACTCGGTTCTGGCGATGGCGGCGGGTGAGGACAGCTCCTCTGTGAGGTCTGCGAGCTCTCAAACCAGCTTCATGCAGGCGGTTCCGCACGGTCTGGTCCGATAATCGGTGTGGCCCGGGGAGAGCCTGGACAGAAGATGAGGCCGACAGGAAACGATTCCGGAGGTGGCGGAGCCGTATGAAGCGGTCGTGAGCAGCAGTTGTCGCCCTTGGTCTTCCCGCTCGTGGCAAGTCAGCAACGGAGCCAGTGGCTTGAAACCTGACCCACAGTCTACTGATGGTGCTCTGGGACACGTGGAAGTGCCTGGCGATTGCACTTTGACTTTGGCCTGCTTGTAAACGACCCAATGCAATTTGGCGGTCTTCTCTGCTCAATCGGGCCATCTTTCGTCGCTGAATTGTCGTCTGATTTCTTTGTGGCGAACAATCCGCTTTTATGGGTTTTGGAAGACATGGTGAGAGCTCAATATTCCCCGAGTTTCACGAGATTACACTGAAGCATGACGAGTGGTCATGCCAAATGAGCAATTTTGACATTGTAGCCACTGATAACGCATGCGTCACGTGCAGAGCTCACTTGTGGCAATGGACGAAAGGTCGACGACCAGATAAACATTTTCTGCAGTTTGGTGGATATCCTTGTAGCCATATAACTAAATTAACCAAATATTACAAGCTATGCGTTTCTTTTTTTTGAACAGTATATATATGAGTATTTGTAGTGTGTTGAGATCAACTCTGAAAGCCTTTCAAAGCAATTTTCTTGTAAAATATTTTATCACACAAATAGATTTGATCGTTCCATAATCTTTAACTTTCGCACTGCATACAACTTTGGTCTCACACAATCAGAATCGAGCTTACACTTGTTCTTCGGATCATGTTTTATTACTGTATTACAATGAATGATATAGTAGTATCATCAATGTAAACTGCATCACATGAAATTAACAAACACACAATACATTACAACATAGAAATGTTGAGCAACACATACAAAAGTAAAAGAGTAACACATGTAGCTTCAGCAGTTTTCACTTAAAAAAAGGCTTTTAAAACTTGTTGACATGTCCTTAAAAGAGACAAAAATTGTTTGGTCAGTCAGTATTGTCCTTAGTTTATTCATGTCTGATTTGTTTCTCAAAATAATCTTGATATTAATGCTGATCCAGAAATAGTACATGTGACCCTCCACCACGAAATGAGTCGCATGTCACCTTTGCATGATTTTCATATTTTTACATTTTCCTAAAGAGTTTTTTATGCTCTATCCAGTGGTAAAAACCGTTTTAGAAAAGAGCAAAAACTGTTTGAGTTATAAGCCTGTGACTAAGGTGACCCTCACACTGTTACCACACACTCCCCGGACTTATATTAAGCCTAGCGCAGAACCGCGCGAGGTGACATGCGACTCATTTCGTGGTGGAGGGTCACATATTGGCTAAATTCAAAGTGAAAAGGCACAACAACGACTATTAATACTTTCAGTCATTAAAAAAACTAAAACGAGGAAGGCTGTCATTACTTGAATTATGCTGTAAAGTTTGTCTTCTGTCTTCATCAAATTTAAGGTGTTGCATTAATTAATCTTTGATGATGACAGTGAAGTGATATATGTGATACATGTACTCTAAAATTACAACAAACATAAGTCAAAACAAATGAGCATGTACATATACAAATGATTTGGTTGAATAAAACAAAATTGTAGCACTACATCACTTGGTTGTGTACTTGGACTTAAAGAGTTGCTGATTTTGTAAAAAAAATAAAATAAAATAAAAAGGTTTTAAATGTTGCTGGTTCGGGTCGACTGCAGTATTTTTGTAAACACAATATTACAACTTTTCAAACTTCCGCTTGGATCAATATCACAGTCTACTATTATAGTATCATGTTGTTAAACTGTTTCTGTTTAAAGATTTTTTCTTCAAATCATCACATAATTCATTCAGTCTGTAAACGCACTCTGACACGCATGTGATTACAGAATAACATGAGGGTGACCTCAGACATGACACAATTATATGCATAACCACATGCATTTTAATTTTTTTTATTCATGTCTGAAGCAACAGCTCTCGGGGTAAAAATATACAGCTCATGCTCTAAAATGTTGATAAAACTGGAGATGTCGGTCAATATTCAGCAAAAGAACTTTCCTGGTTCTTTTGAAGTCATCACATAATGCTGCACTCGCAGTCTTTCAGCTGTGGTGTAACATTCTTCAACAGTAATACTCGCCAGGTTAATCTCCGTTCTCTGTGTTTTCCAGAGATTGTTCTTCAAGTGGTTGGGTCTCCTCGGCACTTTTTGTGGGCTCTTCTTCCTTTGAACCCTGTAGTGGCTCCGCCTGCATGGACTTCCTCACTGATAAAAAGACACCAACAGCAGAAAATTGTTATCTGGTGTATAAATCATCTTTTTTTTTTACATAAAGATATCATACTATGCTATGAGTATCCATTTCAGGGTTTCATTTACTAGTGCGCCTTGCGCCATTGGCGCATAACATCTCAAAATGTCCCATTGGAATTGCCTTCAGTGCGTCAAAGGGTGCACTGAGATTACGTACCACTGCGCCACCTCATGCACATTTTTCACGGGAGTACAATGTTCGGAATGAGCTAGAGGCAAAAACGCGCGCCAAGCCGAGCAACTTACGAGTTTGTAAAATGCAATGTGATTTGCTTTTAAAATGTAATTCATTAGTATTCAACCAATTCTACGAATTGCGCGATTACCTCTGTTGAAACTGTCAACAGAAGCGATATCGATCGAAACACAAACACACACACACACACACACACACACACACACACAAACCGGATACACTGGCAAATTCTCATATCATATGGCACTAAATAACACTATTTTGCATCTTTCGACAAAAGCATATTCGGACCGCCTAGCCTGCTTTGTGCGTTTTGCCTTCGACTATGTATTGTCCCATCAGAATTTGGTTGAGGGGGACAAATATCCCATTGTCTTTTTCTTCCAGGCTAAACCCTGCAATTAAACTCGCTCATATGATAACAGCCCTTGGTTCAGACATGACATTTTTTTAGGTGAATGTATGATTTTCTATTAATTTCTCAGCCAAAGCTGCACATTTGTTGTTTGTTTTTTGTTTTTTTGTTAGTCAACATCAACACTAACAAGAAATGCAAATTCTTATGAAACTAACCTTCTGTGGTGTGAATGCATTTGTAAGCATCAAAAAGGGGACGGGAAGGGGTCTTCAATGGAGGTTTCGCTGTAGCCTACACTGTAAATCAATCAGTAGATATGATGAACTTACTTCTCACATCCCTGGACTCAAAGATGTTGGCACGGATGCTCTTCCAGTCCATGGTACGTTCCAGGAAGTCTCTGGAATGGTTGCCCTCTACCACAATGTTGGAGTAGAAGTTCAACATGGCATGCGCCTGTGCTATGCCTGACTGCACACGGTTCACCTGGATGGCTTCGTTCTCGTTCATGGCACGCGAGATGTTGTACGCACGGTTGAAGTACTCTCCCGCCTCCTTGTACTTGCCCTGTGGAGAATAGAATTCACATTCTATTGAGAAATTCAGGGGTTAAGCATTATAACGGCATAAACTGAAATTCATTTAGTGGGGATGTAGATTTTGTGATAATATCCCTTCTTTCTCTATTCAGGCTTGAGACCAAGGGTAGGGCGGATGGTGGCGAGAGAAGTGAAGGGACGGGGAATGTTTACAGTGCCGTGTGCCGGGCTGTGAGCAGTGCCTGCCAATGTTTAGCTCAGGCACCATCGCGGCAGACGCGTCTTATTTCTTTGCAGGAAAATGCAGCGCGCTATTCTGGCCATCTAGCCAACTGTCGTCCTCATCTCCAAGGCAGACTGATACCAAGAGGTGTAAGTTACACCCGCCTTCAGGCTCAGGCATTTTCAAACGCTCGACTCAAGACTATATTGAAAAGCCTGAGACATCATACAGAAGCTTGACCAAGAAGCTATACATAGATCCATCTTTACAGGTTCATGCAGTTATTTCACATTTTGCACTTTCAGACCAGTAGCCACACACAAAAATCACCCTTTTCTTCACCAAGATGCATGAAGGCTTATGCAACAACTCCACTGGCTTCCTATATCTTCCCGCATCATACACAAAACCACCAACATCTGCTTCAACTCTTTCACTGATCCTCACTTTCCTGTCTATCTTTCTGAACTCTTGCATCCTTACACTCCATCCAGACAGCTTCGCTCATCCACTGACAGCAGAATACTTTCCATCCCACGCACCAAAACCAAAACCACTGGCGACCGTTCTTTCTCCTTTTCCGCTCCCACTCTCTGGAATCAACTTCCCCACCCCATCCGTCACTGTAAAACCTCTTCCACTTTCAAAAAGTCCCTTAAAACCCACCTTTTCAAGTCTGCTTACATTACCTGAAGCACACGCCTGCCTCGTGATATGTTTTTATCTGCCTGCATTCCAATAAACTCACTAGTTAAATATTTTTATTGGGTAGTCTCACATTATTAACACTATATACATGTACTACAGTTGTTTGTAAAATATGCTTTAAACGCTTACTTAATTCTTTTTATGTATTTAAATATTTGTTGAATTTATTGTGTGTGTGTGTGTGTGTGTGTGTGTGTGTGTGTGTGTGTGTGTGTGAAAGTGTGTATGTGTGCTTGTGTGAGGTTGGGTGTGTGTCAAAATGTGTTGTGCAATATGGCATGAAAATCTTTTTAGATTTGTTGTTAAAAATTACAGCTTTGTATACCATGTTTATTATCTTTTACGAAGTAATTATAGTTAAATAGTCTTTTATGTTTTTTATTTGTTCGACCTTCTTACGATTATGGAGTTTTATGCACTGCCTTTTATAGTTAACTAAAACATTTTATTTGAAATAGTCCATTGTAGTCGGTGTAGGCCTTAAGCTTATTTTAATCGTTTGTCCAGTATTTAATTTAATTCTCTATTTTTGTATGAACTCAAATGTTTTGTGTTCTTAGTATGTCTTGTTAGGCTAAGTTCTATTTAATCAGAGTATGTTTGCGTGTGCTTATACCTAGTGATATTGTAAAGCGCATAGTGCTTTTAGTTATGCGCTATAGAAATCTCCTTAATAAATAAATAAATAAATAAATAAATTTTGTTAGATAATTGTGTGTGTGGGGGGGGGGGTGTGTCTTAAAGTGGGGTTTCCACTGTACTTACCAAAGAGTTGTAGATGTTGCCAAGGTTGTGACAGGCCTTACTCAACTCAGCATCCATTCCACTGGACTCGGCTGTTTCCACAAACTCCTTCAGGTATTCAATGCTCTGGTCCTTGCAGCCAATTCTGGGAGAAGAATTATGAATGTTTCCATGAGAATAGTGATGGGACACTCATCGGTACAAAGCAGTCAAGATGATAAGTGTTCGGTAATGATGCTGCAAACAAATTGTAGTGTAGCATCTGATCTCGATCTCTACTGTGCTAAAAATAATACTTCCAGGTATAAGTCAGGTAAAATTGTACATAATTGCTTCTTTAGCTAAAAATAAATATGCATCAACAACTCAAATCTTGGCTACATTTGTTTGTTGATGTGTGTTTACTGAAGCATGTGGATCAACTTGCGATACGAGCGAATTAGTTGAAGATATTTGACCCTTAAGTAATTTATGATTCATGTGTTCATGCATGGGTTAAAGAAATCTCCCACAGTCGCACATTCAGACTATTGCATGCACACTCGCCGCATAGCATCCACTTGCACAATGTGGTCAGTTCCCAATTTCAATGTGCTCAGATATCCTTGCAGGTATTACAAGCTAAAGGTCACTCTGTTATGTACGTCCATCTGTCTGTGTCAACAGACCATGATGCTCTGCTAATTGACACATACCTGGCGTAGGCTTTAGCAATGGCATCACAAGCGCGTCCCATTCCATCTTTATCACCTCCGTGTTTACTGGCTTCATAGAAGTTATTCAGATGCTGCAACAGAAAGGATCACAAAAATATTATACGTTATTTGCGTTTTTGACCAAAATATGACATTTTACACAGATCATTGAGGTGAACAATCACTGTCGAGATCTGTGAAAAATGTCATATTTTGGTCAAAAACGCAAATAACATTTATGTATCGATCGAATTCCTTTCAGGTACTATGACTTTGTTGTTGTTTTGATGATTGAACGAGCACACACACACATGCAATCAAACACATAAGCTTCATATTTGGGCGTTTCAGGTTGACCGAAACTTCAAAGGAACTACAAAACACACGTCATGTACTGACTTTGTTGTTGTTTTGACGATTGAACGAGCACACACACATGCAATCAAACACATGACGTGTGTTTTGTAGTTCCTTTGAAGTTTCGGTCAACCTGAAACGCCCAAATATGAAGTTTTGTAGGCCTCTGACGTCACATGGCTCAAAGAAGAGAAATCCAATGTCCAATCGATACATTACCATTTATACGCTTTCTTTTTGCTCCTGAGCACCTCGACTCGCAAATAATATCATATTGGTATCTCTGGGGCCATCTCCAGAATTACCCTCACTTTTGTTTGTTATGAGACCGAAAGAGTCCCCAATGCTAGCTACTGTTTTCCTTGACCATTTGAGGTACATATACTTGAGACATATTTTTCAAGCATGCTAATAATTAAGATGCAGGTTTCCTATATGCAAACACAGTCCCACCCCTACATACGATCAATCAATCAATCAATCAATCAATCAATCAATCAATGAGTCTTATATCGCGCATATTCCGTGGGTACAGTTCTAGGCGCTCTGCAGTGATGCCGTGTGAGATGAAATTTTATACGGCCAGGAGATTGCAGCCATTTCGGCGCATATTTACCTTTCACGGCCTATTATTCCAAGTCACACGGGTATAGGTAGACAATTATTAACTGTGCCTAAGCAATTTTGCCAGGAAAGACCCTTTTGTCAATCGTGGGATCTTTAACGTGCACACCCAATGTAGTGTACACGCAGGATACCTTTAAAACTAACAAACTTTAGATATGACAACTATATTATCTGACCCAGAACACTTGTAGTTTGCTCAGATCTAAATATGCACTTAGGTTCCATGCAATTCAAATGTAAATATGTTTTGGTCACTGACAGTAGAACTGACACTCAGAAGTATACATGTACCACAGTATTCTAATGATTGACTTACCAGAAGAGCTGTCTGAACATTACCGCTCGCTTCATATGCCAAGCCTAGTCTGTACGCTGCCTCTCCCTCCAGTTTGTGGTCTTCGCCTGAGTAATACAAATAATAAGTAGAAATTAAAAACCAGATAGACTGCCAACGTTCCAAAATTCAGAATAAAATAACAAGAATGGTATTTTTATTGGAACGTTTAATTTATGACAAAACAAAACGTTACATTCACTGTACTGCGACCCATCGGTCTTTTAAGTGGACCGACAAACAAACACTTATGACCCGCTGGGTAGATCACAGTGAAAATAATCGGAAAATGTGTTTCTTTCAGATCACACAAGAGAAAATATGTGACCCTCCACCACGAAATGAGTCGCATGTCACCTCTCGCGGTTCTGCGCTAGGCATTATTTTAGTCCGGGGGGTGTCCAGTAACAGTGTGAGGGTCACCATAGTCACAGGCTTATAACTCGAAAAGTGTTCACTCTTTTCTAAAACGGTTTTCACCACTGGATAGAGAATAAACAAGAAGGGCAAAGCCCATACGACTCACATGCTTGACCTTTACATGATCTTGACCTTCAGCTAAACCTAGCAATGACATACACTAAGAACTGCTTTACACATTTTTCCTACCAAAATACAGGGTTCGACACTAGCGGGGGCGGGGGGCGGAACGCCCCAGAGTTTTGTGTTCCGCCCCAAACATTGCCGAATCTTGGGGCCCACTCCGCCCCAGGATAAATTCCAACAATGACAAACCGAAAATTCTAATGGCAGAGCCAATCACTAAATATCGCCAGTCAAAGTCGTCACTGAAATTTGCGTTACGATCAATGCCGCAGTCAAGAAAAAAAAAACATTGAAATCGTCGAAGGACAATGCCGCAAGGGAAATAACTCCCAGATTGCGCTCTTTAGCGTGAGAAATAAGTATCGCCTTCAAATGCCAAACGCAAAATGTGGCGACACATCCCTGGTGTAAAAAGACATGGAAATGAAGATGAAGAACAGGGTGGAGAGAAACGAGAAAAAAAAGACCGATACAGCCAAAAGCGCGAAGCGCTGTCGTAATTTCAATGTCAAATGGTTGAAAGAATTTCCCTGGCTTCAGTACGAGGAAGACAAGTCGCGTAAGGCGAAAATACAATATTTAGTCAAGTAGCTGCCATTTTTCAGCAAGACCGTATACTCGTAGCATCGTCAGTCCACCGCTCATGGCAAAGGCAGTGAAATTGACAAGAAGAGCGGGGTAGTAGTTGCGCTAAGAAGGATAGCACGCTTTTCTGTACCTCTCTTTGTTTTAACTTTCTGAGCGTGTTTTTAATCCAAACATATCATATCTATATGTTTTTGGAATCAGGAACCGACAAGGAATAAGATGAAAGTGTTTTTAAATTGATTTCGACAATTTAATTTTGATAATAATTTTTATATATTTAATTTTCAGAGCTTGTTTTTAATCCGAATATAACATATTTATATGTTTTTGGAATCAGCAAATGATGGAGAATAAGATAAACGTAAATTTGGATCGTTTTATAAATTTTTATTTTTTTTTACAATTTTCAGATTTTTAATGACCAAAGTCATTAATTAATTTTTAAGCCACCAAGCTGAAATGCAATACCGAAGTCCGGGCTTCGTCGAAGATTACTTGACCAAAATTTCAACCAATTTGGTTGAAAAATGAGGGCGTGACAGTGCCGCCTCAACTTTCACGAAAAGCCGGATATGACGTCATCAAAGACATTTATCAAAAAAATGAAAAAAACGTTCGGGGATTTCATACCCAGGAACTCTCATGTCAAATTTCATAAAGATCGGTCCTGTAGTTTAGTCTGAATCGCTCTACACACACACACACACACACACACACACACACACACACGCACACACGCACGCACACACGCACATACACCACGACCCTCGTTTCGATTCCCCCTCGATGTTAAAATATTTAGTCAAAACTTGACTAAATATAAAAAACAGACAATGCATTGCCGCACGTGAATATTGAGAGTGGGCCCCAGATGTTTGTTTTCCGCCCCAGCAATTTCCATCTCTGGGGCCAGTGTGGCCCCAGGCCAAATAAGTTAGTGTCGACCCCTGAAAATACATGTGACCTTGACCCAAGGTCAAGGTCATCCAAGGTCATGCAACACAAAGCTGTTAATTCAAGACATAAGAAGTACAATGGTGCTTATTGGCTCTTTCTACCATGAGATATGGTCACTTTTAGTGGTTCACTACCTTATTTTGGTCACATTTCATAAGGGTCAAAGTGACCTTGACCTTGATCATATGTGACCAAATGTGTCTCATGATGAAAGCATAACATGTGCCCCACATAATTTTTAAGTTTGAAACAGTTATCTTCCATAGTTCAGGGTCAAGGTCACTTCAAAATATGTATACAATCCAACTTTGAAGAGCTCCTGTGACCTTGACCTTGAAGCAAGGTAAACCAAACTGGTATCAAAAGATGGGGCTTACTTTGCCCTATATATCATATATAGGTGAGGTATTAAATCTCAAAAACTTCAGAGAAAATGGGGAAAATGGGAAAAATAGCTGTTTTTTAGACAACATTTATGGCCCCTGCGACCTTGACCTTGAAGCAAGGTCAAGATGCTATGTATGATTTTTGGGGCCTTGTCATCATACACCATCTTGCCAAATTTGGTACTGATAGACTGAATAGTGTCCAAGAAATATCCAACGTTAAAGTTTTCCGGATGGACGGACGGCCGGACGACTCGGGTGAGTACATAGACTCACTTTTGCTTCGCATGTGAGTCAAAAACTCTAAGAAAATGTAAAAATATGAAAACCATGAAAAGGTGACATGCGACTCATTCCGTGGTGGAGGGTCACATATCGACTTCATCATTAGCTTCCAGGAAAACAAATATTGTGCTAGCTGGTGAAAGACAAAATACTCGCTGAAACTGCTAGTCTCATGAAAGAAAAACTACTTGCTGAAATTGCTAGTCTCACAAAAAGGCATAAACAGTGCTAGTCTGGTCAAAAAGAAGGGTGCTAAAGGGACACTTACTTTCCTTGGCCTTGTTGAACGCATTGATGAGATACTCCAGCGACCTCTCCGGCTCTTTTGCCCTCTCCAGCCCCAGGCCGATGGACGTGTAGATACGGTACAGGTGGATGGCAGCGTCGGTGAAAAAGCTCAGGTGTCCTCGCACTACATCTTCCCTTACCCAGTCCTGCAGGTGGTTTATGGCCAGTTCGTAGTACGCCTCAAAGTGCTCTGCCGCTTCAAAGTTGTCCCCTGAGAAATAAAGGTAACATTCAGAGATCAGCATAAGTCGGCATGCATGATACATAATACGTTACTGTTTGAGTCAGCTGTGTGCGAGACAGCCAGAAAAAAAGACCGTTATAGTCCGACTTTAAAGTTGTCCCCTGAGAAATAAAGCGTAACATTCAGAGATCAGCACTCTTAAGTCGGTCTGCATGAGACGTTACTGTTTGAGTCAGCTGTGTGCAAGACAGCCAGAAAAAAAGACCGATATAGTCCGACTTTAAAGTTGTCCCCTGAGAAATAAAGCGTAACATTCAGAGATCAGCACTCTTAAGTCGGTCTGCATGAGACCTTAATTGCCGTGTGCGAGACAGCAAGAAACAAACACAATATAGTCTGACTTTTGAGTTTCAAACATGCGTACCTATACATTGTGGAATTACAACAAAACTCCACCCTCTTCTCTCAATAAAAACATTTATAGTTTCCTATACTCACAGAACCCAGGATAAAATCCAGTGTGTATTAATTGTAACAGCAACGTTTTATCAGCCTTAAAATAATGGACAACAAGATACTCAAGACTGTACTCATATAAGTACAGTGGTACCTGTGTAAATGTCGGAACCCTTTGACAAAGCGGGCTTTGACAAGAGAACACCTCTCATTAAAAGACACCTTGTGTTGTCCCTTCGTCTATTAAGTTAACTAAATTATCCCCCTCATGAAAGGCCACCTGCAAAATAGGGACACTACTGTTTGGTCCTAAAGGTACCCTCATCGCCTATACTCACCGTTTTCCTCCAGAGATAGCCCAACATTGCAGTGCCCCTCAGCCTTAGTTTTGCCGCCATCTGAATCTATGGACGCTGCAGTCTCCAGGCAGGTCTCAAAGAAATGATCTGACAGCCACTTGTCGTTGCTCTGTTGGAAGTAGCAGGCAAGGTCGTACCTTGCATTGTACACTGACTGGAAGTCTCCTGCAACATGTGAGGAGGCTCATCCATCAAACTCCCAGATTTAGAAGATTATATGATGCGATGTTAATCACCAAGAAGTTAAGAATATTTGACACTAAAATGTGCAATGTATTGCCATTGAATTGAGGTAGTCATGTGTTTAAAGTACAGCTTTCATATTCATTTCTTTTTACTTTCATTTTATTTTTTTAATTTTTAATATTGTTATTATTTTTTTTAGGGTGTGTGTGTATTTGTGCGCCTTAGAGAGTGCAGTTGCTATTTGTTTATATTGATTATTCTTGGGTTTGTTGAAAGGGTTTTTCTTAATGTTTTGCTTTTCATAACAAAACACATGCCTGAATTGAACACCTAGCGCTTGAACATTGTCATCTCACACACACACAGTATGCAAACACGCACACCCCACACACACACACAGACATCCACACACACTCACCCTTTCTCTGTGCTTTCTCAGAACTGGTGAGGTATGTCTGGAGTATGTCCAGTTTCTCATGCTCGTCCTTCAGCATGATCTGTGTCCACATGAGTGACTCTGGCCCAGCAGCTTCCCTCTCTTCTTGCTGTCGGTGGATGAGGTTGAACAGCTCTTTGAACGACAGATGGTATCCTTCCTTCAGCATGTCCACGCACAGATTGTGCTTAAAACTGTTGCGGTATCTGTTCAGGATAAAGAAATAGGCATTGTTGCATCATATGAGCGAATGCACAATTGTTATCATATATGAGAAAATAGATAATTAGATGCATGGTACTGTTATTAAGAGAAGCCAATTTTTGAGCTCCAAGTTTTACAGCAATTTTCTGCAACTCTTCAGCTTGGAGACATTTTCTTTATTTGGTGTTTAACGTCGTTTTCAACCGTTCAAGGTTATATCGCGACGGAGGGAAGGGGGGAGATGGGATAGAGCCACTTGTCAATTGTTTCTTGTTCACAAAAGCACTAATCAAAAATTTGCTCCAGGGGCTTGCAACGTAGTACAATATATTACCTTACTGGGAGAATGCAAGTTTCCAGTACAAAGGACTTAACATTTCTTACATACTGCTTGACTAACATCTTTACAAACATTGACTATATTCTATACAAGAAACACTTAACAAGGGTAAAAGGAGAAACAAAATCCGTTAGTCGCCTCTTACGACATGCTGGGGAGCATCAGGTAAATTCTTTCTCGTCCCAACCAATATGGGACTCCCCCTAACCCGCAGGGGGCAGCTTGGAGACAGAGAGGCTTGTAGCCAGGACATCATTTTCTTGGAAAGAAAAATAGCAGCACACTCAGCCAGACACAGTGGAACCCCCCTTTTAAGACACCTCGATTTAAGACTTCCTCCATTTTAAGACCGTGTTTTCTTAGACTTTCTGTTCATAACCTCTGTAAATTTACCCCATTTTAAGACTCCCTCCCTTTTAAGACCTGATTATCTCAGAATGTTGGAGGTCTTAAAAGGGGGGTTCCACCGTACACCTAACATTTCGTGCAGCAAGTCAGTTATTCTTGGATTATTTCTGAGTTTTACTTACAGAGCTGTATCAGCTTTGGAAAGATCTCTCTGCAGTCGACGTAGTTGATAGCGCTTTTCCTCAAAGTCTCTCTCCTTTTTCTTGCCCTTACGCATGGGTTTGAGCCTGCTGCTGGGTGGTCCGCGTGGACCACTCTCAGCCCATTCCGGCATCTTGGCCTCATTAGGGCTGTTGATTGGCGGCAAAGCCACCGCCATTTTCTGATAGAAAGAAGAAAACTTGATCAGTATCTATCATGCAAAGACAGTCATTTTATCCCCCAAAAAGAATCTCAGATTGCTGAAACCCTCTACTTCAGGATCTGTCCTTGTGCCAATCTGAATTCTTAAAACATATGAGACAATTCTCATTGATGTTATTCCAGAAATTCTATCAAATATCTGTATACTGTTTCAAAAAAGCAACACAATTTTGCACAGACTGCGAACAGATATATACACGCTTCCAGGGTTTAGCCTGGAAGAAAAAGACAATGGGACATTTGTCCCCCTCAACCAAATTCTGATGGGACAAGACATTGTTGAAGGCAAAAAGCGCAAAGCAGGCTAGACGGTCCGAAAACGCTTTCATCGAAAGATGCAAAATAGTTCTATTTGGTGCCATATAATGATATACGAATGTGCCGGCATATCAGGTTAGTGTGTGTGTGTGTGTGTGTGTGTGTGTGTGTGTGTGTGTGTGAGAGAGAGAGAGAGAGAGAGAGAGAGAGAGAGAGAGAGAGAGAGAGAGAGAGAGAGAGAGAGAGAGAGAGAGAGAGAGAGAGAGAGAGAGAGACGAACAAATAGAAGCAAGTTGTTCGACACTTTTGCCGCCATCTTCTTCTGTTGTTTCAATGCAAACATCACCTGAGGTTGATGGGCGAGGCAGTTGAAAGGATATTTTTCCTTGACCGGGAACTAACTTTATTTTTTTCTTTGGAAGCATTGCTTTTTTACGTGGGTCTGTGTTTCGATGATATCGCTTGTGTTGACGGTTTCCACAGAGGTAAATGCGCAAGCACAGATCGGTCCCGCACAGATAGTTCGCAGGATTGGTTGAATACTAATGAATTACATTTTAAGAGCCAATCACAGCTCGTTTCACAAACTCGCAAGCTGCTCGGTTTGGCGCGCGGTTTTGCTCTGGTCTTTTCGAACACTATACTCCCGTAAAAAGAGTACATGGGGTGGCGCAGTGGTACGTAATCTCAGTGCGCCCTTTGACGCACTGAAGAAAATTCCAATGGGACATTTTGAGATGTTAAGCGCCAATGGCGCACTAGTAAATGAAACCCTGCGTTTCATTTTAATGACCTATTTCTTCTTCTTCTTCTTCTTCTTCTGCGTTCGTGGGCTGAAACTCCCACGTACACTCGTGGTTTTTTTTGGACGAGTGGAATTTTACGTGTATGACCGTTTTTTACCCCACCATTTAGGCAGCCATACGCCGTTTTCGGAGGAAGCATGCTGGGTATTTTCGTGTTTCTATAACCCACCGAACTCTGACATGGATTACAGGATCTTTTTCGTGCGCACTTGGTCTTGTGCTTGCGTGTACACACGGGGGTGTTTGGACACCGAGGAGAGTCTGCACACAAGGTTGACTCTGAGAAATAAATCTCTCGCCGAACATGGGGACGAACTCACGCTGACAGCGGCCAACTGGATACAAATCCAGCGTGCTACCGACTGAGCTACATCCCCGCCCATGACCTATTTGAAGAGGCAGCTTTGTTGATTCACTTGTAATACGTACAGTGACCCACGCACACAAACACACAGATAAACACTCTCACAAGCACCTACACACATGATGTTTTCTTACATGTTACAGAACAATCTGGGTCATATGTTTTTGCGTGTGCCAAATCCTAATGTTCTCTGGCAAGTCGCATGTAAGCATTTCTAGACTGTTCAAAATCCTTGAACTGCGACTATGAAGCATAAGCCATGTAATGATGCATATATTGTATTATCCCATGCCCCCTGTTGTTTACATTATACACGTTATCCAAAGAGACTGTTGGCAAAGCAATTCATTGTATATCTGGACCAAATATAAATCATTTATTTACCGGAGAACCGCGTAACGCTAAGGTTTGTCTCCTGATATATTCAGTTTGAGTTTGGCAGAATGCCAAGTGATTTTTGGACTTGATGTTTTCCTGGTTCCAGATAAGATAGTCTAAAACATTCAACATACACACAAGCTCAGGACAAAGACAAAGATAGGAATGGGACTTTTAAGTAAAAAAACAATTCTTACTATTGATTTAGTCTCGCTCTGCCTTGTTGTTTACCCTCCACCAAAGCCACAGATTGTTCTCTTGGCCGCCATAAGTTGACAGTTTCCAAGGGAAGCAGTGTTCAGCAGCTACTTCCGGTAAGGAAGAAAATATCAAATGTTTTACGATTTAGTTTTCGTTTTCTTTTGTAAAATAATTTATTGTTTCGCTGAAATTGTTTGACGTTATAGTTGGTAATCATAACCAAAAAAAAAAATGTTACATTTTCTTCGGCGCTACTTTATAGCACGATTTAATTTCCGGTTTCTTTTCGAAACCAAAACAATTTCAAGACTAGTTACTGCTTGCTTTACGTCCAGTCGAAGAATTGTAAAGCGCATATGACATGTCTGGGTTTTGGGGAGACATTCCTACTGCTCCTGAGCAGGATTCAGGCATCGCTGCTTTGGAGAGGGAGGAGCTAAGCAAACCACGAGCAGTAGAAGTTGAGGGTCCCCCTCTGTTCCAACCTTCAAGCAGGCATCACCCTCCATCAAATGAGTAGGGCCTGTTAAACTCTCTCTCTCTCTCTCTCTCTCTCTCTCTCTCTCTCTCTCTCTCTCTCTCTCTCTCTCTCTCTCTCTCTATCACGTCAAATGAACTCACATTTTTCATGTATACAATGTATTGTATGTAAATTTATAAAATGTTCTTACTTCTGTTTATTCATAATCATGTAGCAGTTGTTTCATTTAGGTGTTTATTCTTTAGCCATTTTAGACTAGTCCCTCTTTAGGGCAAGGGCCCGATGTAAAAAAGCAGATCACTGCTTACTCTATTACCCTTGTTAAATAAAGAATTGTTCTCTCTCTCTCTCTCTCTCTCTCTCTCTCTCTCTCTCTCTCTCTCTCTCTCTCTCTCTCTCTCTCTCTCTCTCTCTCTCTCTCTCTCTCTCTCTCTCATTTGGAGGTTTACTAATTTGGTTTGCACACTATATTACATTCAAATACGACCGGTAATCTTGAGATCAAACGGGACAGACGAATTCCGAAAAGAACTCTGTCAGGTTTGTATGGGTAGCGGAAGAGAAAAAAACCTTGCCAAAACCTCTGACAAACATTGGAGCGGCCAATCACTGTAGCAAGGGGTGTGTTGGAAACACGTGCTCCTGTCCAAGTGTTTCTGACACACCCCTTAGGCAACAAAAAAAAAAATAGTCTGTTTACGGTAACATAGGCCAAAAAAATAGTAGGTCGGGATTTTTTTATTTTTTTTTTTTCCCAAAAAAACATATTTTTAAGTTATTTTGCCAAAAAACAAAGACTTTTTATTTTTAGTATTTTTTACATTTTTTACATTTTTTTTCTCCCCCCAAATGCCAAAAAAAAGTCTAGGGTCGCGTGAAAAAATACGGTCGGTCGGGATACCGTAAACAGACTTTTTTTTTTTTGTGCCTTACTACAGTACTGACCAGCCCTGAAAGTTAAAAAAAATGATGCACTAGCATTAATTAGCTAGCTGTTCTCAGAATGTACTAGCCAGAGAGTAACGTTTACTCGCCAAACCAACCATGCATTTGTTTCAGCAACTTTACTCGCATTTGGCGAGTAGATGAACATTTCTACTCGCCAGTTACATGTTTCTACTCGCCAAGGCGAGTAAAATACTCGCCACTTTCAGGGCTGCTGATTGGCCCCTCCAATGTTTGTCAGATTTTGAGAATAGTATTCGCTCTTCCGAAACCCAAACAAACCCGACAGAGTTATTTCTGAAAATCATCTATTGCTAGCTCTAGCACAGTAGTAGCTTGATGGAGCGCTGCATGTGTGTGTGTTTGTGTGTGTGTGTGTGTGTGTATGGTCGGATAGCTCTAATTTAAACCTTAATTTTTTACCTTAGTTTTCTGACATTTATATCATTTCAATTTTTTACATAATGTCACTCTTGTGCAGACCTTTGCCGGCTAAGTGGTTTCAGATTGATCCCACCACTCAGCACACCATCCGTCTACTGCAACATGCTCGCAAAACTCGACAAGCAATCCAGACAATACAACAGCAGGCAGCACAGACGGATGTGGTAAGCACAATTGTTATACCAATCCAGGTTGAAGAAAATGGTATATTCCCAGTCAGTTCTCAGATATTTGTTTTGATGCTGCCATAACATCAGGGGTGGGACTCTCTTGTGATGAAAAACAAGAAGGGCAAAGCCCATACGACTCACATGCTTGACCTTGACCTTTACATGACCTTGACCTTCAGGGTCAAGGTCAAATAACTAAACCTAGCAATGACATACACTAAGAACTGTTTTACACATTTTTCCTACCAAAATATATGTGACCTTGACCCAAGGTCAAGGTCATCCAAGGTCATGCAACACAATGTTAATTCAAGACATAGGAAGTACAATGGTGCTTATTGGCTCTTTCTACCATGAGATATGGTCACTTTTAGTGGTTCACTACCTTATTTTGGTCACATTTCATAAGGGTCAAAGTGACCTTGACCTTGATCATATGTGACCAAATGTGTCTCATGATGAAAGCATAACATGTGCCCCACATAATTTTTAAGTTTGAAACAGTTATCTTCCATAGTTCAGGGTCAAGGTCACTTCAAAATATGTATACAATCCAACTTTAAAGGACCCTTGCGACCTTGACCTTGAAGCAAGGTCAACCAAACTGGTGTCCAAAGATAGGGCTTACATTGCCCTGTATAGCATACATAGCTAAGGTTGCCATTCTCGATAACTTCAGAAAAAAATGCGAAAATGTGAAAAATGGTCGTTTTTAAGACAACAATTACGGCCCCTGTGACCTTGAACTTGAAGTGAGGTCAAGTTGCCGCACATGTTTTTTGAGATCTTGTAACCATACACCATCAGGCCACATCAGGTGTTGATAGACTTAATAGTGTCCAAGAAATATCCAACGTTAAAGTTTTCCGGACGGACGGACGACTCGGGTGAGTACATAGACTCACTTTTGCTTCGCATGTGAGTCAAAGAGGAAATCCCTTTTTTCTAGGGGGGGTTCGGGGGCATGCTCCCCCTAAAAATGTTTAAATGGTACATTAAAATCTGTACAATCTGGTGCATTCTGAGAGTAAAATTCTACTTGTTTGGATAAGGTAAAAGAAAAAAGATATTCTCCTCACCTCACACACCCACCCACCCTCCCCCCCTCTTTACAACAAAAAATAAATAAACATTCACACAATAATGGTAACATTGTAATGGTGCATACTTATGTAATGAACCATGTATCCATAATCCAATACTGGCAATAGTATTATTCAATGCATTGAAGCACAAAATGACTATTAGTTATCAGGAGTTTTCAGTCAGCATAATTTAACTCTCAACCCTCCAGTGTTCTGTTCCATCTTCACTTCTCTCCATATCATTCAGTCAACAAGTTATAGATACTGTGATGAAATGGAACGCGTAAAAATAGATTACTCCAGCGGAATTCGTAAGTTGTGTCCGCGGAAATCCGCGGATTCGCGGAAAAGTCCCACCCCTGAACATGTATCATTGGAGTGTGCTTCTTTGACTTTGAGCCGTGTAACGTCAGAGGCCAACTGATACTAATATGAAGGGGGCCAAGACTACAAAAGTGTGTTCATTCAATCATAAAAAAATTAATTCCAACTGAAATGAATCGATACATAAATGTGATTGTTAGTTTGTAGAAGAATATGACATTTGAGATTTTGACACAGATCTCAGCTGTCGATCATTATTCAACTCCGCCGCTAGCACAGATCAACTCGTTGGGGAACAATGGCTGTCTCGGTCTCTGTCAAAAATACATGTTATGTATAAATTATTATCTTCCAATGGTTTCAGAAAAGAGACTCCACCCCCTTACCCCTGCCATTTCTTTGTTCAAGCTTTTGGAAATGATTCGTTTGAACTTTTTTTTTTTTCAGAAGAAAAGCAGTGAGGGAGAAAGTGGCTTTCCCACAGTGCCACCAATACCTGAATATGATGGTCCTCCTCTCAAGCATGTCCCCCAACCACCCTTTGGATACCTGGCTCCAGACTTTGACAGGTGAATGGTTGTGTGTTCAAAGTCAGGCATGGCTGATCCCAGTGCACAAAACAACACCATCCATACATACACACTCGTGACAGCATGCATGTCAAAAAAACACGAAAACAGATGTGTGTGAATGTGCATGCACAGAGAAGGATTTTTTTTAGGCTATGCTTGTGTAGCCGTCTCGCACTCAGACAAGGCGGTGTTGTAGATCGACTTCGCTTTTTTATTCACCATAAAAATCGCATGAAAGAAAACCTTGAAACACATGTAAATAAAATAATGAAAACATGGTGTTCCAGGACAATAAAGTTCTAAGATTGGAAATCAATAATTAACTTGTTTACAACATTTGATTCACATTAACATTAAAACAAATTACGGCTCTCACAAGTATACATATACATAAAATATTCCATTTAGTTCAGCAACATTGCTTCACTGAGAAATCATATACACAACGGCATACATGTAAATATTATATGTATACAATGCAAACAGTTTACAACATCAACATGTGGATCTAACATGCTGAGAATAGTTTAACATGAACTCCATTCTTAAATAAAGAATGTCACACCGCAATAATAAATATTGCATACCTCAATAATACCGTAGTTCACAGTAGTTATGAGGGTTTTTCACTCCTCAGTCTGGCCAGGGTATAACCAATACTAACAGCAAAAGGAGCCTTGTACAGACAGGTTGACTTCTTAGTAGGTGGTAACAGCTAACAATGCAGTGACACTGACCATGACAGCACACCAAAAATGCAGTGAACTTAGCTCACACTACAAAAAGTATTCTTCCAAGCCAACATTGACTTCAAAACAGCCAATGAGAGTACGGTTTTCATAAGCCAATGAAAACTTGCCATATAAACAATAGGCACTTCAAATGAAGCATATTTTAACAAATAATAGGCACTTCAAATGAAACATATTTTAACAAATAATAAACAGGCAACTGGTTCCGGCACAGGCACATGAAAAGATTATTCTTTTAAAGGACACAAACAAATGAAGTTATAAGTCATAATATCCTGCCTGCCACACTTGCAGTATATATATATCATTATATGTGATCAAATTTAGTTCTTTCAATGCTTCTGTAAACTTTGTCTGTGTTTATCATATCTCTTGTGTCAGGACCAGTCTGTTTCAGTTTCAATAAACCATGTTTATTTCCATGAGCATAAAACTTTAATTTATTTCGACTTCAGTGACTTTGCAAAAGGCATCGGAGAAAGTCCGCCTGAGATCGACGAGATTGCCTGTCGGAGACTGATGCGCCGTTCAGTGGCAGCCATACTGGCTCACCTGTCGTTTGAAAGTGAGTTGATGTGTTGAAGTTCTTGAACATGTAGGTCTATTCGCAGACCATTACTGTAGACAGGTTGTTGCTTTCATTGACTGAAAGTGCAGATCTTTCATATTCTTTCTCTCTTACTTTTTCCCTTTATTTAGGTGTAATAAGGAAAAAAAATGCGGATGTAATTAACAGCTGAATGCTAAATGTTGAATTATTGCACCAACGCTTTTCTTAATCAGGTTAATGAAAGGTTAATTCTCTTTTCTGGTGACTTACTGTATTTCTCAGAATTGATATGATTAATACCTCGTACATGCAAACATACATGCGTATGTAGGTACAAATATACAAACAAATGTACATCACACACACACATGCATGCATGTGTGCATACAGGTTGCATATAGGTCTGGGTGGCCGAGTGGTAACGCACTTGCGCTCGGAAGCAAGAGGTTGCGTGTTCAGGCCTGGGTCAGGCCGCAATTTTCTCCCCCCTTTCCTAACCTAGGTGGTGGGTTCAAGTGCTAGTCTTTCGGATGAGACGAAAAACCGAGGTCCCTTCGTGTACACTACATTGGGGTGTGCACGTTAAAGATCCCACGATTGACAAAAGGGTCTTTCCTGGCAAAATTGTATAGGCATAGATAAAAATGTCCATCAAATACCCGTGGGACTTGGAATAAAGTAAAACAAATTCCATCTCACACGGCATTAAGTCTCAGGAAACATGAATACACGCATGCAGGAAAAAAAATATATATGGGTAGCGCCGTATGTATGGCAGCTCGCTTTCCCCGGGGAGAAAGCAGCCCGAATTTCCATGAGGGTAACCTCACTGGACTGTAAATCTTATCCAATCCAATCCAATCCAATCCAATCCAATACCCGCGCACACACACATACACACGCTTACATGCAAATGCTACCTGTAGTCTTTTTAACAAGAGTACGAACAGTATTATACAAGGTCTTTTTCTTTTGTTTCCATTCATTTGGTTTTTTGATCACTTTTCCAGGTGCTCCAGAGTCTGTGTTGGAAACCCTGACAGATGCAACACATGAGTATTACCAGCAGTTTATGAATCACCTGCGCTATGCTGCCGATTCCGCTTCCATGCACGGACAAGCAGGGTTTCCTGTACGTGTGTTCAAGATGTTGATATTTTCATTTGTACTTTCCACTTAATGGTTACAAATATCCCATTGGTCTGTCTAAGATGTTGATACTTTGAATTTGAATTTTATTAGTTGAATGCTGGAATGATTCCCTGCATGTTCACCTAGGATTAAAATACATGTAGTCCAGACCTGTTTACCCTTACTATTTTGGAGTAATTTATTACTATTTTTGTGTGGGATTTTGGGAAAAAATACTCCATTTGAGTCCGGATTACGATTTTAAAATGTGCTTCAACTTAGGTTTATGTTACTAATGTTGGCATTTGTAACTCCTGGGATTACTATTTGGTCATCAGATTACTATTTTTGGTTTGACCATTACTCTTGTCAAGTTTTTGGGGTAAACAGATTTGTGTAGTTTCATTTGCATCTTCCTAGCTTTATGCTCAAACAAAATACTTTGCTTGTTGTGTAAGAATCCTACATTTTTCTTTGTATTTAACTGGGGCGGGGATATAGCTCAGTTGGTAGCGCGCTGGATTTGTATTCAGTTGGCCGCTGTCAGCGTGAGTTCGATCCCAGGTTCGGCGGAAATTTATTTCACAGAGTCAACTTTGTGTGCAGACTCTCTTCGGTGTCCGAACCTCCCCCCGTGTACACTACATTGGGTGTGCACGTTAAAGATCCCACGATTGACAAAAGGGTCTTTCCTGGCAAAATTGCTTAGGCACAGTTAATAATTGTCTACCTATACCCGTGTGACTTGGAATAATAGGCCGTGAAAGGTAAATATGCGCCAAAATGGCTGCAATCTACTGGCTGTATAAAATTTCATCTCACACGGCATCACTGCAGAGCGCCTAGAACTTTACCCACGGAATATGCGCGATATAAGACTCATTGATTGATTGATTGAATTTGTTTTTGAACAGTTGAATGCGTAAACAGTCTTTGTTTGTCATATGTAAGCTGTCGATATTTTCATGAATGTAAATTTTGAATTTGGTTTGGGTCACGTGCTTGTTATTCCTGTAAATCTGCAGCACCCAGCGGAACTTCTGATTAATGAAGAAAAATTGCAGATACATAAGGAAGTTAATTTTTAGTGTTTCATTTTATGATTACAAAAGCATCTTCATTGATTTTAAAGGGGACTGTGTCTGATGTTCAGTCTGTAGAGCTCTGGCTTTGCAACTAGTTCATTGCTAAAGTCATGAATTCAATGCTCAGATACAGCGGAGAATTTTCCAAAGTTTTAGTAGACTCTAAGTGGGTGGATTAATATACCACCCTCTTGTGTAAATGCACACAAAAAACTAATACGCATGTTAAACATCACAAGTTTCCAGCAAAAGTCTAGGCACTTGGAAACACACGGATACACCTACCTTGAAGAGGGCATCATGCTGCCCACGTGGTAGGATATTCTCATTCTCATTACTTTATTGTCCCATCGCTGGGAAAATCGGGTCGCTTCCTCCCAGTGGAAAGCTAGCAGCAACGGAGTCGCGCTACCCAGGTGTCTGCGTGTTTAGGTGTATTCAGCCACCTGCACTTATGGCAGAATGACCAAGGTCTTTTACGTGCCATTGTGATGACACGGGGGTGGGACATGGCTTCCGTCTCTGGGTCTGCACATAAAGTTGACCCGTGTCCGTCCCGGCCCGAATTCGAACCTGCGACCTTTCTATCACAAGTCCAGTGCTCTACTAACTGAGCTACCGGGCTATAGAACTATGTCAGTATGTGGCAAGCAAAACTCCCACCGTAAGATGACACTGAGAGTTAAAAAAAAACCTGCACGGTAGAAGAAGAAGAAAATAGATTTTTGACATGTATTACTATTAATGAATTTCAGGACATTATGGAACAAGTGTTTCATGAGATGGGAATCGGCAGTGTGACTGAACTGCATGACTTCTATCAGACAAGAGTGCTCTCTTACCACACAAACATGATGGAAACATGCCAACAGCTGGTGGCGGAGTACGATAAACAGAAGGAACCAATGGCCAGTGCTGTGAAGTCACCCAATGCCAACAGTACTGCACAGAAAGATGTGTTCAATGTCATCAGGTTTGGAGAATTTCTCTGTCACTGCTAGCTAACTTCACCTGGAGGTGTAACATTTATTCGTTTATTTTTTACCTGTGGATAAAGGTCACGTCATCAAATTCTGTTTTATTGTTTCCAAGTCATACTTCAAGGAATGTTCTGTAAAACTAAAAAAATCAAAAGTTGAGATTGTTTTGGTTGACAATTTTATCAAAGTCTCCAGTTAAGCTTTATAAACACAAGTATGATGCTACGTTAAGGGTAAATATGCACGTTAAAGATCCCACGATTGACAAAAGGGTCTTTCCTGGCAAAATTGTATAGGCATAGATAAAAATGTCCACCAAATACCCGTGTGACTTGGAATAATAGGCCGTGAAAGGTGAATGCTCGCCCTAATAGGCTTGAGGTTTGCTGGCCGATGTGAATGCGGTGAATGCGTGATATATTGTGTAAAAAAATCCATCTCGCACGGCATAAATAAATCCCTGCGCCTTGAATCCTGGTTGAGATATGTGCGCGATATAAATTGCATAAAATAAATAAGATAAATGAATAAAATATATATCCTGAAGACAGCTTCTGACTCTGTGTCAACATCAAATGGCACTTTATATGCGTGTGTGTGTGTGTGTGTGTGTGTGTGTGTGTGTGTAATTGTTGTTTATATTGAAGTGTTTTAATGTCATTGTGTGTTTTTTCAGCCACAATGCAATTTCTCTTTTGAGGTAATATAGTATTATTGTATTGTGTTGTGTTCAGAATCAAAGAGGAATCAAGTGCTGACATTCAGTTTCCTGTGCTGGATGAGAATGACGAAGTTACTGAAGCAGAACAGCTATTACAACTGGAGGGTACGTAACATCTATTGTATGCATAAAAGTGTGTGTTTTTTTCTTGTGTAATGATGCAGTGTAGTTACTGTGCTGTCCTTTTCTTGTTGAGTTCATACTTTTAGTACGTTGAAAATCCCCATTCAAGGGGGGGGGGGGGGTCTTAAAAGGGGATTCTACCATACTCAGGTACAAGAAATGGATGAGGTAATTTTTAATTCATGTGGCTTCTCTGTGTGAAGTTTAAGTAACATCAGTGCTTTGTTTGTTGCTGTGGTAGCTAGTAGATAATGTGAGATTGTAACAGAGGGACATTAATGGGCATGCTGTTACGCTAATGGAAAACACGCTTGTTTTGGAACCTCGATCTCTTCTAAAGCCTCGTGCAATCTATTACGTCAAAGCAAAGAAACGTCACTCTGAAAGTGTGGCGTGACGTGTTAGTTCTAAAAATTCATCGAGGGTAATCTTTCTTCTTCTGCGTTCGTGGGCTGAAACTCCCACGTACACTCGTGTTTTTGCACGAGTGGAATTTTACGTGTATGACCGTTATTACCCCGCCATTAAGGCAGCCATACGCCGCTTTCGGAGGAATCGAGGGTAATTAGCGAGCACATTTTGTTTCTATGATGACGTTTGTCTCGGTGACTTTGGCATCATAAGCAGTGGAAAAACAGGTCCCTGCCAGACTTGCTTGACATGACCTCATTTACATGATATACATACGTGTGATTTCAACGAATATTATCTCACGAGTGTCTCTCTCACGTATGTAGGATAAATATTGTTGATCAACTAAGTGTTCATCATTATCAAGATAACTATGAAAAAATCTAAACAACGAAGTGACTGTGGTAAGATGAACTAAGTTCAAAAAACAAAGGAATACTGTACTCACCAATACAAGAACGAGACAAGAAAACTATGAAAATGTACTTACCGGAAACACAAAAAATAAAAAATAAAAAACTTGTACATAAATATTGTTTGTGATTCTGGCGAGTACATTTTCATTGTTATCTTGGTCTTGTTTTTCTATTCACCTGCAGTCTCTTGTTCTTATTCTGTTCATCATTATGTTTTGGCTGCACAGGACTTGGCAGTTTTGAGATCACCGTGGAACACGAGACGGCCGGGGGTCTGACCACAGAGGTGGAGTCCAAATGGCCACAGTCGGTCAAGACAGAACAAGACAAGTAAACACCCTTTTTTCTCTTCTTCTTTTTTTTACACTTCTTCTAATCTTTCTTTTTTTCTCACGTTAGATTTTGTGTGCCTTTGCGTTGTCGACTTCTCTCTCTCTCCGTTTCGTTTGTTTTTCAGACATAGACATATAAATCTTTATTATCATTTCTTGTTCCATCAGTAACTTCTACAGCTCTGTACTCTTTCTTCCTTTCTCCGTCTTACATTCCCGTTACAAGCGTTACAGGCACACTCCAAAAACCGTTTGGTTAATTATCTTGGATTTGACCAGGCTTTTAGTTTTACATAGGATAAGACCATCCCTCCTTTTGGTCACAGTGATACCAAAAGTCAACACCCTGACTGCCTGCTGACGTGAGTTGAAACTTTGTGATGAGTTTGTTTGTTTGTTCGTTCATGGGCTGAAACTCCCACGGCTTTTACGTGTATGACCGTTTTTACCCCGCCATTTAGGCAGCCATACGCCGCTTTCGGAGGAAGCATGCTGGGTATTTTCTTGTTTCTATAACCCACCGAACTCTGACATGGATTACAGGATCTTTTTCGTGCGCACTTGGTCTTGTGCTTGCGTGTACACACGGGGGTGTTCGGACACCGAGGAGAGTCTGCACACAAAGTTGACTCTGAGAAATAAATCTCTCGCCGAACGTGGGGACGAACTCACGCTGACAGCGGCCAACTGGATACAAATCCAGTGCTCTACCGACTGAGCTACATCCCCGCCCCGTCAACAATGATTCCCACTGTTCACATAGAGCAGCCAGGTGGTTCATTTTTGGTATGTGGCCAGGTGGAGGGATGGTCTTATACCATGGACAAGTCCGGCCACATCTGAGATGGACAGCCCCACTGTTTACCAGGCGTATGCCCTTAATCTTCAGCTGTAAATCACGTGTTTCCATCCGACAGACCCCTTGCTAGTTATTGGCCCCTCCAATATTTGTACAAGGTTTTGCAAAAAAAGGAATTTGTCTATTTGCAGAGCCAAGTCAGTGGACTCCAGTGACGAGCCCGTGAACGTGACAGACACCAGCGGCAGTGTCGGAGGTCAGGACAGCGTTCCTCAAACACCACGCACCCCCCGAGATCCCATCACTGAGGCAGGGGAGACAAGTCAGGACCCGGGGTCTGTGTCTGCTGTGGTTTCCTCTCCTCCCACACCCTCATCCACTGGCCCCAGCAAAGTCAAGAAAAAGTGAGTCTGCTTGATGTCTTTTCTCAGTGTGGGATGTGGGACAGGTGCTGCAGGCTTGTCTTGTGCATGAAGAAAGCAGTTCTCTTGCGGACTTTTCGTCAGAGTAGTGATTGTTCTGCGTTTTCTGTCTTCTTCTACTTCTCGATCGCTCAGACAGGGACTCCGGAACTTCTGATGAAGTTTGCAGTACAGCGAAGACTCCGCAGGGTGCCGAAGATCTTCTCCTGAACTGGTGTGTCCGCAGGCCATGTTTCTGCTCTTAGTTTCTGGTGGATTGGACAGTGTTGGAGGAGGTGTTCCACTGTTGCGTTTTCTGTGATTCAGGAGGTCGACAGGGCCATATTCATGTTTGCCCTATATTTTCTGGCAGCAAACAGGTTAACATGCGCATCAGTCTATTTGCATGCTCCATGGAAAACCAGACAACTCCCCCGCTGCAGATGTGTTTGAACCCAGGCTGATAGCGACAATCTGGTTACAAAGCCAGTGGGCTACCCACTAGATCAAACCTGCAGTTTTCAAATTGTGTGTGTATTTGTTGCAGGAAATCATCTCTCTCTCTCTGTCACAAAGCCAGTGGGCTACCCACTGGATCAAACCTGCACTTTTCAAATTGTGTGTGTATTTGTTGCAGGAAATCATCTCTCTCTCTCTCTGTCACAAAGCCAGTGGGCTACCCACTGGATCAAACCTTTACTTTTCAAATTGTGTGTGTATTTGTTGCAGGAAATCATCTCTCTCTCTCTGTGTCACAAAGCCAGTGGGCTACCCACTGGATCAAACCTGCACTTTTCAAATTGTGTGTGTATTTGTTGCAGGAAATCATCTCTCTCTCTCTCTGTGTCACAAAGCCAGTGGGCTACCCACTGGATCAAACCTGCACTTTTCAAATTGTGTGTGTATTTGTTGCAGGAAATCATCTCTCTCTCTCTCTCTGTGTCACAAAGCCAGTGGGCTACCCACTGGATCAAACCTGCACTTTTCAAATTGTGTGTGTATTTGTTGCAGGAAATCATCTCTCTCTCTCTCTGTCACAAAGCCAGTGGGCTACCCACTGGATCAAACCTTTACTTTTCAAATTGTGTGTGTATTTGTTGCAGGAAATCATCTCTCTCTCTCTGTGTCACAAAGCCAGTGGGCTACCCACTGGATCAAACCTGCACTTTTCAAATTGTGTGTGTATTTGTTGCAGGAAATCATCTCTCTCTCTCTGTGTCACAAAGCCAGTGGGCTACCCACTGGATCAAACCTGCACTTTTCAAATTGTGTGTGTATTTGTTGCAGGAAATCATCTCTCTCTCTCTCTCTGTGTCACAAAGCCAGTGGGCTACCCACTGGATCAAACCTGCACTTTTCAAATTGTGTGTGTATTTGTTGCAGGAAATCATCTCTCTCTCTCTCTCTCTCTGTCACAAAGCCAGTGGGCTACCCACTGGATCAAACCTGCACTTTTCAAATTGTGTGTGTATTTGTTGCAGGAAATCATCTCTCTCTCTCTCTGTCACAAAGCCAGTGGGCTACCCACTGGATCAAACCTGCACTTTTCAAATTGTGTGTGTATTTGTTGCAGGAAATCATCTCTCTCTCTCTCTCTCTGTCACAAAGCCAGTGGGCTACCCACTGGATCAAACCTGCACTTTTCAAATTGTGTGTGTATTTGTTGCAGGAAATCATCTCTTTCTCTCTGTGTCACAAAGCCAGTGGGCTACCCACTAGATCAAACCTGCAGTTTTCAAATTGTGTGTGTATTTGTTGCAGGAAATCATCTTGACCCTCGCAGTGCCATGAAGAAGTACAGCTTAACAAATACGTCATGATGACACGCCTGTACACTGTCAGAGATGTACAGGCCCATGTCATTAGAAAAGAGGCAGCAAGAAAGAGGGGGAGAGAGACAGATGGACATGAAGAATGGATGCAAGGAGAGAGTGTTTGTGAGTGTGTGTGTGCTTGTGTGCGTGTGTTATTGTTATGATTATGAGGGATACGGTTTTTACATATAAATTATTATTATGTGAAGAAAGTGAATAAATCTTCCTGGGAACCATCAGCATTGCTATTTGTGTGTTTTTAGAAGTTGAATGAGGTAGCGTAACAGTCTTTTGCTTTGACCGATTGATTGTGTGTGTTGATTGTGTGTGTGAGAATTGCCAATATTTTATATTTTGAATTATGAATAGTACTTCACTTACAAAGACAATTATACACACCTACCGACAGGTGTTCACACACACACACGCACACATATTCCAGCGTGCTATCTCTCTCTGTGTCACAATGGTGCAAGCACATTGCAAGAAAGTACATCGGACTGGAGATTTTTTCTCTACTTGTTTACTTTGAACAAGAAAACGGCTCAACAATTTTAAAACAACAAAATAGCAACAAGAACAAGAGCCATCACAGGCTGCCAATCTCGTAGACACCTGGCGTGGTAAATTTCACGGAAGAGCGCTGGCACACTGAAAAAAAGTGCAAGAAAATATGTGTATTTATCACAAGATATAATCTGAATTCAAAGTGTATTGGAAGATTCACACAGTGCGCTTTTTTGACAGAGAGAGAAAGAATTGAACTGAATTAAATTGAACTTTATTTTCTAAGAGTGAAAGAATAAGTACAGTAATGCTAACATGCTTTTTTTGTGTGTGTGTGTGTTTTCGGGAGTCGCAATATTAAATATGTGTGTGTGTGTGTGTGTGTGTGTGGATCTCTTTCTATGTGTGTTCATGTGCTTTCTCACATTTGTGAGTGCACATTCGTTTGTGAACGTTCAAGAGAAAAAAATAGTAAAATAGTAAATTTGTTTTTTGGATACAGTGGGAGCCCCCCTTTTCAGACCGCTTGTTTGTTTGTTTGTTTGTTTGCTTAACGCCCAGCCGACCACGAAGGGCCATATCAGGGCGGTGCTGCTTTGACATATAACGTGCGCCACACACAAGACAGAAGTCGCAGCACAGGCTTCATGTCTCACCCAGTCACATTATTCTGACATCGGACCAACCAGTCCTAGCACTAACCCCATAATGCCAGACGCCAGGCGGAGCAGCCACTAGATTGCCAATTTTAAAGTCTTAGGTATGACCCGGCCCGGACGCCTTACCACTAGGCCAACCATGCCGGTTTTTCAGACCGCTTAAAATCTGAGAAAAGCAGGTCCAAAAAAGAGAAAGTCTCAAAACAAAGGGAAATATATAGAGCTAGGTTACAAACAGAACAGCTAATAAAGATAAAGCATGGTCAAAAGGGGGGAGGTGGGTGGGTGGGTGGGTGCGGAGGAAGTCTTTAATTGGAGAGCCTTAAAAGGAGGTTCTTTCTTTCTTTCTTTGGTGTTAACGTGGTTTTCAACCACGACGGTTATATCGCGACGGGGCAAGGGGGGAGATGGGATAGAGCCACTTGTCAATTGTTTCTTGTTCACAAAAGCACTAATCAAAAATGTGCTCCAGGGGCTTGCAACGTAGTACAATGTATTACCTTACTGGGAGAATGCAAGTTTCCAGTACAAAGGACTTAACATTTCTTACATACTGCTTGACTAAAATCTTTACAAAAATTGACTATATTCTATACAAGAAACACTTAACAAGGGTAAAAAGAGAAACAGAATCCGTTAGTCGCCTCTTACGACATGCTGGGGAGCATCGGGTAAATTCTTCCCCCTAACCCGCGGGGGGATTAAAAGGAGGTTCCACTGTATTAACTTTCTCAATGGTTAAAACAATATTTTATTCAAAAACGTGTTTAAAAAGCCATGGAACGTATTATATAATCAGTAAAAGAGCACTTTCTCATTCCTTCCTCTTCCTCACCTGGTACAGTGTTGATCACAGACTTGAACCACACGTCTCCCTTACACGCTTTCTCCAGCATGTTCTTGGTCGTGGAGGTGTCGAAAGCGCGAACGACGTCGACGTGGGTTGAGGGTGACTGTCGCTTGAGCAGAAACAGGTTGAAGACGCTGCAGTAGAACTTGAAGTCGGCGGCGACCGCGCTGGTGCAGTGAGCGATGACAGCAAAGTCGACATAGTCAGTGTCCAGCACGTAGAGCATTGAGTAGTGAGGCACTGGAGGGAAACACAGCGCGGACACTTCCATTACTGT
>NC_090250.1:46958970-46986470 GCF_037325665.1 Littorina saxatilis
TTTTTTCTTTAAAGATTAAAAATAAAATGTTTTCACTTCATAGGTCAAACAGCAAATGAAAAGATAAGTGAATGACCTGTTCACAGCTAAATGATATTAACAAGGTGCAAAACGAAATTCATATTAAATGTCAGTCAGGATGACAACAGAGAGTTGGGTGAGAAAGACAGAGAGAGAGAGAGAGAGTTGAACGAGAAAGAAAGGGAGAGAGACACACGGCACATGCATGCATGCATGCACGCACGCACGCACGCACGCACGCACGCACACACACACCTTTCAGTGTTCAGCAGTGTCTCAATGTGTATAAGGTCACTGCTATACTTACTTCCAACCAGTTTGTGCTTGAACATACCAGGCTGGGAGTCCAGAGCGGCACCCCACATGTACTTTTTGCCGATGCACTGATCACCGCGAATGTTGCTGCAAGTAAAAAGATCAACGCAACATTCTAGACTGTGTGTGTGTGTGTGTCTGAGAGTCCAGGGCGGCACCCCATATGTACTTTTTGCCGATGCACTGATCACCGCGACTGTTGCTGCAAGTAAAAAGAACAACGCAAAATTATAGACTGTGTGCGTGTGTTTGTGTTTACGAGTCACACAAGGGCGGCACCCCACATGTACTTTTTGCCGATACACTGATCACCACGACTGTTGCTGGCAAGGAAAAAGATCAACGCAAACTTCTTTTCTGCCCTTTTTACATTTAGTCAAGTTTTAGTCAAGTTATGACTAAATGTTTTAACATCGAGGGGGGAATCGAGACGAGGGTCGTGGTGTATGTGCGTGTGTGTGTCTGTGTGTGTGTGTCTGTATGTGTGTGTGTGTGTGTCTGTCTGTCTGTGCGTGTGTGTGTGTAGAGCGATTCAGACCAAACTACTGGACTGATCTTTATGAAATTTGACATGAGAGTTTCTGGGAATGATATCCCCGGATGTTCTTTTCTTTTTTTCGATAAATACCTTTGATGACGTCCTATCCGGCTTTTTGTAAAAGTTGAGGCGGCACTGTTTAAACGATCCAAAAACAATTTCATTTTATTCTTCGTCATTTTCTTATTCCAAAAACATATATATATACATATGTTATATTTGGATTAAAAACAAGCTCTGAAAATTAAAAATATAAAAATTATGATCAAAATTAAATTTCCGAAATCGATTTGAAAACAATTTCATCTTATTCCTTGTCGGTTTCTGATTCCAAAAACATATAGATATGATATGTTTGGATTAAAAACACGCTCAGAAAGTTAAAACGAAGAGAGGCACAGAAAAGCGTGCTATGCAGCACAGCGAAACCACTACCGCGCTGAACAGGCTCGTCAGTTTCACTCCGTTTTGCACAAGCGGCGGACTACGGTCATTGTAAAAAAAATGCAGTGCGTTCAGTTTCATTCTGTGAGTTCCACAGCTTGACTAAATGTAGTAATTTCGCCTTACGCGACTTGTTACATTTAGTCAAGTTTTGACTAAATGTTTTAACATAGAGGGGGAATCGAGACGAGGGTCGTGGTGTGTGTGTGTGTGTGTGTCTGTGTCCGGTGCGTGTGTGTGTGTGTGTGTGTGTGTGTGTGTGTGTGTGTGTGTGTGTGTGTGTGTGTGTGTGTGCAGGGACGTAGCACACCTAATAAAAGTGGTAGGGCGGAAAAAAATGGAAGACAAAATGCTGAGACAGCTAAGGAAATATGGGGCTTACACTACCGCCCCCCCCCCCCTTCCCGTCCCCTTGTAATGGTCTAAAAAAGAAAGAAAACATGATGCGATTTCGTGCCTTCTGAGCTCAGTTCCATCTAATCATCTTTCCATCCTCCACCAAACAACGGGCTGGTGAATGTATCAGTGATTATCAATCGACTTACATTTATATCTAAATTCCGATACGTTGAATGTGATGAGCACTTACTTCAAATGACTTTCGTCTTCATTATTGTCTAGTGTGTTAAAAAGCAAGGATTGACAAACTGGTTTACTTCTAAACAAGCAATTTATTGATCCGTCCAGCCATCAACATTGGCAGCCTGAGTGATGACTGAAAAATAGAGGGATTTGTCAGAATATTTTTAGCGCGTTTTCGATCCATCACAACCAGGATGCACACTTGTGTCCATTGTTCAATTCTCTCTCTACATGTTGTTTCATGTGACACTGTTAACCCCACAAGTTACTGTGTTACTCAATTGTTATGGCGTACTTACGGTTGACACACAATCACTCACCCCTCAGTCTGACCCCAGCTTCACACACAGAATATACAAAACATTTCTTACCTCCATTGTTTCTCATGGGAGCAGACGGACGAAGAAGCAATTTTCACTAAATTGGCGCCAATACTTTTATGGCCTGACGGAACTCGTCACGTGTGACGTTCTCGTCAAAATAAGACGTCATCCTATTCCAGCAGTTGACCAAGACTAACACACACAAAAAACCCCACAAAAACCGACCTTATGCCATCGCGTGAATACTACGTGGGGTGTTCTGTTGGTAGATCTCTCTCTCTCTCTCTCTCTCTCTCTCTCTCTCTCTCTCTCTCTCTCTCTCTCTCTCTCTCTCTCTCTCTCTCTCTTTTTTTTTTTTTTTTACGGAAAAAGTGGTCGGGCGGTCGCCCTACATGCCCTACCGGGTGCTACGTCCCTGGTCTGTCTGTACGTCTGTCTGTGCGTGCGTGTGTGTAGAGTGATTCAGACCAAACTACTGGACCGATCTTTATGAAATTTGACATGAGAGTTCCTGGGAATGATATCCCCGGATGTTTTTTCTTTTTTTCGATAAATGTCTTTGATGACGTCATATCCGGCTTTTTTTGTAAAAGTTGAGGCGGCACTGTCACACCCTCATTTTTCAATCAAATTGATTGAAATTTTGGCCAAGCAATCTTCGACAAAGGCCGGACTTCGGTATTGCATTTCAGTTTGGTGGCTTAAAAATTAATTAATCACTTTGATTAAAAATCTGAAAATTGTAAAAAAAAAAAAAACATTTTATAAAACGATTCAAACTTACGTTCATCTTATTCTTCATCATTTCCTGATTCCAAAAACATATAAATATGTTATATTTGGATTAAAAATAAGCTCTGAAAATTAAAAATATAAAAATTATGATCAAAATTAAATTTTTCAAATCAATTTAAAAATACTTTCATCTTATTCCTTGTCGGTTCCGGATTCCAAAAACATATAGATATGATATGTTTGGATTAAAAACACGCTCAGAAAGTTAAAACGAAGAGAGGTACAGAAAAGCGTGCTATTACCTTCTCAGCGCAACTACTACCCCGCTCTTCTTGTCAATTTCACTGCCTTTGCCACGAGCGGTGGACTGACGATGCTACGAGTATACGGTCTTGCTGAAAAATTGCAGTGCGTTCATTTTCATTCTGTGAGTTCCACAGCTTGACTATATGTAGTAATTTCGCTTTACGCGACTTGTTTAAATTTACAAGACAAAACATAAAAAAAAAGTCGCGTAAGGCGAAAATACAATATTTAGTCAAGTAGCTGTCGAACTCACAGAATGAAACTGAACGCAACGCAACGCAGCAAGACCGTATACTCGTAGCATCGTCACTCCACCGCCCGTGGCAAAGGCAGTGCCCGTGGAATTGACAAGAAGAGCGGGATATTCGTTGCGCTGAGAAGGATAGCACGCTTTTCTGTACCTCTCTTCGTTTTAACTTTCTGAGCGTGTTTTTAATCCAAACATATCATATCTATATGTTTTTGGAATCAGGAACCGACAAGGAATAAGATGAAAGTGTTTTTAAAACGATTTGGAAAAAAAAAATTTGATAATAATTTTTATATATTTAATTTTCAGAGCTTGTTTTTAATCCGAATATAACATATTTATATGTTTTTGGAATCAGCAAATGATGGAGAATAAAATAAATGTAAATTTGGATCGTTTTATAAATTTATATTTTTTTTTACAATTTTCCGATTTTTAATGACCAAAGTCATTAATTAATTTTTAAGCCACCAAGCTGAAATGCAATACCGAACCCCGGGCTTCGTCGAACATTACTTGACCAAAATTTCAACCAATTTGGTTGAAAAATGAGGGCGTGACAGTGCCGCCTCAACTTTCACGAAAAGCCGGATATGACGTCATCAAAGACATTTATCAAAAAAATGAAAAAAACGTTCGGGGATTTCATACCCAGGAACTCTCATGTCAAATTTCATAAAGATCGGTCCAGTAGTTTAGTCTGAATCGCTCTACACACACACACACACACACACACACACACACACACGCACAGACAGACAGACACACATACACCATACCCTCGTTTCGATTCCCCCTCGATGTTAAAATATTTAGTCAAAACTTGACTAAATATAAAAAGTCATGACACACACGAGACAAGAACAGATGATAAAGGCGATGGAGGGGCTAGGTAGGATAGGATAGGAAATGAAAAGGGCTTGGACGTCACTATACTGACTTGGTTCTGACAAAAATCGCTTGAAAGTTGGTGAAAAGTTGGCTCAGTGTAAGTCTGCCACGTGAACAGCACGCGTACTTAATATTTTCTCTCCTCCCTTCGCGGCCCTGACACGTACCCTCTTCCCCGCGCGCCACAAAACCTACCCGCCGAAGTAGTCCAAATAAAAGATACAGCATCCATAGGGGAAGTTGAACCAGGGCGGCATGCGTTCATCCTTTGAGTAGACGTCTTGTCGTCTGGTGATGTTGATGTGTATCTGTGCGTTCCACAGCTCCTCTGTAACTCTCCCCACGTCATGCCTGCCTACCAGGCACCAGTCGCCAGACAACTGTACGAATCATGATAGACAGAATGTTGATCGTGATGGAGTTCTGGTTGTGAAAGGTTGTCGTCATAATCTTTGTTATTGACGTCGTTATCGCTCGTCGACAGACTTATTTACAGTCGGACAGACAGACGGAGAGTCACGCACGTACACACGCACACGTGACACGCGGGAACAACGGACAGACACAAATGCATACAGACACAGACACACATGAGCCACAAACACACACACACATACGCACGCACGCACACACGCGCGCGCGCACACACACACACACACACACACTCACACACACACATACACAGACGCCGGCGCTCACACACACACACACACACACACCGGCAGACGCACTCACACATACACAATATGAACACTGACGCATACATACGTAGGCTACACACCCATGCAATTGGGACACACACACACGCACTTTGTGCAGACTCTCTTCGGTGTCCGAACACCCCCGTGTGCACATATGCGCACGAAAAAGATCCCACGTTCACAGCGAAAGTCTCAGGGCTTGGAAAACACGAAGACACGCATGCATCATCTCTCGTCTCCGATTATCATGATCGTATTTCGATACTTTGACGAGACAAACCCAATGCCGGCTGGTGTGTCGAAGAAGACAGCCACAGCGGGCTTGTTCGAATCAAAGTATCACACCATATCTTCAACGTATTGCCAATACCTGTCCCAATATAGACCAGCTGGTCTAAGAGGACGTTAAACCCTAATAGTCAGTCAGCCACACACACACACATACCCATCCATACACGTCTTCTTTTGTTGTGAAGAAAGTATAGTCTCAACGCGTTTGTTTTCATAGGCATCTGCGTGTTTGTTGGAGGGGAGAGAGAGAGAGGGTGAGAAAGAGAGACAGACAGACCTTGAGTCAGCGACAGACAGACAAAGAAAGACAGTCTGAGACAGACGAGGCAGAGAGACCAAGTAGCAGTACCAGTAGCACAAGGAGAAAGAAGAGGAACGATCAGCAGCCAACTTACCTGAGAGTAGTCCACTTTTGGCATACTTCGAATTTCCCAAGGCGTACAGTGGCTCAGTCCAGTCACTCTGCGAGCACAAAACGTGACCACCACCACCAGAAACAACAACAGCTGCAACCCCACCGGTGACCGACAACATCCTCGCATAATGACAACCACTTCGTTGTTTTCTCAACGAATGCACCTACGTACTGTATTTCCCACACAAATCCAACTTTTCGAATCGATTGCAAAACGGGCTCAACGAGTTTACCTGTTCACTTTTAAATCGTGAATTTACTGTTTGAAGAAAAAAAAACTACGCAAGTGAGACGTTTTACACCGTTACACGTGTGTTGTTGGGTCAAAGTCAATTTTATTTTCATGCACTGGCTGTCGGCAATGATATACGTCCATTCCAAACTTCACAAGTCACCGAGGATCATTCAATTACTTTTGAACACTTTGCTATTGCCAGCCGGTCGTTTTTGTCACACAAAACCGATAAATGTGTGATAGTCTTTGCACAGAAAGCTGAAGTAAGACAGATTTACACGGAGAGAAGTGTTAACAGGTTTTGCACGGATTGCTTGGGGAAAGCGAAATTCACTGGCATCACAGAAATAAATGTCTTACACTTCCTACGGACGTCTGCAGAAAACAAGACTGACCGGGGAAGACAAAACTGACAAAACTTGACTAAATGTAAAAAGCATTTATGCTTTGCACGAAACATTGGGGTGGGGTGGTGGATGGGGGGAGGGGGTGCAGAATTAAACGGATAGAGAGATGTGGATGCATGGGATGAGGGAGGGGGAGGGGGGGGTGCAGACAGAGGGTGACACAGGCACTCGACCCTGTCTCTTTGGACCCAGCATGCAACTGCCGGCGTGCGTTTTCCAAGCGCTTGACAGAGAAAATCTGGATGTGCGTTCTTGTTATTTTTACTTACCAGACGTACATTAATTATATAAGATCGTATGTTTATACCGAATGTGTGTTAGTGTTCATGTTAGTTGTAACTTGACCCGTACAGATGGCAAACAACCCACACTCACTCACTCATGTCACACTTACGCACACGTACAGTTTGTCTGCCTGGCGGTTTTCTCACTATCCACCTTACCCACCCACCCCCTCCTCCTCCTACCCCCTCTCTCTCTCTCTCTTATTCTGTTTTTTTGCTCAATTGTTCTGAGATTGCCCAAATCACAGCATAAAGGTCATACAACTATCGAGTACAGAAGTTTTAAATACTTTGACGAGTCTGCCTTTTTCTGTGATCTTAATCGAGCGCCATTTCAAAGCGTATTTAATTGCAGTAACGCAGATGATGCTTGCAATCTTTTCCATGAGATTTTGTGTTCCATTATTGATAAACACGCTCCACTACGTCAGCATAGGGTGAAACATCCCCACCTGCCCCCTTGGTTGACATCGGACATTATTGAGGCTATGGCGTTGCGTGATTTCTTTAAAGAACATAACATGAAAAGCGAGTACAAATTACAAAGGAATGAAGTTTTGAAAACGGTAAGGCAAGCAAAAGCAGATTATTTTAATAAATTGCTTTCTGATAAGAGAGATACTTCTACAATTTGGCGAGCAATGAATGAAGTTCTTGATAAATCTCGAAAGAGATCGACCAATTCTCCGTCACAAATAACTCCAGAAGATTTTAATCAACACTTTATTTCGCTCGCAGAGAAACTGAAAGCCTGTCTCACGCAGAATGAGTCCCTTGATATTGATGTCTCTCTAGAAAAATTAAAAACATTTTGTGGACGAAAGTTGACTCAAAACGAAACGTTTTCTATTCCACCCATTACTGTCCACGAGGTTGGAAAACTGATAGAACAGATGGCGAATAAAAAGTCAATGGGTCCCGATAAGATTCCTGTCCGGTTGCTCAAACTTGCTTTACCATACATAATTGATTCACTGACTTATGTCTACAACCTTGGCATACAACAAAACGTTTTTCCCTCTATTTTAAAATGTGCCAAGGTAGTGCCACTCCCAAAAAGCAAGGATCTTACGGACCCTAACAACTTTCGACCAATTTCCCTCTTACCTGTTTTATCTAAACCATTGGAGAAGCATATTCAGAAATATTTACTGGAATATATGGAACGAATGAATTTGTTTCATCCATTTCAGTCTGGATTTCGCTCTAAGCATTCATGCCACACTGCTCTCAGCTCTTTATGTGAAACTTGGTTATCAGCTATTAATGAGTCCGAAGTAACAGGAGCGTTATTCCTGGACTTTAAAAAAGCCTTTGACCTTGTAGACCACTCCTTATTATTAAAGAAATTACAATGCTACTTAAAAGATGACTCTGCTTGTGCCTTCTTCGAATCATATCTTTCAAAACGGAAACAATATGTATTCATCAACTGTAAAACTTCGTCGAATGATTTTGTCAAAAGTGGTGTGCCTCAAGGGTCTGTATTAGGACCTATATTGTTCTGTATTTATATAAATGATTTACCTCTTCATGTGTCAGATGAGAAAGTAAGATGTGAGTTCTTTGCGGATGATTCATCAATCCACACCAGTCAGAAGTCTTTGGTAGCCGTCAACCAATCTCTTCAAAAAAGTATAGATGAGATGACAGAATGGTGCACCACTAATGCAATGGTTATCCACCCTGTTAAGACGAAAAGTATGGTGATTACAACTAGACAAAAACACCAATTAAAACCCTTACAACTTCAACTGTCAATTGATTCAACTCAAGTGCAACAAGTTAAAGAGCATAAATTATTAGGGGTTACCGTTGATCAAGAATTGAAATGGCAAACTCACTTGAGTAAAATTTGCAAATTAGTATCTAAAAATTTGTACTTATTGTCTAAATTAAGACATTATGCTGATGTGGAAGCACTCAAGTTGTTTTATTACGCTCACATAATGCCCCATATCAACTTTGCTTCAACACTTTGGGATAACTGCAGTGATGTTCATCTCAAACGACTCAATTCTCTTCATCGCCGTGCTGCAAAACTAATTCTGCATGAGTCAAATAAGCCAACAGATGATAAATTAAAGCTCCTTAATTTCCTTCCCTTGAAAGATCAGTTGACGCTAAACAAGGCTGTCTTTATGTACAAAGTAATTAACAATAATGTTCCTGGATATTTAAAATCACATTTCAGACATGCCACAAAAAGATATGGGTCCCAGAACCTGATTCCCCCCATCCCTCGTCTAGACTTGTATAAGTCAAGTTTAGCCTTCTCAGGAGCGTCTCTATGGAATTCCATACCCCTACCCCTCCGAAATGCCTCTTCTGTGAAAACGTTTAGGCGCCAGTTTCATTCCCGCTTAATGGGTAAATAGAACACTTTTCATGTCTGATATTTTAGTGCTTTTTACATTTAGTCAAGTTATGTTTGTATTTTGATTTGTTCTTTATGTGTATGTATTGATAATGATATACATGCGAATGATTGGGACAATTCCTCCCCACATTTGTTTTCTCCCTTTTGTTATTAGTTGTTTTGGATGTTTATATGCAATGCATTATTGCAACTATGCTGCAATTTCCACCCTATATTGTTTTTCCCATTTTTGAATGTGTATACAAAACCATAACCCCTTTCTTATTACTATTTACATTATGTACGTCTGTAAGTAACAATAACCTTGTCAATTTTACTATCTATATTATGTGCGTCTGTATTAAGTGTTTGTATAAGGGACAGGTTGTAAGATTAGGCTTTGCCTAAAACCTCTATCCTTTGGTAATAAAGTTCAGTTTCAGTTTCAGTTTCAGTTTCTCTCTCTCTCTCTCTCTTTCTCCCCTCCCCCCCTCTCTCTCTCTCAGTCTCTCTCTCTCTCTCTCTCTCTCTCTCTCTCTCTCTCTCTCTCTCTCTCTCTCTCTCTCTCTCTCTCTCTCTCTCTCTCTCTCTCTTTGCAAATACATGGGTCATTTTCGCTTTTGTTTTGCGTAGAAGTGTCTTGATGCACACCACTCCCTTACCCGCATTCAAAACACAACGCCCTGTCAGTGTGACTGTCACCAAGCTTACAAGAACATTGTTACGAGATCAGCGGTAAGTCCAATGTCTCCAAATGGAACTGCAACAACAAAACTTTCTTTCTTATAGCGCTGCCTTGACAATTGCATGTGGGTTTAGACCAATTGTTTTCGCATTCGTTCATGATTTTCCTCCCTCATTGCTCCACTGGTCGGCAAACCCAAAACTTCACCAACTCCCAACCACACCCCACCCTTCTCCACCATGGACCGACCCCACTTTCTTCTCCTACTTCCTCTGAACTGGTTTTTTTTTTTTTTTTTTTTTTTTGCCAAGCACATCCTTGTGGGGTTTTTAATGAATAACATGCATCCGTCCACTCACAATATATTTTCTTTCATCCTTCAACATCCTCTCAACTTTCCTCTCGTCGTGTTTCGACGACGAACCATAGTTCTGTTGTTTTAATGTAAAATAACAAAAACTGTGTCCGTTCAATGAGAGTGTATACCTACGGGGAAGACCGGGCTGCTTTAATTTGATATTTGTCTGTACCCCAAAGGTCTGTTCACAAAGATGACACGACAGACGTACCTCAAGAGGGAACAAGTCGCGCAAGGCGAAAATACAATATTTAGTCAAGTAGCTGTCGAACTCGCAGAATGAAACTGAACGCAATGCCATTTTACTCGTAGCATCGTCAGGCCACCGCTCGTGAAATTGACAAGAAGAGCGGGGTAGTAGTTGCGCTAAGAAGGATAGCACGCTTTTCTGTACCTCTCTTTGTTTTAACTTTCTGAGCGTGTTTTTAATCCAAACATATCATATCTATATGTTTTTGGAATCAGGAACCGACAAGGAATAAGATGAAAGTGTTTTTAAATTGATTTCGACAATTTAATTTTGATAATAATTTTTATATATTTAATTTTCAGAGCTTGTTTTTAATCCGAATATAACATATTTATATGTTTTTGGAATCAGCAAATGATGGAAAATAAGATAAACGTAAATTTGGATCGTTTTATAAATTTTTATTTTTTTTTACAATTTTCCGATTTTTAATGACCAAAGTCATTAATTAATTTTTAAGCCACCACGCTGAAATACAATACCGAAGTCCGGGCTTTGTCGAAGATTACTTGACCAAAATTTGAACCAATTTGGTTGAAAAATGAGGGCGTGACAGTGCCGCCTCAACTTTCACGAAAAGCCGGATATGACGTCATCAAAGACATTTATCAAAAAAATGAAAAAACCTTTCGGGGATTTCATACCCAGGAACTCTCATGTCAAATTTCATAAAGATCGGTCCAGTAGTTTAGTCTGAATCGCTCTACACACACACACACACACACACACACGCACACACGCACATACACCACGACCCTCGTTTCGATTCCCCCTCGATGTTAAAATATTTAGTCAAAACTTGACTAAATATAACAAGTCGCGTAAGGCGAAAATACAATATTTAGTCAAGTAGCTGTCGAACTCACAGAATGAAACTGAACGCAACGCAACGCAGCAAGACCGTATACTCGTAGCATCGTCACTCCACCGCCCGTGGCAAAGGCAGTGCACGTGGAATTGACAAGAAGAGCGGGGTATTCGTTGCGCTGAGAAGGATAGCACGCTTTTCTGTACCTCTCTTCGTTTTAACTTTCTGAGCGTGTTTTTAATCCAAACATATCATATCTATATATTTTTGGAATCAGGAACCGACAAGGAATAAGATGAAAGTGTTTTTAAAATTGATTTCGAAAAAAAAATTTTGATAATAATTTTTATATATTTAATTTTCAGAGCTTGTTTTTAATCCGAATATAACATATTTATATGTTTTTGGAATCAGCAAATGATGGAGAATAAGATAAACGTAAATTTGGATCGTTTTATAAATATTTTTTTTTTTTTACAATTTTCAGATTTGTAATGACCAAAGTCATTAATTAATTTTTAAGCCACCAAGCTGAAATGCAATACCGAACCCCGGGCTTCGTCGAAGAGTACTTGACCAAAATTTCAACCAATTTGGTTGAAAAATGAGGGCGTGACAGTGCCGCCTCAACTTTCACGAAAAGCCGGATATGACGTCATCAAAGACATTTATCAAAAAAATGAAAAAAACGTTCGGGGATTTCATACCCAGGAACTCTCATGTCAAATTTCATAAAGATCGGTCCAGTAGTTTAGTCTGAATCGCTCTACACACACACACACACGCACACACACACGCACGCACACACGCACATACACCACGACCCTCGTTTCGATTCCCCCTCGATGTTAAAATATTTAGTCAAAACTTGACTAAATAGAAAAAGCAGAGAAACATGTACATTATTAAAAGTGCCCCAGACTGCGTGACCAGAGATAGCGCATGGTTCAGGGTCAAAGACAACAGTGCGTCACGCTCATTGCACGCAATATCGATTTTCTCCTTTTTACATTTAGTCAAATTTTGACTAAATGTTTTAACATAGACTGGGAATCGAGACGAGGGTTGTGGTGTATGTGTATGAGTGCGTGTAGAGCGATTCCGAGAAAACTACTAGACCGATTTTTATTAAACTTCACATGAAAGTTTCTGGGTATGATATCCCTGGACATTTTTATTTCATTTTTTTCTATAAATGTCTTTGATGACGTCATATCCGGCTTTTAGTGACAGTTGAGGCAGCATTGACACGCCCTCATTTGTTGACTAAATTGATTGACATTTTGGTCAAGCAATTTTCGACGAAGTCCAGACTTTGGTATTACATTTCAGCTTGGATGCTTACAATTAATTAATAAGTTTGGTCATTAAAAATCTGAAAATTGTAATTCAAAATATGCTTTTATAAAACGATCCAGAAATAATGTCATCTTATTTTTCATCATTTCCTGATTCCAAAAACATATAAATATGATATATTTGGATTAAAAACAAGCTCTGAAAATTAAAAATATGAAAATATGATTAAAATTGAATTTCCGAAATCGATTTAAAAACTATGTTCATCTTATTCCTTGTCGGTTCTTGATTCCGAAAAAATATAAACATATTACCTTTGGATTAAAAAAAAAAGCTCAGAAAGTTAAAAGGAAAAGAGGTGCAGAAAAGCGTGCTATTCCCTTCGGCGCAACTACTACCGCGCTAAACAGGCTTGCCAATTTCACTGCCTTTTCCACGAGCGGGGGACTGACGATGGTATTCGGTCTTGGTGAAAAAAATGCAGTGCGTTCAGTTTCATTCTGTGAGTTCGACAGCTTGACTAAATGTTGTAATTTCGCCTTACGCGACTTGTTGTTTTCTCTTTTTGTTTCCCACCATCTTCTTTTCATACCTTTTTTTCCCGTAGGTGCTACTCAAGCTTTGGCTTTTATGTTTCCCTCTGTGTTTGTTTGTCAGTCCTGGAGAAGCCTGCATGGGCGAGCATTTGATTTAATAGTTTTGTGTGTGCTGTTGTTTGTATCGGTGAGTAAACAACTCTTTTGTTTTTCAGCATTGTTGATCTCAACCGCAGTTTGTAAAGATTTTAGTCAAGCAGTATGTAAGAAATGTTAAGTCCTTTGTACTGGAAACTTGCATTCTCCCAGTAAGGTAATACACTGTACTACGTTGCAAGCCCCTGGAGCAATTTTTTGATTAGTGCTTTTGTGAGCAAGAAACAATTAACAAGTGGCTCAATCCCATCTCCCCCCTTTCCCCTATCCCATCTCCCCCCTCTCCCCGTCGCGATATAACCTTGAATGGTTGAAAACGACGTTAAACACCAAATAAAGAAAGAAAGAAAGAAAGATCTCAACCGCAGTCACTTTGTTGTTTAGATTTTTTCCTTATCAAAGCTGCTTCACGGACAAGGCTCTGGCAGCTATCTATATGTTTTCCACTTTTTGAAAAACAATTTGCATTATCTATGGTCATCCACTTGTGCTATGGTATGATCCGCTACCTGATATATATTTGTAAAAATAGGTAAAGCTTGTCGTATTTCTTATTAAAAGGACTACGGGCTGCGCTGTTTCATGCTCAAACACAAACACTCACTCACAGACGAGCACACGCACGCACGCATACACACATACACACACACACACACACGCACACACACACACACACGCACACACACACACACACACACAGACACGCACACACACACACACGCACGCACACACACACACACACACACACACACGCACACACACAGACACACACACGCACACACACAGACACACAGACATGCACACACACACACGCACGCGCACGCACACACACACACACACACACACACACACACACACACACACACACACATTCACACACATACACTTGAATAACTAAAAAAAAAAAAGCTAAAGACTTCGTGACAACAGATAACGCATGCTCAGGGTCACAACCCACAGCTCATCACGCACATAGACAATAGTATCGATTTCCTCTACTTATCACAGCCGCTACAAGGTTGGTCTGTCACTAATTACAGGTCCCTATCAGCTGGTCAGATGAGACAGGACGGCGGTCAGCTATCTCAGTCTCGCCTCGTATCAATTATTGTCACGAAATTGGAGATACCCACAGACAATCTGTACACACAGGCGCTTGATACAATTAAGTGATGAGCATGGTTGTATGAAAACGGATGTTTGAATCATAGTGCTTGTGCGACTGTCGTGTCGTGTCATGTAGTGTGTGTGTGTGTGTGTGTGTGTGTGTGTGTGTGTGTGTGTGTGTGTGTGTGTGTGTGTGTGTGTGTGAGTGTTCGTATGTGCGTGTGGGTGTGTAAGCCTCTGTGTGTGTGTGTGTCGTGTATATATACTAGATGAATACCCGCTTCGCCGGGTACGGCTGCGCCGGGAAGAAGTCGGCGCACCGCACGGAGGAAGGGAGATAATCGCGGCTAAAAACACTGGAGAAGATAAGGAAGAGTTACTGGTAGTGGATCCAGACAAAAAAAAACAAAATCGGTTCAGCACAAAAAACAAAATCGGTTCAGCGCTGCGCGCTGAGAGCACGTGTTGAAATATCTCATCGACCAGGTTGTGTCCCGGGTGTACCTGAATATGCCCACCAAATTTGAAGCAGATCCATCGAGAACTTTGGCCGTGCATCGCGCACAGACACACAGACAGACAGACACACAGACACACAGACACTAGTCGTATATATATATATATACTATACTAGAGGAATACCCGGCTTCGCCGGGGTGAATCGCGAGACAGAGACAGACAGCGTGGCGGTTCATCACAATCACCTCTGCAGGCGAAGTCCTGTCAAACGGGATTGAGAATTTTAGAGCTTATTTCTTAGCCCTATATTATCTGTTGTGGCTTCTCAAATGCCAGAACATACAGACAGACAAAAGCCGCTAGACCCCATCACAAACAGAACTCTACAATCCACAGGTTTTTGCCCACACACACACACACAAACACACACACAGAGAAGCCGTATATATATGTATATCTATATCTATAAATATATAGAGATAGGTGAGAGTGTATTTTTCGCGTGGCTATAAATTGATTCGACCTTTTCACTTTGACAGTAAGAACAACTTACGGGTGCAAGGGAAGCGTTCTGGACAGCGCAGTGACATTCTAAAAATAGTTACTCAGAAACGGGAATTTGGGGTGAACGGCGCGAGACAGAGACAGACAGCGTGGCGGTTCACCACAATCACCTTTGAAGGCGAAGTCCTGTCAAACGGGATTGAGAATTTTAGAGCTTATTTCTTGGCCCTATATTATCTGCTGTGGCTTCTCACATGCCAGAACATACAGACAGACAAAAGCCGCTAGACCACATCACAAACAGAACTCTACAATACACAGGTTTTTGCCCACACACACACACAAACACCCACACACACAGAGAAGCCGTATATATATATATGCATATCTGTATCTATAAATATATAGAGATAGGTGAGAGTGTATTTTTCGCGTGGCTATAAATTGATTCGACCTTTTCACTTTGACAGTAAGAACAACTTACGGGTGCAAGGGAAGCGTTGTGGACAGCGCAGTGGACAGCGCAGTGACATTCTAAAAATAGTAATAGTAACTTAGAACTGAACGGGAAAGCCACACGAAGGAAGGGAGATAAACGCCAAACACTGGAGAAGATAAGGAAGAGTTACTTATAATGGTGAAATGAACACAAAAACGAAAATGAGTTCAGCGCTGCGCGCTGAGAGCACGTGTTGAAATATCTCATCGATGATATTGTGTCCGGGGTGTAGCTGAATACGGTGTCCAAATTTGAAAAAGATCCACCGAGAACTTTGGCGTTGTGATGTGGTGTAGCGGCTATGGTGTGTCGGTATGGGGGCCCGGGTAGCTGAGGTGGAACCAAAATAGCTGAGGTGGAACCAAAATCGGTTCCGCGCTGCGCGCTGAGAGCACGTGTTGAAATATCGACCAGGTTGTGTCGTGTCCCGGGTCTACCTGAATATGCCCACCAAATTTGAAGCAGATCCATCGAGAACTTTGGCCGTGTATCGCGCACAGACAGATACACAGACAGATACACAGACACACAGACACACAGACACTAGTCGTATATATATATAGAAGATAGATATGTGTGTGTGTGTGTGTGTGTGTGTGTGTGTGTGTGTGTGTGTGTGTGTGTGTGTGTGTGTGTGTGTGTATTATCGCTGCTGAAAGCAATTTACGGCAATGCTCTAAACCGATTTTATCGGAGCTTTTTAAATTCGATATACATTAACTGATATTGTTACTTTGAAAGTTCTGTTCTTGCGGCAGAAAATTGATTTATCGTGGGTGTTGTTTTGACAGTGTTCCAATAGGAAATAATGTTTCGATATCTTCGTTTGTGAAGCGTCTTAAAAATTAGGTCCAAGCAAACTATGGAATTTAGAATTTCTTCGGTGAGTTTTTCTAGCATCCCGCACAGTCCTGTTTCGGGCGCCTGTACAGATGATCGAGCGTTGTTCTTGTTTATCAACAAGCGGCGATGGCAAAACTAGACAATGCATCGGCTGTCGAAACAAATGTTGTCTATAGGCATGAGCGAGAGGACATAATATTGTGTGGGGCTTTGCTATCAGTTTGTTTGCATCATTGGATTATATCATTGTGTTGATAAAAAATTGAAGAGAGCCTCGAGGAAGATGTAAGGTATGCTCAAACAACAAAGGAAACAGAAGAAATTGTCGTCTTATTGACGTGTGCGAATGTTGAAATTGATGTGGTCTAGAATGTTAGCTGCTATTCTTACAAAGAGAATCATGTAGATTTCAATAGAACGCTTTCGTCGTCGCAGAAATGAATTTGCTGTGATCGGACTGTGACCATCTCGGTAAGTTTTTCTTTGTTGTACTGATTCACTGTTGTGATTTCTTTCCTAGTTTTCTGTTCGATTGTTTATGGATTATTCATTATATGAGTCATTGTGACCGTGAAGATGTGGTGAACAAGACTTACACCCTTTTTAAATATCTTCTGCAAACGGCACAGAACATACCATCAAACATAACACTATAATTATGTGCACATCAAAACTGTTCAACGAAAGTTTTGTCACGTGTGACACTCTTCAGAGACATGCCACTGGAAGAGGATTTTTTCTAAACAGTTAATACACACCAACGTACACTTCTGGTACTTGTCCGTTCCATTTGACAAGCAAATCCAAACATGTGTTTAGAATGCCAGCAAGGAAACATATTCACTATAGTATGACAAACCGGCACGGTTGGCCTAGTGGTAAGGCGTCCGCCCCGTGATCGGGAGGTCGTGGGTTCGAACCCCGGCCGGGTCATACCTAAGACTTTAAAATTGGCAATCTAGTGGCTGCTTCGCCTGGCGTCTGGCATTATGGGGTTAGTGCTAGGACTGGTTGGTCCGGTGTCAGAATAATGTGACTGGGTGAGACATGAAGCCTGTGCTGCGACTTCTGTCTTGTGTGTGGCGCACGTTATAACAGTGTCAAAGCAGCACCGCCCTGATATGGCCCTTCGTGGTCGGCTGGGCGTTAAGCAAACAAACAAACAAACAAATAGTATGACAAGAATATACTGCTGGTGTCATTTGTGACACGGACTTAAAAAATAAAATCATTATTTGTCATTGTCTCATTAATTTTGTGGGTGGAAAAGCAAGAAAGAACGAAAAGAAGAACCAAACGAGCTAACAAACAGGATTCAATTCTGGTAACATTACCAAATTTGTAGAGTTGGTTAGGTAGTATACGCTAGGTTGTGCAGAGATGTGAGGATTTGCGTATATATATATGTGGTTTTGCTTTGATTTTTGTTTGTTTGTTTTTTGTTCTTTGTTTTTTTGTTTGACGGTATTATTAACTGACTGTATTATTATTAAGCAGGTGATACGTCCATAATGTCAAGTACTGTAATCTGCATGTTATGTTAAGCTCCGGCCTTACTTGTATGCGAACGGATGTTATATGTCCGTCTGTCTGTTATGTCCTAATGTTGTATATATATATATATGTCTTGTATACTTGCCATTTACATATTTACTATAAATGTTGTAGACGGATGCATGTTATTGATTAAAAGCCCCACAATGATGTGCTTGGCAAGACGAAAAAAACTAAAACAAAAAAACCCAAACAGGATACATGCATGTTTACATTTGATGTGACGATCATCCATTATCACGCTGAACAGGACCAAGTTTATCAGAGTGGGTCATATCGTGTGGCGGCGTGAATGAACTATCAATTGACAATTGTATAAAGCTTAACCTGTTTGTGTATCCATTATCATCTCATCTGCACAAAGTACATCGATACACGGACAGAAACAGATGTATCCACGCCTGTATTCAGTACACTTGCTAAGCTTTAGTTAAAATTAACATAACATTGATACTGATATTGTTCAGCAAGGTTACAGGGTTACAGGGCAAGCGCAAGGCAAAGTTTATCGTTCGTTGACCACAGACCCACATACAAAATGTAAGGTCAACATAACAGTTCTTAACAACAAACAAACACATTCTATGAAATGAATATATTTATCTGTTTTCATCAGTCAGTCTATTGTCGATCGCTTGGTGAAATCGAGCATTTTGCACAGTCTTTCGCTCCATATCACTACCGCTAGGCAATGGGAGGGGTTCTCTGCGCTCCGTGAAAGAGTAGACAAGTCAACTATTAAGAAATCATAGCGCGAACCATTTTTTTCTTTCTAATTCTTATTTTACACGAACAAATCCCGTCTCTCATAGAAACCGACAACTGTCACGTTATTCGCTTCAACCAAATCTAGAACACAATGATTACATGTCATTTGCCAGGAAAAAAGCGGTCAATCGAATACCCGGCTTTACATGTAAACTCCCACTCGTGAAAAATAGGAGTGCACGTGGGAGTTGCAGCCCACGAACGGAGAAGGAGGTATGTATGGCCGGGTGACGAGTTAATTTCCATTTCTGAAAGAATGTACGTACAAGTAAAAAAAAAAAAAAAAAAAGAGGTAAAAACCAAACATGTCCAGTTGAACGTTACCCCTTTCGTAGCGTGCAAAAAACATGGAAGTAGGCCGGAATAAAACTTTAAAAAGGTTATGTAACTGCGTGTGCCTGTTGCATTCAATTGCTAAACGAACTCGATGACATGAACCCGGGTTTTAGATTGTCAGTCAAACATTTGGAACACTAACAGATAACTAAAACACAAAATAAATGCACAGTGAATATTTTGTTACGGCCACTAAGGAATTGTGGAGCAGACATAAAACGTACAGTACAATGCGAACAAAGCACTTCGACGTATGGAAATGTACGCCTACCGTCGGATTACGCTGGCATGAAAAAAAACCCAGCTTTATAAGACTTTTGTTTCTAAATGTACGTACGTTTTTCTTTCTCAGGGTCGTGGTCAGCTTGACATTGTATTTGAAATCTGTCACGAGGGCACAGACGAAGACAGGCGGACAGGCGGACAGACAGACAGCTAGACAGACACGTGGAAAGACAGACACACACAGAGAAAGACTGTATGTTATTAGAATATGTCTGATTTAGTATACCATTGTTTTAGCGAGCACTCAATTGCTTCGCTTTGACACTGTTGCAAAAAGTAGGGTACTAGTTCACTTGTGGTTATCCCTGCTAACGTGCTGTACGGTTTTTCCACATTTTGATCATTGTTATGCGTTACGCTTTTGCAGACAAGTACTAAACGTGTAGCTTTATCGGACATTCTCATTGAGTTGCAAGGCGTCCCCGTTCATTTGTCAAAATGACGTCACAAGGGAGTACTTCATGTGACGTCACAGTTGTCATTGACGTGGGCACGGGATATGTGAGAGGTGGAATTGCTGGCGAAGACACTCCACGGTGCGAACTGTCTACACTACAATCTTCCCCTGTAAAGGTGAGCTGATTACAGTTCGAAAGAAACTTTCGTTTTTATATATACTTGATATTTGTTTAAATTATAAACATATGGTCTAGAAATCAAACCAGTGTACATGCTATCTTACCTGAAAACGCACGCACGAATGGACGTACGCACGCACACATTGACACACGCACGCACGCACGCACGCACTCACACACACACACACATACAAAGGTGTTTTCTTTGTGCTTAATATTATTTTGTTTGGACCTAGCTATTGATGTGTACATTGTTGTTAAACAGTTGTTTGTTGTATGTTTACCAGGGTTTGCTAGTGTGTGATAGGGTTCGTGTCCGTCTGTAGATGTCAGTTTCTTTGTTAGTCCTGTGTTGACAACTCTTCGACAAGCGCTTAGAACTGTACCCACGGAATACGCGCTATATAAGCTTCATATTGATTGATATTGATTGATTGATACACGCACACACACACACACACACACACACACACACACACACACACACACACACACACACACACACACACACACACACACACACTCACACATAATAAAACAAACATTGCCTATTTAGGTAGAGCAATTCCTCAATGTCTAAAGTTTATGCACGCAGTGTAAAATGTATACCTCGAATTGTTACTTTTTGTCTGTTTGTTAAAGGAACGCGCAGGAAAAGAATACCACACCCCTATAAACAGAGGATGCGTGAAAGACTGGGACACAGTGGAATCCTTGCTCAGGACTGTCTACTCCAGCCTCGATGTGGATCCAGACTCCCAGCATGCTTTGCTGTTGACACGTCATGTGCAGGATCCGGTGACGGATGCTGACAAGTTTGTTCAGGTGAGGCATGGGATTTCATTTTGTTTTGACTTTGAATTTTTAGTTCTGATGCTCAGTGATATCTGATGTCAAATTCTTCCTTTTTTTCAAGCTGACAAAACAGATCCAAAATTTCGTCCATGAATCTGCGAAAGAGGCTCTTCATTCTTTATTGTAATTCAATCGAGTTTGCGTTTTAATGAAACAGATCCTGTGATTGGTCAGAATGCCCCAACCCATTAAAAATTACCGGTCACTAATTGTCGATAGTCACTCGCTAAAAAATCCATTAACAACCTGCTGGCGAGGCGCATTGATACAGCCTCAACTAGTCTCGGTTAGCTTTGAGGGTCTTTCCGGTTATGCAATCGAGAAATCCCTGCGAACTTTTCTTCGCGCCTGCGGTTCTGAGGCGGTAGCACCTTTAACAGGCCAGCAGACGAAATGTTTGTCGTGCTCATCCAAACCAATGGCTAAAACATTGGATAGTGTTCGTGCGCATTCATAAGGATACACCATTAAAGTGATTTTACATCTTTACCATGCCCAGGGTAGTCACCTGAAACCTAGAAATAATGCAAAACTTATGTTGAAAATCTCAATCGAAACAACAACTCGTCCGCCATTTTTAATTCTGAGCGCAAAAGCAGACCAAAACAGCACCCTTTTTGAAGAGCAAAGTACACCTATTTTAGCGAATCGACAAAACAACAAAATGGTGTGAGAATACAGTCAAAACATTTATTCAAGCTTACGTTAACAGCAATTGACCCAATACATGCAACAAATACCAGAAACATACCTGCGAATCACGATTCGTCAAAATGATGAAAATACCGCAAGTTCGCGCAACGAAGAATCGGACGTAATGCAAATGAGGAGGTCGTGACCTTCCGGAAGCACAAAAGTGATGACGTAGACAGGGGGTTTTCCCACGAAGAAAGACTACGAACTAAGTTTCTGTGCTTTCTAAAGCTCGCTATTTTACAAGTAGGAAATATGAAGTACCAGCGAAATACCGAGACCATAAGGTATGCGAAGTGATGACGTCGGATACGTGACGTAGGTTGATGCATGAATTCTTTCGGACTACGTCAGTCAATTCCAAAGATCGCTTTTGTGATGAAAAGAATTTGTTTTGAGTTTGCTGTCCAGAAACTCGTCAAAAAAGAAGGGAAAACGTATGTGAAAGAAAAAAAAACAGGAGGAGAGTGATACGATAGGAATACAGAGACACATTTCTTGGGACTTGACCCTTGCAGGTTGGTGGACTGAAAGTAGTGTGTGAACAGAACAGAACCAATTCTGTCTGTTTACCATCGCATGAAAGCAGGAAAGAGATCGTCGTCAGATTGAATTACAATAACATTAACACGCTTCCATTTGAAACTTCTCGGTCTTCATCGTGGATTGACGCCCTCCCAAAGTCTAATTGAAGCCCTCCGTCGCTTCGCTCCGTCGGGCTTCTATTAGCTTTTGTCGGGCGTCAATCCCCGATGAAGACCTCGAAGTTTCAAATGGAACCATGTTAATGTGTAATTATGTTATAATATATTTTATGTCATGTCATGTTTTCTGTTTGATTGGCCAAGTTTTGTGTCACGATAATAAGCAGCTCGCCACCATTCTGTGTAACCTATGACAATTTTGCCATAATTAGCGTTATTTAAATCCTATTAAAGAAAGACGTACAAGACAAGACAAGACAGGACAAGACAAGAAAAGTGAGCGTTCAGTGCACAATGGTAAATGAGAGATATGTTTTTTCATTTTCATTTTCATTTTCATTACTTTATTGTCCCATCCCTGGGAAATTCGGGTCGCTTCCTCCCAGTGGAAAGCTAGCAGCAACGGAGTCGCGCTACCCAGGTGTCTGCGTGTTTAGGTGTATTCAGCCACCTGCACTTATGGCAGAATGACCAAGGTCTTTTACGTGCCATTGTGATGACACGGGGGTGGGACATGGCTTCCGTCTCTGGGTCTGCACATAAAGTTGACCCGTGTCCGTCCCGGCCCGAATTCGAACCTGCGACCTTCCGATCACAAGTCCAGTGCTCTACCAACTGAGCTACCAGTCAGACAAAAAGAAGCGTGCATGGAAAAACATCTCAGCCGAAAACATCAATGGTGATATTGTGTATGGATCGATACATCACGATACGTCCGATGTACAGTGACACCAAGAATAGAGAGATCGTTATAAAGTGGAACGTCTTTCTTTATACCTCCAAAAAGCTGAGAAATTGTGCACAAAAAAGGTTTTAGAAGGGGGAGTGAAGAATCTGAAATCGGGGGGGGGGGGGGGAGGGGGAGGGAGGGGGGAGGGGAGGTCTAAAAATGAGAGGGGGGATTCAGGGGCGGAGCAGATAAGCCCGAGGGGGGGGGGGGGGGGGTTACAACCTGGGGTCCAGGCCTGGGGTCGGTAGAGGTTGGGGGGTTTGGGGGGCAAAAATAAACATGCTCAGCTGGTGTCAGCAGCCACTCATTATTTCTTTTAAAGGTGGTCGTCTACATTTTTGCTTTTTTTCAATAATCTTATGGTTAGATTTCGCTAAAAAGTTATGTCAGATGATGAATGAACCATGAGGAAAAAAGTTATAGAAAAAAGAATATGTAAAAAACGATTTTATTTTTGGGTAGCGTGACTCACGCTTCCAATATTTTGTTTTCTGTTTGCTGAGAACATGTGCTTTGCCTAAAAATACTGACCAATCAAATTCATGTCACTATGCTTATAGCCACGCCCAAACAAGTGCAGCAACAGTTTGACACTGGAGCGCTGTCCACGCTTTTTTTTTTAAACGCACGAAATGCACGGGATTTGAGAGGAGTTTTGCGCTTGGCATTTTCCAAATAAGGATATCCTACTATGAGTACTACGCTGGAATACTACAATGAATTTTCAAACGGCTACACTGGCTTCATCTTTCCTGGTCGAAAGGGGGTGTATTGTTGATAATTGTAGATAATAGACTCTGCATTTTAATGGTCAAATGGCGATTTCGGTATAAAAATGCAGACAAGGACCTTTAAAGTTAGTATTAAATAATGGCAATTTATCCTCCATGATATCTGCTCCCGACATCATAGTATGGTTAGATGAAAAACATGTCGCATGGGAATGGCAGTTAAAACTGTACAAAAATGCTACTGATTAAACAAATAACACTTCCCCCGGCTTTAGAGACACAAACAACAACATTCACAAATTTTTATTTAAAATTTTTTTTTTTAAACAGCCGAGGGGAGGGGGGGGGGGGGGGGGTTCCGGAACCCCTGTAACCACCCCCCTAATCCGCCCCTGGGATTCTTTAAAAAAAAAATGGTTTGGATGGTGTACTGACCATATGCATGTCTTTGTAACCTTCACCCTGCTACAGCTGGCAGTGGAGAAGCTGGGAGCCAGTGCGGTGTACTTGGGCAGCCAGCCAGTGTTAACACTCTACGCTAACGGCTGTACTGATGGCGTCGTCGTTGATTGCGGTGAAGGGGTGACACAAGTTGTACCTGTCTATCAAGGTAAATATTAAGCATAACTTCTTACCTATGTGTTTTCCCTTTAAGGCGGCGTATGGCTGCCTCAATCGCGGAGTAAAAACGGTCATACACGTAAAAACCCACTCGTGCAAAATTTTTAAAAAAAAACCCCTGACGAGCGTACGTCGGAGTTTCAGACCATGAGCGCAGAAAAAGAAGAAGATACCTATATGAGGTACACCAGCAAAACAAATGCCCAGACGTCTTCCCTGGTTTGGTCACATCTACAACCTCGCTGTTGGTGACACAGGTTACATCTCAAAATCTCTTTCCTCAAGTGTTCTACAGTTGTTGTTTTTCATGACAAAATCTGCCGTAGGTGTCGATGATAAAAGGGTAAGAATGCTGCCTGACGTGCATTATCCTAGCCAGAAGGTTGAAACATAATTATGTGTCGTTTTTAAACATTCCAGGCAGGGTTGTAGCGTGTCGGTTTAACCTTCGCCGGTCGTCGTGGGTCCGTATGGACCCAGAAGGGTGTTTAATTGCAAATATCTTTTAAACCAGTTGGAATTTTTTAATGAGCTTTAAAGAATGCCCCAGACACATAAAAAGCTTTTATGTCCTAAAAGATCATTAAACAAAACAAAGGTCAAATTTAGACTACACACGGAAGACATCGTGGGGCCGTGCGGACCCATGTTTCTCAAACTGAAGGAACTTACATAAAAACTAGGGAGAGAAGTCACAAACCTTCAGGTATTGGCTCTAAACATCATTTTCTACGATCTGTTTAATTTTGGAGTTAATAAGCAAGTCGCGTGGAGCGAAATTAATACATAAAAATGTGGGTCCACACGGCCCCACGACGTCTACAGAAGGGTATTTACGTTTTTCCTTTATTGAGAAGCTTTAGTCCGCACGGTAATAATTAGATTAATGATTTAATTTAACTACTTCTCGCGGAAATGTAACCACGGCGTCTACGGAAGGGGATGCACGTTTTTGCTTCTTTGAAAAGCATGGGTCTACGGAAGCGTATGCATATTTTTCCGTGTCTTCCGTGTATAGTCGATAACCCGGTCGGGCGAAGGTTAACACGGAGACCCCAACAATGTACTGCCCGAAGTCGCCACATACCAGTGTACATTATGACAGCGTACTGAACATTATTATCCTCATCCTTATCCAAATGCTTGAGGGGATTTGTGGTGGGCTACATCTTCTTCTTCTTCTGCGTTCGTGGGCTGAAACTTCCACGTACACTCGTGGGTTTGTTTTTTTTGCACGAGTGGAATTTTACGTGTATGACCGTTTTTTTACCACGCCATTTAGGCAGCCATACGTCGTTTTCGGAGGAAGCATGCTGGGTATTTTCGTGTTTCTATAACCCACCGAACTCTGACATGGATTACAGGATCTTTTTCGTGCGCACTTTGTCTTGTGCTTGCGTGTACACACGGGGGTGTTCGGACACCGAGGAGAGTCTGCACACAAAGTTGACTGAGAAATAAATCTCTCGCCGAACGTGGGGACGAACTCACGCTGACAGCGGCCAACTGGATACAAATCCAGCGCGCTACCGACTGAGCTACATCCCCTGGTGGGCTACATGATCTTAAAATCTTAAAAGTCCAAGTCAAAATAAGAGGCAGAGGTGTGTTGCATGTACAAGAGCTTCTGGGCATTGCCACTTTCAACCCCAACTGTCTTTTGATGTCATCTTGTGCCAATGTTAAAGTTACTGAGTGTTCAAAGAATGTCCTACGGCGACAGCAATTGCACCTCATTGCTGAGAAAGGATGACCATGAAGTCTTTTATTTGAATGCAGGCTACACCATTGACCATGCCATCAGAAGACAAGATCTGGCGGGCCGCGATGTATCACTGATGCTACAGACTTTGCTGGCTACACGAAGACCCAACAGTGTACAAGGTAAGGTGTCCGTCTGTATCTATCTGTCAGTCGTCTGTCTGTCTGTCGTATGTCTGTCTGTTTGTCTGTCTGCATTCCCCCCCCTCTCTCTCTCTCGTCCCAAGAAAAGATTGTAAGAAAAGGCCCAGCCTTAAAGCTCTATCCTTATAAAATAAAGTTCAGTCTCAGTCTCTCTCTCTCTCTGTACTAAAATTTGTACTTATTGTCTAAATTAAGACATTATGCCGATGTGGAAGCACTCAAGTTGTTTTATTACGCTCACATAATGCCCCATATCAACTTTGCTTCAACACTTTGGGATAACTGCAGTGATGTTCATCTCAAACGACTCAATTCTCTTCATCGCCGTGCTGCAAAACTAATTCTGCATGAGTCAAATAAGCCAACAGATGATAAATTAAAGCTCCTTAATTTCCTTCCCTTGAAAGATCAGTTGACGCTAAACAAGGCTGTCTTTATGTACAAAGTAATTAACAATAATGTTCCTGGATATTTAAAATCACATTTCAGACATGCCACAAAAAGATATGGGTCCCAGAACCTGATTCCCCCCATCCCTCGTCTAGACTTGTATAAGTCAAGTTTAGCCTTCTCAGGAGCATCTCTATGGAATTCCATACCCCTACCCCTCCGAAATGCCTCTTCTGTGAAAACGTTTAGGCGCCAGTTTCATTCCCGCTTAATGGGTAAATAGAACACTTTTCATGTCTGATTTTTTAGTGCTTTTTACATTTAGTCAAGTTATGTTTGTATTTTGATTTGTTCTTTATGTGTAAGTATTGATAATGATATACATGCGAATGATTGGGACAATTCCTCCCCACATTTGTTTTTTTCCTTTTGTTATTAGTTGTTTTGGATGTTTATATGCAATGCATTATTGCAACAATGCTGCAATTTCCACACTACATGTTTTTCCCATTTTTGAATGTGTATACAAAACCATAACCCTTTTCTTATTACTATTTACATTATATACGTCTGTAAGTAACAATAACCTTGTCAATTTTACTATCTATATTATGTGCGTCTGTATTAAGTGTTTGTATAAGGGACAGGTTGTAAGATTATTCTTTGCCTAAAACCTCTATCCTTTGGTAATAAAGTTCAGTTTCAGTTTCAGTTTCTCTCTCTCTCTCTCTCTCTCTCTCTCTCTCTCT